>NC_090391.1:83119963-83433296 GCF_036365525.1 Heterodontus francisci | reverse complement strand
TCACAGAGGAATTAGACAGGATGGTGTTCACAGGGGGAATTAGACAGGAGCGTGTTCACAGTGGAATTAGACAGAAGATTGTTCGGAGGGGAATTAGACAGGAGGGTGTTCACAGGGGAATTAGACAGGAGCGTGTTGACAGGGGAAATCGACATGTGTGTGTTCACAGGGTGAAATAGACAGGAGCGTGTTCACAGGGGGAATTAGACAGGTGGGTGTTCACAGGGGAATTACACAGGACGGTGTTCACAGGGGGAATTAGACAGGACCGTGTTCACAAGGGGAATTAGACAGGAGCGTGTTCACAGGGGAATTAGACAGGACGGTGTTCACAGGGGGAATTAGACAGGACCGTTTTCACAGGGGGAATTAGACAGGAGTGTGTTCACAGGGGAATTAGACAGGAGGGAGTTCATAGTTTAATTAGACAGGATGGTGTTCACAGGGGGTATTAGACAGGAGGCTGTTCTCATGGGATTTTCGATAGGAGGGTGTTCACAGGGGGAATTAGACAGGAGGGTGATCACAGGGGGATGAGACAGGAACGTCTTCACAGGGGGAATTAGACAGGAGGGTGTTCAAATGGGATTTTCGATAGGAGGGTGTTCACATGGGGAATTAGACAGGAGGGTGCTCACAGTGGGAATTAGACAGGAGGTTGTTCACATGGGATTTTCAATAGGAGGGTGTTCGCAGGGGGAATTAGACAGGAGGGTGTTCACAGGGGAATTAGACATGATGGTGTTCACAGGGGGAATTAGACAGAAGAGTGTTCACAGGGGAATTAGACAGGAGGGTGTTCACAGGGGAATTAGACAGGTGGGTGCTCACAGGGGAATTAGACAGGATGGTGTTCACAGGGGAATTAGACAGGTGGGTGTTCACAGGGGAATTAGACAAGATGGTGTTCACAGGGAAATTAGACAGGATGGTGTTCACAGGGGGAATGAGACAGGAGGGTGTTCACAGGAGGAATTGGACATGGTGGTGTTCACAGGGGAATTAGTCAGGATGTTGTTCACAGGGGGAATTTGACAGAAGAGTGTTCACAGGGGAATTAGACAGGTGGGTGTCCACAGGGGAATTAGAAAGGATGGTGTTCACAGGGAAATTAGACAGGAGGTTGTTCAAAGGGAGTATTAGATAGTCGGGTGTTCACAGGGAGGTTTAGATAGGAGGGTGATCACAGGGGAATTAGACAGGAGGGTGTTCACAGGGGGAATTCGAGAAGTGGGAGTTTCCAGGGAGAATTAGACAGGAGGATGTTCACAGGGTAAATTAGACAGTTTTGTGTTCACAGGGGGAATTAGACAGAAGAGTGTTCACAGGGGAATTAGACAGGAGGGTGTTCACATGGGATTTTCGATAGGAGGGTGTTCACAGGGGGAATTAGACAGGAGGGTGTTCACAGGGGGAATTAGACAGAAGTGTGTACACAGAGGAATTAGACAGGAGGGTGTTCACAAGGGAATTAGACAGGATGCTGTTCACAGGGGAATTCGACAGGTGGGGGTTCACAGGGGAATTAGACAAGATGGTGTTCACAGAGGAATTAGACAGGATGGTGTTCACATGGGGAATTAGACTGGAGGGTGTTCACAGGGGGAATTCGACAGGAGGGTGTTCACAGGGGAATTAGTCAGGATGGTGTTCACAGGGGGAATTAGACAGGAGCGTGTTCAAAGGTGGAATTAGACAGGTGGTTTAGACAGGAGGTTGTTCAAAGGCGGAATTAGACAGGAAAGTGTTCACAGTGTGAATGAGACAGGACATTGTTCACAGGAGAAATTAGACAGGAGGGTCTTCACAGGGGGAATTAGACAGGAGGGTCTTCACAGGGGGAATTAGACAGGAGGGTGTTCACAGGGGGAATTAGACAGGAGAGTGTCCACAGGGGAATTAGACAGAAGAGTGTTCAGAGGGGTATTAGACAGGAGGGTGTTCACAGGGGAATTAGACAGGAGCGTGTTGACAGGGAAATCGACATGTGTGTGTTCACAGGGTGAATTAGACAGGAGGGTGTTCACAGGGGGAATTAGACAGGTGGGTGTTCACAGGGGAATTAGACAGGACGGTGTTCACAGGGGAATTAGACAGGACGGTGTTCACAGGGGGAATTAGACGGGACCGTGTTCACAGGGGGAATTAGACAGGAGCGTGTTCACAGGGGAATTAGACAGGAGCGTGTTCACAGGGGGAATTAGACAGGAGCGTGTTCACAGGGGAATTAGACAGGACGATGTTCACAGGGGGAATTAGACAGGACCGTGTTCACAGGGGGAATTAGACAGGTGGGTGTTCACAGGGGGAATTAGACAGGTGGGTGTTCACAGGGGGAATTAGACAGGTGGGTGTTCACAGGGGAATTAGACAAGATGGTGTTCACAGAGGAATTAGGCAGGAAATATGTTCACAGGGGCAATTAGACAGGAGGGTGTTCACAGGGGGAATTAGACAGGAGGGTGTTCAGAGGGGGAATTAGACAGAAGAGTATACACAGGGGAATTAGACAGGACGGTACTCACAGGGGAATTGGACAGGATGCTGTTCACAGGGGAATTCGACAGGTGGGTGTTCACAGGGGAATTAGACAAAATGGTGTTCACAGAGGAATTAGACAGGATGGTGTTCACAGGGGGAATTAGACAGAAGAGTGTTCACAGGGAAATTGGACAGGAGGGTGTACACAGGGTGAATTTGACAGGAGGGTGTTCAAAGGTGGAATTAGACAGGTGCGTGTCACAGGGGAAATGGACATGAGGGTGTTCACAGGGGGAATTAGACAGGAGCGTGTTCAAAGGTGGAATTAGACAGTAGGATGTTCACAGGGGGAATTAGACAGGAGCTTGTTGACAGGGGAATTAGACAGAAGAGTGTTCAGAGGGGAACTGGACAGGAGGGTGTTCACAGGGGAATTAGACAGGAGTGTGTTGACAGGGGAAATCGACATGTGTGTGTTCACAGGGTGAATTAGACAGGAGCGTGTTCACAGGGGGAATTAGACAGGTGGGTGTTCACAGGGGGAATTAGACAGGTGGGTGTTCACAGGGGGAATTAGACAGGACGGTGTTCACAGGGGGAATTAGACTGGAGCGTGTTCACAGGGGGAATTAGACAGGAGCGTGTTCACAAGGGGAATTAGACAGGAGCGTGTTCACAGGGGAATTAGACAGGAGCGTGTTCACAGGGGAATTAGACAGGACGATGTTCACAGGGGGAATTAGACAGGACCGTTTTCACAGGGGGAATTAGACAGGAGCGTGTTCACAGGGGAATTAGACAGGACGATGTTCACAGGGGGAATTAGACAGAAGCGTGTTCACAGGGGAATTAGACAGGAGGTTTAGACAGGAGGTTGTTCAAAGGCGGAATTAGACAGGAAAGTGTTCACAGTGTGAATGAGACAGGACATTGTTCACAGGAGAAATTCGACATGAGGGTGTTCACAGGGGAATTAGACAGGAGGGTCTTCACAGGGGAATTAGACAGAAGAGTGTTCAGAGGGGAATTAGACAGGAGGGTGTTCACAGGGGAATTAGACAGGAGCGTGTTGACAGGGGAAATCGACATGTGTTTGTTCACAGGGTGAATTAGACAGGAGCGTGTTCACACGGGGAATTTGACAGGTGGGTGTTCACAGGGGAATTAGGCAGGACGGTGTTCACAGGGGGAATTAGACAGGACCGTGTTCACAGGGAGAATTAGAAAGGAGCGTGTTCACAGGGGAATTAGACAGGACGGTGTTCACAGGGGGAATTAGACAGGACCATTTTCACAGGGGAATTAGACAGGATGCTGTTCACAGGGGAATTAGACAGGAGGGTGTTCACAGGGGAATTAGACAGGTGGGTGCTCACAGGGGAATTAGACAGGATGGTGTTCACAGGGGAATTAGACAGGTGGGTGTTCACAGGGGAATTAGACAAGATGGTGTTCACAGGGAAATTAGACAGGAGGGTGTTCACAGGGGGAATGAGACAGGAGGGTGTTCACAGGGGGAATTAGACATGATGGTGTTCCCAGGGGAATTAGTCAGGATGGTGTTCACAGGGGGAATTTGACAGAAGAGTGTTCACAGGGGGAATTAGACAGGTTGGTGTTCACAGGGGGAATTAGACAGGACCGTGTTCACAGGGGGAATTAGACAGGACCGTGTTCACAGGGGGAATTAGACAGGAGTGTGTTCACAAGGGAATTAGACAGGATGCTGTTCACAGGGGAATTCGACAGGTGGGTGTTCACAGGGGAATTAGACAAGATGGTGTTCACAGAGGAATTAGACAGGATGGTGTTCACAGGGGGAATTAGACAGGAGCGTGTTCACAGTGGAATTAGACAGAAGATTGTTCGGAGGGGAATTAGACAGGAGGGTGTTCACAGGGGAATTAGACAGGAGCGTGTTGACAGGGGAAATCGACATGTGTGTGTTCACAGGGTGAAATAGACAGGAGCGTGTTCACAGGGGGAATTAGACAGGTGGGTGTTCACAGGGGAATTACACAGGACGGTGTTCACAGGGGGAATTAGACAGGACCGTGTTCACAAGGGGAATTAGACAGGAGCGTGTTCACAGGGGAATTAGACAGGACGGTGTTCACAGGGGGAATTAGACAGGACCGTTTTCACAGGGGGAATTAGACAGGAGTGTGTTCACAGGGGAATTAGACAGGAGGGAGTTCATAGTTTAATTAGACAGGATGGTGTTCACAGGGGGTATTAGACAGGAGGCTGTTCTCATGGGATTTTCGATAGGAGGGTGTTCACAGGGGGAATTAGACAGGAGGGTGATCACAGGGGGATGAGACAGGAACGTCTTCACAGGGGGAATTAGACAGGAGGGTGTTCAAATGGGATTTTCGATAGGAGGGTGTTCACATGGGGAATTAGACAGGAGGGTGCTCACAGTGGGAATTAGACAGGAGGTTGTTCACATGGGATTTTCAATAGGAGGGTGTTCGCAGGGGGAATTAGACAGGAGGGTGTTCACAGGGGAATTAGACATGATGGTGTTCACAGGGGGAATTAGACAGAAGAGTGTTCACAGGGGAATTAGACAGGAGGGTGTTCACAGGGGAATTAGACAGGTGGGTGCTCACAGGGGAATTAGACAGGATGGTGTTCACAGGGGAATTAGACAGGTGGGTGTTCACAGGGGAATTAGACAAGATGGTGTTCACAGGGAAATTAGACAGGATGGTGTTCACAGGGGGAATGAGACAGGAGGGTGTTCACAGGAGGAATTGGACATGGTGGTGTTCACAGGGGAATTAGTCAGGATGTTGTTCACAGGGGGAATTTGACAGAAGAGTGTTCACAGGGGAATTAGACAGGTGGGTGTCCACAGGGGAATTAGAAAGGATGGTGTTCACAGGGAAATTAGACAGGAGGTTGTTCAAAGGGAGTATTAGATAGTCGGGTGTTCACAGGGAGGTTTAGATAGGAGGGTGATCACAGGGGAATTAGACAGGAGGGTGTTCACAGGGGGAATTCGAGAAGTGGGAGTTTCCAGGGAGAATTAGACAGGAGGATGTTCACAGGGTAAATTAGACAGTTTTGTGTTCACAGGGGGAATTAGACAGAAGAGTGTTCACAGGGGAATTAGACAGGAGGGTGTTCACATGGGATTTTCGATAGGAGGGTGTTCACAGGGGGAATTAGACAGGAGGGTGTTCACAGGGGGAATTAGACAGAAGTGTGTACACAGAGGAATTAGACAGGAGGGTGTTCACAAGGGAATTAGACAGGATGCTGTTCACAGGGGAATTCGACAGGTGGGGGTTCACAGGGGAATTAGACAAGATGGTGTTCACAGAGGAATTAGACAGGATGGTGTTCACATGGGGAATTAGACTGGAGGGTGTTCACAGGGGGAATTCGACAGGAGGGTGTTCACAGGGGAATTAGTCAGGATGGTGTTCACAGGGGGAATTAGACAGGAGCGTGTTCAAAGGTGGAATTAGACAGGTGGTTTAGACAGGAGGTTGTTCAAAGGCGGAATTAGACAGGAAAGTGTTCACAGTGTGAATGAGACAGGACATTGTTCACAGGAGAAATTAGACAGGAGGGTCTTCACAGGGGGAATTAGACAGGAGGGTCTTCACAGGGGGAATTAGACAGGAGGGTGTTCACAGGGGGAATTAGACAGGAGAGTGTCCACAGGGGAATTAGACAGAAGAGTGTTCAGAGGGGTATTAGACAGGAGGGTGTTCACAGGGGAATTAGACAGGAGCGTGTTGACAGGGAAATCGACATGTGTGTGTTCACAGGGTGAATTAGACAGGAGGGTGTTCACAGGGGGAATTAGACAGGTGGGTGTTCACAGGGGAATTAGACAGGACGGTGTTCACAGGGGAATTAGACAGGACGGTGTTCACAGGGGGAATTAGACGGGACCGTGTTCACAGGGGGAATTAGACAGGAGCGTGTTCACAGGGGAATTAGACAGGAGCGTGTTCACAGGGGGAATTAGACAGGAGCGTGTTCACAGGGGAATTAGACAGGACGATGTTCACAGGGGGAATTAGACAGGACCGTGTTCACAGGGGGAATTAGACAGGTGGGTGTTCACAGGGGGAATTAGACAGGTGGGTGTTCACAGGGGGAATTAGACAGGTGGGTGTTCACAGGGGAATTAGACAAGATGGTGTTCACAGAGGAATTAGGCAGGAAATATGTTCACAGGGGCAATTAGACAGGAGGGTGTTCACAGGGGGAATTAGACAGGAGGGTGTTCAGAGGGGGAATTAGACAGAAGAGTATACACAGGGGAATTAGACAGGACGGTACTCACAGGGGAATTGGACAGGATGCTGTTCACAGGGGAATTCGACAGGTGGGTGTTCACAGGGGAATTAGACAAAATGGTGTTCACAGAGGAATTAGACAGGATGGTGTTCACAGGGGGAATTAGACAGAAGAGTGTTCACAGGGAAATTGGACAGGAGGGTGTACACAGGGTGAATTTGACAGGAGGGTGTTCAAAGGTGGAATTAGACAGGTGCGTGTCACAGGGGAAATGGACATGAGGGTGTTCACAGGGGGAATTAGACAGGAGCGTGTTCAAAGGTGGAATTAGACAGTAGGATGTTCACAGGGGGAATTAGACAGGAGCTTGTTGACAGGGGAATTAGACAGAAGAGTGTTCAGAGGGGAACTGGACAGGAGGGTGTTCACAGGGGAATTAGACAGGAGTGTGTTGACAGGGGAAATCGACATGTGTGTGTTCACAGGGTGAATTAGACAGGAGCGTGTTCACAGGGGGAATTAGACAGGTGGGTGTTCACAGGGGGAATTAGACAGGTGGGTGTTCACAGGGGGAATTAGACAGGACGGTGTTCACAGGGGGAATTAGACTGGAGCGTGTTCACAGGGGGAATTAGACAGGAGCGTGTTCACAAGGGGAATTAGACAGGAGCGTGTTCACAGGGGAATTAGACAGGAGCGTGTTCACAGGGGAATTAGACAGGACGATGTTCACAGGGGGAATTAGACAGGACCGTTTTCACAGGGGGAATTAGACAGGAGCGTGTTCACAGGGGAATTAGACAGGACGATGTTCACAGGGGGAATTAGACAGAAGCGTGTTCACAGGGGAATTAGACAGGAGGTTTAGACAGGAGGTTGTTCAAAGGCGGAATTAGACAGGAAAGTGTTCACAGTGTGAATGAGACAGGACATTGTTCACAGGAGAAATTCGACATGAGGGTGTTCACAGGGGAATTAGACAGGAGGGTCTTCACAGGGGAATTAGACAGAAGAGTGTTCAGAGGGGAATTAGACAGGAGGGTGTTCACAGGGGAATTAGACAGGAGCGTGTTGACAGGGGAAATCGACATGTGTTTGTTCACAGGGTGAATTAGACAGGAGCGTGTTCACACGGGGAATTTGACAGGTGGGTGTTCACAGGGGAATTAGGCAGGACGGTGTTCACAGGGGGAATTAGACAGGACCGTGTTCACAGGGAGAATTAGAAAGGAGCGTGTTCACAGGGGAATTAGACAGGACGGTGTTCACAGGGGGAATTAGACAGGACCATTTTCACAGGGGAATTAGACAGGATGCTGTTCACAGGGGAATTAGACAGGAGGGTGTTCACAGGGGAATTAGACAGGTGGGTGCTCACAGGGGAATTAGACAGGATGGTGTTCACAGGGGAATTAGACAGGTGGGTGTTCACAGGGGAATTAGACAAGATGGTGTTCACAGGGAAATTAGACAGGAGGGTGTTCACAGGGGGAATGAGACAGGAGGGTGTTCACAGGGGGAATTAGACATGATGGTGTTCCCAGGGGAATTAGTCAGGATGGTGTTCACAGGGGGAATTTGACAGAAGAGTGTTCACAGGGGGAATTAGACAGGTTGGTGTTCACAGGGGGAATTAGACAGGACCGTGTTCACAGGGGGAATTAGACAGGACCGTGTTCACAGGGGGAATTAGACAGGAGCGTGTTCACAGGGGAATTAGCCAGGACGGTTTTCACAGGGGGAATTAGACAGGACCGTTTTCACAGGGGGAATTAGACAGGAGCGTGTTCACAGGGGAATTAGACAGGAGGGAGTTCACAATTTAATTAGACAGGATGGTGTTCACAGGGGGTATTAGACAGGAGGGTGTTCTCATGGGATTTTCGATACGAGGGTGTTCACAGGGGGAATTAGACAGGAGGGTGATCACAGGGGGATTAGACAGGAACGTGTTCTCAGGGGGAATTAGACAGGAGGGTGTTCAAATGGGATTTTCGATAGGAGGGTGTTCAGAGGGGGAATTAGACAGGAGGATGTTCACAGGGGGAATTAGACATGATGGTGTTCACAGGGGGAATTAGACAGAAGAGTGTTAACAGGGGAATTAGACAGGAGGGTGTTCACAGGGGAATTAGACAGGTGGGTGCTCACAGGGGAACTAGACAGGATGGTGTTCACAGGGGAATTCGACAGGAGCGTGTTGACAGGGGAAATCGACATGTGTTTGTTCACAGGGTGAATTAGACAGGAGCGTGTTCACACGGGGAATTAGACAGGTGGGTGTTCACAGGGGAATTAGGCAGGACGGTGTTCACAGGGGGAATTAGACAGGACCGTGTTCACAGGGGGAATTAGACAGGACCGTGTTCACAGGGGGAATTAGACAGGAGCGTGTTCACAGGGGAATTAGACAGGACGGTGTTCACAGGGGGAATTAGACAGGACCTTTTTCACAGGGGAATTAGACAAGATGGTGTTCACAGGGAAATTAGACAGGATGGTGTTCACAGGGGGAATTTGACAGAAGAGTGTTCACAGGGGAATTAGACTGGAGGGTGTTAACAGCGGGTATTAGATAGTAGGGTGTTCACAGGGAGGTTTAGATAGGAAGGTGATCACAGGGGAATGAGACAGGAGGGTGTTCACAGGGGGAATTCGAGAAGTGGGTGTTTACAGGGAGAATTAGACAGGAGGATGTTCACAGGGTAAATTAGACAGGTGGGTGTTCACAGGGGGAATTAGACAGAAGAGTGTTCACAGGGGAATTAGACAGGAGGGTGTTCACAGGGGAATTAGACAGGAGCGTGTTGACAGGGGAGATCGACATGTGTGTGTTCACAGGGTGAATTAGACAGGAGCGTGTTCACAGGGGGAATTAGACAGGTGGGTGTTCACAGGGGGAATTAGACAGGTGGGTGTTCACAGGGGGAATTAGACAGGTGGGTGTTCACAGGGGGAATTAGACAGGACGGTGTTCACAGGGGGAATTAGACAGGACCGTGTTCACAGGGGGAATTAGACAGGAGCGTGTTCACAGGGGAATTAGCCAGGACGGTTTTCACAGGGGGAATTAGAGAGGACCGTTTTCACAGGGGGAATTAGACAGGAGCGTGTTCACAGGGGAATTAGACAGGAGGGAGTTCACAATTTAATTAGACAGGATGGTGTTCACAGGGGGTATTAGACAAGAGGGTGTTCTCATGGGATTTTCGATAGGAGGGTGTTCACAGGGGGAATTAGACAGGAGGTTGATCACAGGGGGATTAGACAGGAACGTGTTCACAGGGGGAAGTAGACAGGAGGGTGTTCAAATGGGATTTTCGATAGGAGGGTGTTCATATGGGGAATTAGACAGGAGGGTGTTCACAGTGGGAATTAGACAGGAGGGTGTTCACATGGGATTTTCAATAGGAGGGTGTTCAGAGGGGGAATTAGACAGGAGGATGTTCACAGGGGAATTAGACGTGATGGTGTTCACAGGGGGAATTAGACAGAAGAGTGTTAACAGGGGAATTAGACAGGAGGGTGTTCACAGGGGAATTAGACAAGATGGTGCTCACAGGGGAACTAGACAGGATGGTGTTCACAGGGGAATTAGACAGGTGGGTGTTCACAGGGGAATTAGACAAGATGGTGTTCACAGGGAAATTAGACAGGATGGTGTTCACAGGGGGAATGAGACAGGAGGGTGTTCACAGGGGGAATTAGAAAGGATGGTGTTCACAGGGGAATTAGACTGGAGGGTGTTCACAGGGGGTATTAGATAGTAGGGTGTTCACAGGGAGGTTTAGATAGGAGGGTGATCACAGTGGAATTAGACAGGAGGGTGTTCACAGGGGGAATTCGAGAAGTGGGTGTTTACAGGGAGAATTAGACAGGAGGATGTTCACAGGGTAAATTAGACAGGTGGGTGTTCACAGGGTAAATTAGACAGGTGGGTGTTCACAGGGTAAATTAGACAGGTGGGTGTTCACAGGGGGAATTAGACAGATGAGTGTTCACAGGGGAATTAGACAGGAGCGTGTTCACAGGGGGAATTAGACAGGTGGGTGTTCACAGGGGTATTAGACAGGACGGTGTTCACACGGGGAATTAGACAGGACCGTATTCACAGGGGGAATTAGACAGGAGCGTGTTCACAGGGGAATTAGACAGGACGGTGTTCACAGGGGGAATTAAACAGGACCGTTTTCACAGGGGGAATTAGACAGGAGCGTGTTCACAGGGGAATTTGACAGGAGGGAGTTCACAATTTAATTAGACAGGATGGTGTTCACAGGGGGTATTAGACAGGAGGGTGTTCAAATGGGATTTTCGATAGGAGGGTGTTCACATGGGATTTTCAATCGGAGGGTGTTCACAGGGGGAATTAGACAGGAGGATGTTCACAGGGGAATTAGACATGATGGTGTTTACAGGGGGAATTAGACAGAAGAGTGTTAACAGGGGAATTAGACAGGAGGGTGTTCACAGGGGAATTAGACAGAAGAGTGTACACAGGGGAATTAGACAGGGGGGTGTTCACAGGGGAATTAGACAAGATGGTGTTCACAGAGAAATTAGACAGGATGGTGTTCACAGGGGGAATGAGACAGGAGGGTGTTCACAGGGGGAATTAGACATGATGGTGTTCACTGGGGAATTAGTCAGGATGGTGTTCACAGGGGGAAGTTGACAGAAGAGTGTTCACAGGGGCATTAGACAGGTGGGTGTTCACAGGGGAATTAGCAAGGATGGTGTTCACAGGGGAATTAGACTGGAGGGTGTTCGCAGGGGGTATTAGATAGTAGGGTGGTCACGGGGAGATTTAGATAGGAGGGTGATCACAGGGGAATTAGACAGGAGGGTGTTCACAGGGGGAATTCGAGAAGTGGGTGTTTACAGGGAGAATTAGACAGGAGGATGTTCACAGGGTAAATGAGACAGGTGGGTGTTCACAGGGGGAATCAGACAAAAGAGTGTTCACAGCGGAATTAGACAGGAGGGTGTTCACATGGGATTTTCGATAGGAGGGTGTTCACAGGGGGAATTAGACAGGAGGGTGTTCACAGAGGGAATTAGACAGGAGGGTGTTCACAGGGGGAATTAGACTGAAGAGTGTACACAGGGGAATTAGACAGGAGGGTGTTCACAGGGGAATTAGACAGGATGCTGTTCACAGGGGAATTCGACAGGTGGGTGTTCACAGGGGAATTAGACAAGATGGTGTTCACAGAGGAATTAGACTGGAGGGTTTTCACAGGGGGAATTAGACTGGAGGGTGTTCACAGGGGGAATTAGACAGGAGGGTGTTCACAGGGGAATTAGTCAGGATGGTGTTCACAGGGGGAATTAGACAGAAGAGTGTTCATAGGGAAATTGGACAGGAGGGTGTACACAGGAGGAATCTGGCAGCAGGGTGTTCAAAGGTGGAATTAGACTGGAGCATGTCAATGGGGAATTGGACAGGAGGGTGTTCACAGGGGGAATTAGACAGGAGCGTGTTCAAAGGTGCAATTAGACAGTAGGATCATCACAGGGGAATTCTGTAGGAGGTTGTTCACAGCGGGAATTAGACAGGAGCGTGTTCACAGGGGAATTAGACAGGAGGTTTAGACAGGAGATTGTTCAAAGGCGGAATTAGACAGGAAAGTGTTCACAGTGTGAATGAGACAGGACATTGTTCACAGGAGAAATTAGACATGAGGGTGTTCACAGGGGAATTAGACAGGAGGTTCTTCACAGGGGGAATTAAACAGGAGGGTGTTCACAGGGGGAATTAGACAGGAGCGTGTTCACAGGGGAATTAGACAGAAGAGTGTTCAGAGGGGAATTAGACAGGAGCGTGTTGACAGGGAAATCGACATGTTTGTGTTCACAGGGGGAATTAGACAGGAGCGTGTTCACAGGGGGAATTAGAGAGGTGGGTGTTCACAGGGGAATTAGACAGGACGGTGTTCAAAGGGGGAATTAGACAGGACCGTGTTCACAGGGGGAATTAGACAGGAGCGTGTTCACAGGGGAATTAGACAGGAGCGTGTTCACAGGGGGAATTCGACAGGACCGTTTTCACAGGGGGAATTAGACAGGAGCGTGTTCACAGGGGAATCAGACAGGAGGGAGTTCACATGGGATTTTCGATAGGAGGGTGTTCACAGGGGGAATTAGACAGGAGGGTGTTCACAGGGGGAATTAGACAGGTGGGTGTTCACAGGGGGAATTAGACAGGAGGGTGTTCACATGGGATTTTCAATAGGAGGCTGTTCACAGGGGGAATTAGACAGGAGGATGCTCATAGGTGGAATTAGACAGGAGCGTGTTCACAGGGGAATTAGACAGGAGCGTGTTCACAGGGGGAATTCGACAGGACCGTTTTCACAGGGGGAATTAGACAGGAGCGTGTTCACAGGGGAATTAGACAGGAGGGAGTTCACATGGGATTTTCGATAGGAGGGTGTTCACAGGGGGTATTAGATAGTAGGGTGTTCACAGGGAGGATTAGATAGGAGGATGATCACAGGGGAATTAGACAGGAGGGTGTTCACAGGGGAATTGGACAGGAAGGTTTTCACAGGGGGTATTAGATAGTAGGGTGTTCACAGGGAGGATTAGATAGGAGGATGATCACAGGGGAATTAGACAGGAGGGTGTTCACAGGGGGAATTCGAGAAGTGGGAGTTTACAGGGAGAATTAGACAGGAGGATGTTCACAGGGTAAATTAGACAGGTGGGTATTCACAGGGGAATTAGACAGGAGCGTGTTCACAGGGGAATTAGACAGGATGGTGTTCACAGGGGGAATTAGACAGGAGGGTTTTCATAGGTGGAATTAGACAGGAGGGTGTTCACAGGGGGAATTACACAGCAGGGTGTTCATTGGTGGAATTAGACAGGAGCGGGTTCACAGGGGAATTAGACAGGATGGTGTTCACAGGGGGAATTCGACAGGAGGGTGCTCATAGGTGGAATTAGACAGGAGCGGGTTCACCGGGGAATTATAGGAGGGTGTTCACAGGGGGAATTAGACTGGAGTGTGTTCACACGGGAATTAGACTGGAGGGTGTTCACAGGAGGAATTAGACAGGAGCGTGTTCACAGGGGAATTATACAGGATGGTGTTCACAAGGGAATTATACAGGATGGTGTTCACAGGGGGAATTGGACAGGAGTGTGATCAGAGGGGAATTATACAGTAGGGTGTTCAAAGTTGTAACTAGTCAGGAGGGTGTTCACAGGGGGAATCAGACAGGAGGGTGTTCAAAGTGGTAACGAGTCAGGAGGGTGTTCACAGGGGGAATTAGACAGGAGGGTGTTCACAGGGAGAATTAGACCGGACGGTGTTCACAGGTGGAATTAGACTGGAGGGTGTCACAGGTGAATTTTACAGGTGCGCGTTCACAGGGGGAATTAGTCAGGAGGGTGTTCACAGGGGGAATTCGACAGGAGGTTGTTCATAGGTGGTATTAGACAGGAGTGAGTTCACAGAGTGAATGAGACAGGAGGTTGTTCACAGGGGGAATTTGACAGAAGAGTGTTCACAGGGGAATTAGACAGGTGGGTGTTCACAGGGGAATTAGAAAGGATGGTGTTCACAGGGGAATTAGACAGGAGGGTGTTCACAGGGAGTATTAGATAGTCGGGTGTTCACAGGGAGGTTTAGATAGGAGGGTGATCACAGCGGAATTAGACAGGAGGGTGTTCACAGGGGGAATTCGAGAAGTGGGAGTTTCCAGGGAGAATTAGACAGGAGGATGTTCACAGGGTAAATTAGACAGTTTTGTGTTCACAGGGGGAATTAGACAGAAGAGTGTTCACAGGGGAATTAGACAGGAGGGTGTTCACATGGGATTTTCGATAGGAGGGTGTTCACAGGGGGAATTAGACAGGAGGGTGTTCACAGGGGGAATTAGACAGAAGAGTGTACACAGGGGAATTCGACAGGTGGGTGTTCACAGGGGAATTAGACAAGATGGTGTTCACAGAGGAATTAGACAGGATGGTGTTCACATGGGGAATTAGACTGGAGGGTGTTCACAGGGGGAATTAGACAGGAGGGTGTTCACAGGGGAATTAGTCAGGATGGTGTTCACAGGGGGAATTAGACAGGAGCGTGTTCAAAGGTGGAATTAGACAGTAGGATGATCACAGGGGAATTCTGTAGGAGGTTGTTCACAGGGGGAATTAGACAGGAGCGTGTTCACAGGGGAATTAGACAGGTGGTTTAGACAGGAGGTTGTTCAAAGGCGGAATTAGACAGGAAAGTGTTCACAGTGTGAATGAGACAGGACATTGTTCACAGGAGAAATTAGACATGAGGGTGTTCACAGGGGAATTAGACAGAAGAGTGTTCAGAGGGGTATTAGACAGGAGGGTGTTCACAGGGGAATTAGACAGGAGCGTGTTGACAGGGAAATCGACATGTGTGTGTTCACAGGGTGAATTAGACAGGAGGGTGTTCACAGGGGGAATTAGACAGGTGGGTGTTCACAGGGGAATTAGACAGGACGGTGTTCACAGGGGGAATTAGACGGGACCGTGTTCACAGGGGGAATTAGACAGGAGCGTGTTCACAGGGGAATTAGACAGGAGCGTGTTCACAGGGGGAATTAGACAGGAGCGTGTTCACAGGGGAATTAGACAGGACGATGTTCACAGGGGGAATTAGACAGGACCGTTTTCACAGGGGGAATTAGACAGGAGGGTGTTCACAGGGGGAATTAGACAGGTGGGTGTTCACAGGGGGAATTAGACAGGTGGGTGTTCACAGGGGAATTAGACAAGATGGTGTTCACAGAGGAATTAGGCAGGAAATATGTTCACAGGGGCAATTAGACAGGAGGGTGTTCACAGGGGGAATTAGACAGGAGGGTGTTCAGAGGGGGAATTAGACAGAAGAGTATACACAGGGGAATTAGACAGGACGGTACTCACAGGGGAATTGGACAGGATGCTGTTCACAGGAGAATTCGACAGGTGGGTGTTCACAGGGGCATTAGACAAGATGGTGTTCACAGAGGAATTAGACAGGATGGTGTTCACAGGGGGAATTAGACAGAAGAGTGTTCACAGGGAAATTGGACAGGAGGGTGTACACAGGGTGAATTTGACAGGAGGGTGTTCAAAGGTGGAATTAGACAGGTGCGTGTCACAGGGGAAATGGACAGGAGGGTGTTCACAGGGGGAATTAGACAGGAGCGTGTTCAAAGGTGGAATTAGACAGTAGGATGATCACAGGGGAATTCTGTAGGAGGTTGTTCACAGGGGGAATTAGACACGAGGTTTTGACAGGAGGTTGTTCACAGGGGGAATTAGACAGGAAAGTGTTCACAGTGTGAATGAGACAGGACATTGTTCACAGGAGAAATTAGACATGAGGGTGTTCACAGGGGAATTAGACAGGAGGGTCTTCACAGGGGGAATTAGACAGGAGGGTGTTCACAGGGGGAATTAGACAGGAGCTTGTTGACAGGGGAATTAGACAGAAGAGTGTTCAGAGGGGAACTAGACAGGAAGGTGTTCACAGGGGAATTAGACAGGAGTGTGTTGACAGGGGAAATCGACATGTGTGTGTTCACAGGGTGAATTAGACAGGAGCGTGTTCACAGGGGGAATTAGACAGGTGGGTGTTCACAGGGGAATTGGACAGGACGGTGTTCACAGGGGGAATTAGACAGGACGGTGTTCACAGGGGGAATTAGACAGGAGCGTGTTCACAGGGGGAATTAGACAGGAGCGTGTTCACAAGGGGAATTAGACAGGAGCGTGTTCACAAGGGGAATTAGACAGGAGCGTGTTCACAGGGGAATTAGACAGGACCGTTTTCAAAGGGGGAATTAGACAGGACCGTTTTCACAGGGGGAATTAGACAGGAGCGTGTTCACAGGGGAATTAGACAGGACGATGTTCACAGGGGGAATTAGACAGGAGCGTGTTCACAGGGGAATTAGACAGGAGGTTTAGACAGGAGGTTGTTCAAAGGCGGAATTTGACAGGAAAGTGTTTACAGTGTGAATGAGACAGGACATTGTTCACAGGAGAAATTCGACATGACGGCGTTCACAGGGGAATTAGACAGGAGTGTCTTCACAGGGGGAATTAGACAGGAGGGTGTTCACAGGGGGAATTAGACAGGAGCGTGTTCACAGGGGAATTAGACAGAAGAGTGTTCAGAGGGGAATTAGACAGGAGGGTGTTCACAGGGGAATTAGACAGGAGCGTGTTGACAGGGGAAATCGACATGTGTTTGTTCACAGGGTGAATTAGACAGGAGCGTGTTCACACGGGGAATTAGACAGGTGGGTGTTCACAGGGGGAATTAGGCAGGACGGTGTTCACAGGGGGAATTAGACAGGACCGTGTTCACAGGGGGAATTAGACAGGAGCGTGTTCACAGGGGAATTAGACAGGACGGTGTTCACAGGGGGAATTAGACAGGAGCGTGTTCATAGGGGGAATTAGACAGAAGAGTGTTAACAGGGGAATTAGACAGGAGGGTGTTCACAGGGGAATTAGACAGGTGGGTGCTCACAGGGGAATTAGACAGGATGGTGTTCACAGGGGAATTAGACAGGATGGTGTTCACAGGGGAATTAGACAGGTGGGTGTTCACAGGGGAATTAGACAAGATGGTGTTAACAGGGGAATTAGACATGATGGTGTTCACAGGCGAATTAGTCAGGATGGTGTTCACAGGGGGAATTTGACAGAAGAGTGTTCACAGGGGAATTAGACAGGTGGGTGTTCACAGGGGAATTAGAAAGGATGGTGTTCACAGGGGAATTAGACGGGAGGGTGTTCACAGGGGGAATTCGAGAAGTGAGTGTTTACAGGGAGAATTAGACAGGAGGATGTTCACAGGGTAAATTAGACAGGTGGGTGTTCACAGGGGGAATTAGACAGAAGAGTGTTCACAGGGGACTTAGACAGGAGGGTGTTCACAGGGGAATTAGACAGGAGCGTGTTGACAGGGGAAATCGACATGTGTGTGTTCACAGGGTGAATTAGACAGGAGCGTGTTCACAGGGGAAATTAGACAGGTTGGTGTTCACAGGGGGAATTAGACAGGACGGTGTTCACAGGGGGAATTAGACAGGACCGTGTTCACAGGGGGAATTAGACAGGAGCGTGTTCACAGGGGAATTAGCCAGGACGGTTTTCACAGGGGGAATTAGACAGGACCGTTTTCACAGGGGGAATTAGACAGGAGCGTGTTCACATGGGAATTAGACAGGAGGGAGTTCACAATTTAATTAGACAGGATGGTGTTCACAGGGGGTATTAGACAGGAGGGTGTTCTCATGGGATTTTCGATAGGAGGGTGTTCACAGGGGGAATTAGACAGGAGGGTGATCACAGGGGGATTAGACAGGAACGTGTTCACAGGGGGAATTAGACAGGAGGGTGTTCAAATGGGATTTTCGATAGGAGGGTGTTCAGAGGGGGAATTAGACAGGGGGATGTTCACAGGGGAATTAGACATGATGGTGTTCACAGGGGGAATTAGACAGAAGAGTGTTCACAGGGGAATTAGACAGGTGGGTGCTCACAGGGGAACTAGACAGGATGGTGTTCACAGGGGAATTAGACAGGAGCGTGTTGACAGGGGAAATCGACATGTGTTTGTTCACAGGGTGAATTAGACAGGAGCGTGTTCACATGGGGAATTAGACAGGTGGGTGTTCACAGGGGAATTAGGCAGGACGGTGTTCACAGGGGGAATTAGACAGGACCGTGTTCACAGGGGGAATTAGACAGGAGCGTGTTCACAGGGGAATTAGACAGGACGGTGTTCACAGGGGAATTAGACAGGACGGTGTTCACAGGGGGAATTAGACAGGACCTTTTTCACAGGGGAATTAGACAAGATGGTGTTCACAGGGAAATTAGACAGGATGGTGTTCACAGGGGGAATTTGACAGAAGAGTGTTCACAGGGGAATTAGACAGGTGGGTGTTCACAAGGGAATTAGATAGGAAGGTGATCACAGGGGAATTAGACAGGAGGGTGTTCACAGGGGGAATTCGAGAAGTGGGTGTTTACAGGGAGAATTAGACAGGAGGATGTTCACAGGGTAAATTAGACAGGTGGGTGTTCACAGGGGGAATTAGACAGAAGAGTGTTCACAGGGGAATTAGACAGGAGGGTGTTCACGGGAATTAGACAGGAGCGTGTTGACAGGGGAAATCGACATGTGTGTGTTCACAGGGTGAATTAGACAGGAGCGTGTTCACAGGGGGAATTAGACAGGTGGGTGTTCACAGGGGGAATTAGACAGGACGGTGTTCACAGGGGGAATTAGACAGGACCGTGTTCACAGGGGGAATTAGACAGGAGCGTGTTCACAGGGGAATTAGCCAGGACGGTTTTCACAGGGGGAATTAGACAGGAGCGTGTTCACAGGGGAATTAGACAGGAGGGAGTTCACAATTTAATTAGACAGGATGGTGTTCACAGGGGGTATTACACAGTAGTGTGTTCTCATGGGATTTTCGATAGGAGGGTGTTCACAGGGGGAATTAGACAGGAGGGTGATCACAGGGGGATTAGACAGGAACGTGTTCACAGGGGGAATTTGACAGGAGGGTGTTCAAATGGGATTTTCGATAGGAGGGTGTTCATATGGGGAATTAGACAGGAGGGTGTTCACAGTGGGAATTAGACAGGAGGGTGTTCACATGGGATTTTCAATAGGAGGGTGTTCAGAGGGGGAATTAGACAGGAGGATGTTCACAGGGGAATTAGACATGATGGTGTTCACAGGGGGAATTAGACAGAAGAGTGTTAACAGGGGAATTAGACAGGAGGGTGTTCACAGGGGAATTAGACAGGATGGTGTTCACTGGGGAATTAGACAGGTGGGTGTTCACAGGGGAATTAGACAAGATGGTGTTCACAGGGAAATTAGACAGGATGGTGTTCACAGGGGAAATGAGACAGGAGGGTGTTCACAGGGGGTATTAGACATGATGGTGTTCACAGGGGAATTAGTCAGGATGGTGTTCACAGGGGGAATTAGACAGGTGGGTGTTCACAGGGGAATTAGACAGGTGGGTGTTCACAGGGGAATTAGAAAGGATGGTGTTCACAGGGGAATTAGACTGGAGGGTGTTCACAGGGGGTATTAGATAGTAGGGTGTTCACAGGGAGGTTTAGATAGGAGGGTGATCACAGTGGAATTAGACAGGAGGGTGTTCACAGGGGGAATTCGAGAAGTGGGTGTTTACAGGGAGAATTAGACAGGAGGATGTTCACAGGGTAAATTAGACAGGAGGATGTTCACGGTAAATTAGACAGGTGGGTGTTCACAGGGTAAATTAGACAGGTGGGTGTTCACAGGGGGAATTAGACAGATGAGTGTTCACAGGGGAATTAGACAGGAGCGTGTTCACAGGGGGAATTAGACAGGTGGGTGTTCACGGGAATTAGACAGGACGGTGTTCACGGGGGAATTAGACAGGACCGTGTTCACAGGGGGAATTAGACAGGAGCGTGTTCACAGGGGAATTAGACAGGACGGTGTTCACAGGGGGAATTAGACAGGACCGTTTTCACAGGGGGAATTAGACAGGAGCGTGTTCACAGGGGAATTTGACAGGAGGGAGTTCACAATTTAATTAGACAGGATGGTGTTCACAGGGGGTATTAGACAGGAGGGTGTTCACATGGGGAATTAGACAGGAGGGTGTTCACATGGGGAATTAGACAGGAGGGTGTTCACAGTGGGAATTAGACAGGAGGGTGTTCACATGGGATTTTCAATAGGAGGGTGTTCACAGGGGGAATTAGACAGGAGTATGTTCACAGGGGAATTAGACATGATGGTGTTTACAGGGGGAATTAGACAGAAGAGTGTTAACAGGGGAATTAGACAGGAGGGTGTTCACAGGGGAATTAGACAGAAGAGTGTACACAGGGCAATTAGACAGGTGGGTGCTCACAGGGGAATTAGACAGGATGGTGTTCACAGGGGAATTAGACAGGGGGGTGTTCACAGGGGAATTAGACAAGATGGTGTTCACAGAGAAATTAGACAGGATGGTGTTCACAGGGGGAATGAGACAGGAGGGTGTTCACAGGGGGAATTCGAGAAGTGGGTGTTTACAGGGAGAATTAGACAGGAGGATGTTCACAGGGTAAATTAGGCAGGTGGGTGTTCACAGGGGGAATCAGACAAAAGAGTGTTCACAGCGGAATTAGACAGGAGGGTGTTCACATGGGATTTTCGATAGGAGGGTGTTCACAGGGGGAATTAGACAGGTGGGTGTTCACAGAGGGAATTAGACAGGAGGGTGTTCACAGGGGAATTAGACATGATGGTGTTCACAGGGGGAATTAGACAGAAGAGTGTTAACAGGGGAATTAGACAGGAGGGTGTTCACAGGGGAATTAGACAGGATGGTGTTCACTGGGGAATTAGACAGGTGGGTGTTCACAGGGGAATTAGACAAGATGGTGTTCACAGGGAAATTAGACAGGATGGTGTTCACAGGGGAAATGAGACAGGAGGGTGTTCACAGGGGGTATTAGACATGATGGTGTTCACAGGGGAATTAGTCAGGATGGTGTTCACAGGGGGAATTTGACAGAAGAGTGTTCACAGGGGAATTAGACAGGTGGGTGTTCACAGGGGAATTAGAAAGGATGGTGTTCACAGGGGAATTAGACTGGAGGGTGTTCACAGGGGGTATTAGATAGTAGGGTGTTCACAGGGAGGTTTAGATAGGAGGGTGATCACAGTGGAATTAGACAGGAGGGTGTTCACAGGGGGAATTCGAGAAGTGGGTGTTTACAGGGAGAATTAGACAGGAGGATGTTCACAGGGTAAATTAGACAGGAGGATGTTCACAGGGTAAATTAGACAGGTGGGTGTTCACAGGGTAAATTAGACAGGTGGGTGTTCGCAGGGGGAATTAGACAGATGAGTGTTCACAGGGGAATTAGACAGGAGCGTGTTCACAGGGGGAATTAGACAGGTGGGTGTTCACGGGAATTAGACAGGACGGTGTTCACAGGGGGAATTAGACAGGACCGTGTTCACAGGGGGAATTAGACAGGAGCGTGTTCACAGGGGAATTAGACAGGACGGTGTTCACAGGGGGAATTAGACAGGACCGTTTTCACAGGGGGAATTAGACAGGAGCGTGTTCACAGGGGAATTTGACAGGAGGGAGTTCACAATTTAATTAGACAGGATGGTGTTCACAGGGGGTATTAGACAGGAGGGTGTTCACATGGGGAATTAGACAGGAGGGTGTTCACATGGGGAATTAGACAGGAGGGTGTTCACAGTGGGAATTAGACAGGAGGGTGTTCACATGGGATTTTCAATAGGAGGGTGTTCACAGGGGGAATTAGACAGGAGGATGTTCACAGGGGAATTAGACATGATGGTGTTTACAGGGGGAATTAGACAGAAGAGTGTTAACAGGGGAATTAGACAGAAGAGTGTTAACAGGGGAATTAGACAGGAGGGTGTTCACAGGGGAATTAGACAGAAGAGTGTACACAGGGCAATGAGACAGGTGGGTGCTCACAGGGGAATTCGACAGGATGGTGTTCACAGGGGAATTAGACAGGGGGGTGTTCACAGGGGAATTAGACAAGATGGTGTTCACAGAGAAATTAGACAGGATGGTGTTCACAGGGGGAATGAGACAGGAGGGTGTTCACAGGGGGAATTAGACATGATGGTGTTCACTGGGGAATTAGTCAGGATGGTGTTCACAGGGGGAAGTTGACAGAAGAGTGTTCACAGGGGCATTAGACAGGTGGGTGTTCACAGGGGAATTAGCAAGGATGGTGTTCACAGGGGAATTAGACTGGAGGGTGTTCGCAGGGGGTATTAGATAGTAGGGTGGTCACGGGGAGATTTATATAGGAGGGTGATCACAGGGGAATTAGACAGGAGGGTGTTCACAGGGGGAATTCGAGAAGTGGGTGTTTACAGGGAGAATTAGACAGGAGGATGTTCACAGGGTAAATTAGACAGGTGGGTGCTCACAGGGGGAATCAGACAAAAGAGTGTTCACAGCGGAATTAGACAGGAGGGTGTTCACATGGGATTTTCGATAGGAGGGTGTTCACAGGGGGAATTAGACAGGTGGGTGTTCACAGAGGGAATTAGACAGGAGGGTGTTCACAGGGGGAATTAGACAGAAGAGTGTACACAGGGGAATTAGACAGGAGGGTGTACACAGGGGAATTAGACAGGAGGGTGTTCACAGGGGAATTAGACAGGATGCTGTTCACAGGGGAATTCGACAGGTGGGTGTTCACAGGGGAATTAGACAAGATGGTGTTCACAGAGGAATTAGACTGGAGGGTGTTCACAGGGGGAATTAGACTGGAGGGTGTTCACAGGGGGAATTAGACAGGAGGGTGTTCACAGGGGAATTAGTCAGGATGGTGTTCACAGGGGGAATTAGACAGAAGAGTGTTCACAGGGAAATTGGACAGGAGGGTGTACACAGGATGCATCTGACAGCAGGGTGTTCAAAGGTGGAATTAGACAGGAGCATGTCAATGGGGAATTGGACAGGAGGGTGTTCACAGGGGGAATTAGACAGGAGCGTGTTCACAGGGGAATTAGACAGGAGGTTTAGACAGGAGATTGTTCAAAGGCGGAATTAGACAGGAAAGTGTTCACAGTGTGAATGAGACAGGACATTGTTCACAGGAGAAATTAGACATGAGGGTGTTCACAGGGGAATTAGACAGGAGGTTCTTCACAGGGAGAATTAAACAGGAGGGTGTTCACAGGGGGAATTAGACAGGAGCGTGTTCACAGGGGAATTAGACAGAAGAGTGTTCAGAGGGGAATTGGACTGGAGGGTGTTCACAGGGGAATTAGACAGGAGCGTGTTGACAGGGAAATCGACATGTGTGTGTTCACAGGGGAATTAGACAGGACGGTGTTCACACGGGGAATTAGACAGGACCGTGTTAACAGGGGGAATTAGACAGGAGCGAGTTCACACGGGAATTAGACAGGAGCGTGTTCACAGGGGGAATTAGACAGGAGGGAGTTCACATGGGATTTTCGATAGGAGGGTGTTCACAGGGGGAATTAGACAGGAGGGTGTTCACAGGGGGAATTAGACAGGTGGGTGTTCACAGGGGGAATTAGACAGGAGGGTGTTCACATGGGATTTTCAATAGGAGGCTGTTCACAGGGGGAATTAGACAGGAGGGTGTTCACAGGGGGTATTTGATAGTAGGGTGTTCACAGGGAGGATTAGATAGGAGGATGATCACAGGGGAATTAGACAGGAGGGTGTTCACAGGGGAATTGGACAGGAAGGTTTTCACAGGGGGTATTAGATAGTAGGGTGTTCACAGGGAGGATTAGATAGGAGGATGATCACAGGGGAATTAGACAGGAGGGTGTTCACAGGGGGAATTCGAGAAGTGGGAGTTTACAGGGAGAATTAGACAGGAGGATGTTCACAGGGTAAATTAGACAGGTGGGTATTCACAGGGGAATTAGACAGGAGCGTGTTCACAGGGGAATTAGACAGGATGGTGTTCACAGGGGGAATTAGACAGGAGGGTTTTCATAGGTGGAATTAGACAGGAGGGTGTTCACAGGGGAATTAGACAGGAGGGTGTTCACAGGGGAATTAGACAGGATGGTGTTCACAGGGGGAATTCGACAGGAGGGTGCTCATAGGTGGAATTAGACAGGAGCGGGTTCACCGGGGAATTATAGGAGGGTGTTCACAGGGGGAATTAGACTGGAGTGTGTTCACACGGGAATTAGACTGGAGGGTGTTCACAGGAGGAATTAGACAGGAGCGTGTTCACAGGTGAATTATACAGGATGGTGTTCACAAGGGAATTATACAGGATGGTGTTCACAGGGGGAATTGGACAGGAGTGTGTTCAGAGGGGAATTAGACAGTAGGGTGTTCAAAGTTGTAACTAGTCAGGAGGGTGTTCACGGGGAATCAGACAGGAGGGTGTTCAAAGTGGTAACGAGTCAGGAGGGTGTTCACAGGGGGAATTAGACAGGAGGGTGTTCACAAGGAGAATTAGACAGGACGGTGCTCACAGGGGGAATTAGACAGGACGGTGTTCACAGGTGGAATTAGACTGGAGGGTGTCACAGGTGAATTTTACAGGAGCGCGTTCACAGGGGGAATTAGTCAGGAGGGTGTTCACAGGGGGAATTCGACAGGAGGTTGTTCATAGGTGGTATTAGACAGGAGTGAGTTCACAGAGTGAATGAGACAGGAGGTTGTTCACAGGGGGAATTCGGCAGGACGGTGTTCACAGGGAAATTAGGCAGGTGGTTGTTCACAGGGGGAATTAGACAGGAGCGTGTTCACAGGGGGAATTATGCACGAGGGTGTTCACAGCGGAATTAGGCAGGAGGGTGATCAGATTTGGAATTAGACAGGAGGGTCTACACAGGGGGAATTAAACAGGACGGTGTTTACAGGGAAATTAGGCAGGTGGTTGTTCACAGGGGGAATTAGACAGGAGAGTGTTCACCGGGGGAATTATGCACGAGGTTGTTCACAGCGGAATTAGGCAGGAGGGTGATCACAGGTGGAATAAGGCAGGAAGGTGTTCACAGGGGGAATTAGACGGGAGGTTGTTCACAGGTGGTATAAGACAGGAGTGCGTTCACAGTGTGAATGAGACAGCAGGGTGTTTACAGGGGGAATTGGTCAGGAGGGTGTTCACAGGGGGAATTAGACAGGGGCGTGTTCACAGGGGAATTAGACAGGATGATGTTCACAGGGGAATTAGACAGGAGCGTTTGCACAGGGGAATTAGACTGGAGGGTGTTCACAGGGGGAATTACACAGGAGTTTGTTCACAGTGCGAATTAGACAGGAAAGTGTTCACAGTGTGAATGTGACAGGAAGTTGTTTACAGGGGGAATTAGACAGGGGGTGTTCACAGGGGAATTAGACAGGAGGGTGTTCACATGGGAAATCGACATGAGGGTGTTCACAGGGGGAATTCGAGAGGTGGGAGTTCACAGGGGGAATTAGACAGGGGCGTGTTCACAGGGGGAATTAGACAGGGGCGTGTTCACAGGGGAATTAGACAGGATGATGTTCACAGGGGAATTAGACAGGGGGTGTTCACAGGGGAATTAGACAGGAGGGTGTTCACATGGGAAATCGACATGAGGGTGTTCAGAGGGGAGTTCGGCAGGAGGGTGTTCACAGGGGGAATTGGACAGGAGCGTGTTCACAGGGGGAATTAGACAGGGGCGTGTTCACAGGGGAATTAGACAGGATGATGTTCACAGGGGAATTAGACAGGATGATGTTCACAGGGGAATTAGACAGGAGCGTTTGCACAGGGGAATTAGACTGGAGGGTGTTCACAGGGGGAATTACACAGGAGGGTGTTCACAGGGGAATTAGACAGGAGTTTGTTCACAGTGCGAATTAGACAGGAAAGTGTTCACAGTGTGAATGTGACAGGAAGTTGTTTACAGGGGGAATTAGACAGGGGGTGTTCACAGGGGAATTAGACAGGAGGGTGTTCACATGGGAAATCGACATGAGGGTGTTCACAGGGGGAATTCGAGAGGTGGGAGTTCACAGGGGGAATTAGGCACGTGGATTTAAAGAGGGGAAATGAGACAGGAGGATGTTCACAGGGTAAATTGGACAGAAGAGTGTTCACAGGTGAATTAGACAGGAGGGTGTTCACAGGGGAATTAGACAGGATGGTGTTCACAGTGGGTATTAGATAGGGTGGTGTTCACAGGTGGAATTAGACAGGAGGGTG
Organism: Heterodontus francisci; assembly: GCF_036365525.1. Lineage (NCBI taxonomy): Eukaryota > Metazoa > Chordata > Chondrichthyes > Heterodontiformes > Heterodontidae > Heterodontus > Heterodontus francisci. The sequence continues at coordinate 83,406,821 of NC_090391.1, read as the reverse complement.
TTCACAGGGGAATTAGCCAGGAGCGTGTTCACAGGGGGAATTAGAGAGGAGCGTGTTCACAGGGGAATTAGACAGGAGCGTGTTCACAGGGGGAATTAGAGAGGAGCGTGTTCACAGGGGAATTAGACAGGATGGTGCTCACAGGGGTATTAGATAGGGGGGTGTTCACAGGGGGAGTTAGACTGGAGGGTGTTGATAGGTGGAATTAGACAGGAGCGTGTTGACAGGGGAATTACGGAGGAGGGTGTTCACAAGGGATATTAGATAGGAGGGTGTTCACTGGGATTTAGACAGGAGGGTGTTAACAAGGGGGATTAGACTGGAGGTTGTTCACATGGGATATTAGATAGGAGCGTGTTCACAGGGGAATTTGACAGGAGGGTGTACACATGAGGATATTAGATAGGAGGGTGTTCACGGGGATTTAGACAGGAGGGTGTTCACAGAGAGGATCAGATAGGAGGGTGTTCACAGGGGGGATTAGACAGGAGTTTGTTCACAGTGCGAATTAGACAGGAAAGTGTTCACAGTGTGAATGTGACAGGAAGTTGTTTACAGGGGGAATTAGACAGGGGGTGTTCACAGGGGAATTAGACAGGAGGGTGTTCACATGGGAAATCGACATGAGGGTGTTCACAGGGGGAATTCGAGAGGTGGGAGTTCACAGGGGGAATTAGACAGGGGCGTGTTCACAGGGGGAATTAGACAGGGGCGTGTTCACAGGGGAATTAGACAGGATGATGTTCACAGGGGAATTAGACAGGGGGTGTTCACAGGGGAATTAGACAGGAGGGTGTTCACATGGGAAATCGACATGAGGGTGTTCAGAGGGGAGTTCGGCAGGAGGGTGTTCACAGGGGGAATTGGACAGGAGCGTGTTCACAGGGGGAATTAGACAGGGGCGTGTTCACAGGGGAATTAGACAGGATGATGTTCACAGGGGAATTAGACAGGATGATGTTCACAGGGGAATTAGACAGGAGCGTTTGCACAGGGGAATTAGACTGGAGGGTGTTCACAGGGGGAATTACACAGGAGGGTGTTCACAGGGGAATTAGACAGGAGTTTGTTCACAGTGCGAATTAGACAGGAAAGTGTTCACAGTGTGAATGTGACAGGAAGTTGTTTACAGGGGGAATTAGACAGGGGGTGTTCACAGGGGAATTAGACAGGAGGGTGTTCACATGGGAAATCGACATGAGGGTGTTCACAGGGGGAATTCGAGAGGTGGGAGTTCACAGGGGGAATTAGGCACGTGGATTTAAAGAGGGGAAATGAGACAGGAGGATGTTCACAGGGTAAATTGGACAGAAGAGTGTTCACAGGTGAATTAGACAGGAGGGTGTTCACAGGGGAATTAGACAGGATGGTGTTCACAGTGGGTATTAGATAGGGTGGTGTTCACAGGTGGAATTAGACAGGAGGGTGTTCACAGGGGAATTAGCCAGGAGCGTGTTCACAGGGGGAATTAGAGAGGAGCGTGTTCACAGGGGAATTAGACAGGAGCGTGTTCACAGGGGGAATTAGAGAGGAGCGTGTTCACAGGGGAATTAGACAGGATGGTGCTCACAGGGGTATTAGATAGGGGGGTGTTCACAGGGGGAGTTAGACTGGAGGGTGTTGATAGGTGGAATTAGACAGGAGCGTGTTGACAGGGGAATTACGGAGGAGGGTGTTCACAAGGGATATTAGATAGGAGGGTGTTCACTGGGATTTAGACAGGAGGGTGTTAACAAGGGGGATTAGACTGGAGGTTGTTCACATGGGATATTAGATAGGAGCGTGTTCACAGGGGAATTTGACAGGAGGGTGTACACATGAGGATATTAGATAGGAGGGTGTTCACGGGGATTTAGACAGGAGGGTGTTCACAGAGAGGATCAGATAGGAGGGTGTTCACAGGGGGGATTAGATAGGAGGCTATTCACAGTGCATATTAGACAGGGGGGTGTACACAGGGGGATTTAGACAGGAGGGTGTTCACTGGGGAATTACAGAGGAGGGTGTTCACAAGGGATATTAGATAGGAGGGTGTTCACTGGGGAATTTGGCAGGAGGGTGTTCACAGGGGGAATTAGACAGGAGGATGTTCACAGGTGGAAATAGACAGGAGCGTGTTCACATTTTGAATGAAACAGGAGGGTGTTCACAGGGGGAATTAGACAGGAGGTTGTTCACAGGTGGTATTAGACTGGAGGGTGATCACAGCGGGAATTGGACAGGACTTTGTTCACAGGGGGAATTAGACAGGAGGGTGTTCACAGGTGGAATTAAACAGGAGGGTGTTCACAGGGGGAATTGGACAGGACGGTATTCACAGCGGAATTAGACAGGAGGGTGTTCACAGGGGAATGAGACAGGAGTGTGTTCACAGGGGGAATTAGACATGAGGGTGTTCACAGGGGGAATTAGACATGAGGGTGTTCACAGGGGAATTAGACAGGAGGGTGTTCACAGGGGAGATGGGCAGGAGCGTGTTCACAGGGGGAATTAGACAGGAGCGTGTTCACAGGGGGAATTAGACAGGAGCGTGTTCACAGGGGAATTAGACAGGATGGTGTTCACAGGGGAATTGGACAGGCGCGTTTTCACAGGGGAATTAGACTGGAGGGTGTTCACAGGGGAATTAGACAGGAGCGTGTTCACAGGGGAAATCGACATGAGGGTGTTCATAGGGGGAATTCGAGAGGTGGGAGTTTACAGGGGGAATTAGGCAGGTGGATTTCAAGAGGGGGCATTAGACAGGAGTTTGTTCACAGTGGGAATTAGACAGGAAAGTGTTCACAGTGTGAATGTGACAGGAGGTTGTTTACAGGGGGAATTAGACAGGAGGGTGTTCACAGGGGAATTAGACAGGAGGGTGTTCATAGGGGAAATCGACATGAGGGTGTTCACAGGGGGAATTCGAGAGGTGGGAGTTTACAGCGGGAATTAGGCAGGTGGTTTTAAAGAGGGGGAATGAGACAGGAGGATTTTCACAGGGTAAATTAGACAGAATAGTGTTCACAGGGGGTATTAGACAGGAGGGTGTTCACAGGGGAATTAGACAGGATGGTGTTCACAGGGGGTATTCGATAGGGTGGTGTTCACAGGTGGAATTAGACAGGAGGGTGTTCACAGGGGGAATTAGAGAGGAGCGTGTTCACAGGGGAATTAGACAGGAGCGTGTTCACAGGGGAATTAGACAGGAGGGTGTTCACAGGGGAATTAGACAGGCTGGTGTTCACAGGGGGTATTAGATAAGGGGGTGTTTCCAGGGGATGTTCGACTGGAGGGTGTTCATAGGTGGAATTAGACAGGAGCGTGTTCACAGGGGAATAACAGAGGAGGTTGTTCACAAGGGATATTAGATAGGAGGGTGTTCACGGGGATTTAGACAGGAGGGTGTTAACAAGGGGGATTAGACTGGAGGGTGTTCACATGGGATATTAGATAGGAGGGTGTTCACGGGGTGGATTTGATAGGAGGCTATTCACAGTGCGTATTGGACAGGAGGGTGTACACAGGGGGAATTAGACAGGAGGGTGTTCACTGGGGAATTAGACAGCAGGGTGTTCACAGGGGGAATTAGACAGGACGGTGTTCACTGGGGAATTTGGCAGGAGGGTGTTCACGGGGGGAAGTAGACAGGAGGATGTTCACAGGGTGAATTAGACAGCAGGGTGTTCACAGGTGGAAACAGACAGGAGCGTGTTCACATTTTGAATGAGACAGGAGGGTGTTCGCAGGGGGAATTAGACAGGAGGTTGTTCACAGGTGGTATTAGACTGGAGGGTGATCACAGCGGGAATTGGACAGGAGCGTGTTCACAGGGGGAATTGGACAGGAGGGTGTTCACAGGTGGAATTAAACAGGAGGGTGTTCATAGGGAGAATTAGACAGAACGGTGTTCACAAGGGAATTAGACAGGAGGGAGTTCACATGGGATTTTCGATAGGAGGGTGTTCACAGGGGGAATTAGACAGGAGGGTGTTCACAGGGGGAATTAGACAGGTGGGTGTTCACAGGGGGAATTAGACACGAGGGTGTTCACATGGGATTTTCAATAGGAGGCTGTTCACAGGGGGAATTAGACAGGAGGGTGTTCACAGGGTGTATTAGATAGTAGGGTGTTCACAGGGAGGATTAGATTGGAGGATGATCACAGGGGAATTAGACAGGAGGGTGTTCACAGGGGGAATTCGAGAAGTGGGAGTTTACAGGGAGAATTAGACAGGAGGATGTTCACAGGGTAAATTAGACAGGTGGGTATTCACAGGGGAATTAGACAGGAGCGTGTTCACAGGGGAATTAGACAGGATGGTGTTCACAGGGGGAATTAGACAGGAGGGTTTTCATAGGTGGAATTAGACAGGAGGGTGTTCACAGGGGAATGAGACAGGATGGTGTTCACAGGGGGAATTCGACAGGAGGGTGCTCATAGGTGGAATTAGACAGGAGCGGGTTCACCGGGGAATTATAGGAGGGTGTTCACAGGGGGAATTAGACTGGAGTGTGTTCACACGGGAATTAGACTGGAGGGTGTTCACAGGAGGAATTAGACAGGAGCGTGTTCACAGGGGAATTATACAGGATGGTGTTCACAAGGGAATTATACAGGATGGTGTTCACAGGGGGAATTGGACAGGAGTGTGTTCAGAGGGGAATTAGACAGTAGGGTGTTCAAAGTTGTAACTAGTCAGGAGGGTGTTCACAGGGGGAATCAGACAGGAGGGTGTTCAAAGTGGTAACGAGTCAGGAGGGTGTTCACAGGGGGAATTAGGTAGGAAGGTGTTCACAGTGGGAATTACACAGGAGGGTGTTCACAGGGGGAATTAGACAGGAGGGTGTTCACAGGGAGAATTAGACAGGACGGTGCTCACAGGGGGAATTAGACAGGACGGTGTTCACAGGTGGAATTAGACTGGAGGGTGTCACAGGTGACTTTTACAGGAGCGCGTTCACAGGGGGAATTAGTCAGGAGGGTGTTCACAGGGGGAATTCGACAGGAGGTTGTTAATAGGTGGTATTAGACAGGAGTGAGTTCACAGAGTGAATGAGACAGGAGGTTGTTCACAGGGGGAATTCGGCAGGACGGTGTTCACAGGGAAATTAGGCAGGTGGTTGTTCACAGGGGGAATTAGACAGGAGCGTGTTCACAGGGGGAATTATGCACGAGGGTGTTCACAGCGGAATTAGGCAGGAGGGTGATCAGAGTTGGAATTAGACAGGAGGGTCTACACAGGGGGAATTAAACAGGACGGTGTTTACAGGGAAATTAGGCAGGTGGTTGTTCACAGGGGGAATAAGGCAGGAAGGTGTTCACAGGGGGAATTAGACGGGAGGTTGTTCACAGGTGGTATAAGACAGGAGTGCGTTCACAGTGTGAATGAGACAGCAGGGTGTTTACAGGGAGAATTAGTCAGGAGGGTGTTCACAGGGGAATTCGGCAGGATGATGTTCACAGGGGAATTAGACAGGAGCGTTTGCACAGGGGAATTAGACTGGAGGGTGTTCACAGGGGGAATTACACAGGAGGGTGTTCACAGGGGAATTAGACAGGAAAGTGTTCACAGTGTGAATGTGACAGGAAGTTGTTTACAGGGGGAATTAGACAGGTGGTGTTCACAGGGGAATTAGACAGGAGGGTGTTCACATGGGAAATCGACATGAGGGTGTTCACAGGGGGAATTCGAGAGGTGGGAGTTCACAGGGGGAATTAGGCACGTGGATTTAAAGAGGGGAAATGAGACAGGAGGATGTTCACAGGGTAAATTGGACAGAAGAGTGTTCACAGGTGAATTAGACAGGAGGGTGTTCACAGGGGAATTAGACAGGATGGTGTTCACAGTGGGTATTAGATAGGGTGGTGTTCACAGGTGGAATTAGACAGGAGGGTGTTCACAGGGGAATTAGCCAGGAGCGTGTTCACAGGGGGAATTAGAGAGGAGCGTGTTCACAGGGGAATTAGACAGGAGAGTGTTCACAGGGGGAATTAGCCAGGAGCGTGTTCACAGGGGGAATTAGAGAGGAGCGTGTTCACAGGGGAATTAGACAGGAGCGTGTTCACAGGGGAATTAGACAGGAGGGTGTTCACATGGGAAATCGACATGAGGGTGTTCACAGGGGGAATTCGAGAGGTGGGAGTTCACAGGGGGAATTAGGCACGTGGATTTAAAGAGGGGAAATGAGACAGGAGGATGTTCACAGGGTAAATTGGACAGAAGAGTGTTCACAGGTGAATTAGACAGGAGGGTGTTCACAGGGGAATTAGACAGGATGGTGTTCACAGTGGGTATTAGATAGGGTGGTGTTCACAGGTGGAATTAGACAGGAGGGTGTTCACAGGGGAATTAGACAGGAGAGTGTTCACAGGGGGAATTAGCCAGGAGCGTGTTCACAGGGGGAATTAGAGAGGAGCGTGTTCACAGGGGAATTAGACAGGAGCGTGTTCACAGGGGGAATTAGAGAGGAGCGTGTTCACAGGGGAATTAGACAGGAGCGTGTTCACAGGGGAATTAGACAGGAGCGTGTTCACAGGGGAATTAGAGAGGAGCGTGTTCACAGGGGAATTAGACAGGATGGTGCTCACAGGGGGTATTAGATAGGGGGGTGTTCACAGGGGGAGTTAGACTGGAGGGTGTTGATAGGTGGAATTAGACAGGAGCGTGTTAACAGGGGAATTACGGAGGAGGGTGTTCACAAGGGATATTAGATAGGAGGGTGTTCACTGGGATTTAGACAGGAGGGTGTTAACAAGGGGGATTAGACTGGAGGTTGTTCACATGGGATATTAGATAGGAGCGTGTTCACAGGGGAATTTGACAGGAGGGTGTACACATGAGGATATTAGATAGGAGGGTGTTCACGGGGATTTAGACAGGAGGGTGTTCACAGAGAGGATCAGATAGGAGGGTGTTCACAGGGGGGATTAGATAGGAGGCTATTCACTGTGCATATTAGACAGGGGGGTGTACACAGGGGGATTTAGACAGGAGGGTGTTCACTGGGGAATTACAGAGGAGGGTGTTCACAAGGGATATTAGATAGGAGGGTGTTCACGGGGATTTAGACAGGAGGGTGTTAACAAGGGGGATTAGACTGGAGGGTGTTCACATGGGATATTAGATAGGAGCGTGTTCACAGGGGAATTTGACAGGAGGGTGTACACATGAGGATATTAGATAGGAGGGTGTTCACGGGGATTTAGACAGGAGGGTGTTCACAGAGCGGATCAGATAGGAGGGTGTTCACAGGGGGGATTAGATAAGAGGCTATTCACAGTGCATATTAGACAGGAGGGTGTACACAGGGGGAATTAGACAGGAGGGTGTGCACTGGGGAATTGGACAGCAGGGTGTTCACAGGGGGAATTAGACAGGACGGTGTTCACTGGGGAATTTGGCAGGAGGGTGTTCACAGGGGGAATTAGACAGGAGGATGTTCACAGGTGGAAATAGACAGGAGCGTGTTCACATTTTGAATGAGACAGGAGGGTGTTCACAGGGGGAATTAGACAGGAGGTTGTTCACAGGTGGTATTAGACTGGAGGGTGATCACAGCGGGAATTGGACAGGAGTTTGTTCACAGGTGGAATTAAACAGGAGGGTGTTCACAGGGGGAATTAGACAGGACGGTATTCACAGGGGAATTAGACAGGAGGGTGTTCACAGGGGAATGAGACAGGAGTGTGTTCACAGGGGGAATTAGACATGAGGGTGTTCACAGGGGAATTAGACAGGAGGGTGTTCACAGGGGAGATGGGCAGGAGCGTGTTCACAGGGGGAATTAGACAGGAGCGTGTTCACAGGGGGAATTAGACAGGAGCGTGTTCACAGGGGAATTAGACAGGATGGTGTTCACAGGGGAATTAGACAGGCGCGTTTTCACAGGGGAATTAGACTGGAGGGTGTTCACAGGGGAATTAGACAGGAGCGTGTTCACAGGGGAAATCGACATGAGGGTGTTCATAGGGGGAATTCGAGAGGTGGGAGTTTACAGGGGGAATTAGGCAGGTGGATTTCAAGAGGGGGCATTAGACAGGAGTTTGTTCACAGTGGGAATTAGACAGGAAAGTGTTCACAGTGTGAATGTGACAGGAGGTTGTTCACAGGGGGAATTAGACAGGAGGGTGTTCACAGGGGAATTAGACAGGAGGGTGTTCATAGCGGAAATCGACATGAGGGTGTTCACAGGGGGAATTCGAGAGGTGGGAGTTTACAGCGGGAATTAGGCAGGTGGTTTTAAAGAGGGGGAATGAGACAGGAGGATTTTCACAGGGTAAATTAGACAGAATAGTGTTCACAGGGGGTATTAGACAGGAGGGTGTTCACAGGGGAATTAGACAGGATGGTGTTCACAGGGGGTATTCGATAGGGTGGTGTTCACAGGTGGAATTAGACAGGAGGGTGTTCACAGGGGGAATTAGAGAGGAGCGTGTTCACAGGGGAATTAGACAGGCGCGTGTTCACAGGGGAATAACAGAGAGGTTGTTCACAAGGGATATTAGATAGGAGGGTGTTCACAGTGCGTATTAGACAGGAGGGTGTACACAGGGGGAATTAGACAGGAGGGTGTTCACTGGGGAATTAGACAGCAGGGTGTTCACGGGGGGAATTAGACAGGACGGTGTTCACTGGGGAATTTGGCAGGAGGGTGTTCACGGGGGGAAGTAGACAGGAGGATGTTCACAGGGTGAATTAGACAGCAGGGTGTTCACAGGTGGAAACAGACAGGAGCGTGTTCACATTTTGAATGAGACAGGAGGGTGTTCGCAGGGGGAATTAGACAGGAGGTTGTTCACAGGTGGTATTAGACTGGAGGGTGATCACAGCGGGAATTGGACAGGAGCGTGTTCACAGGGGGAATTGGACAGGAGGGTGTTCACAGGTGGAATTAAACAGGAGGGTGTTCATCGGGGGAATTAGACAGGACGGTGTTCACAGGGGAATTAGACAGGAGGGTGTTCACAGGGGAATTAGACAGGAGGTTGTTCACAGGGGAATTAGGCACTAGGGTGTTCACAGGGGGATTGGACAGGAGTGCGTTCACGGAGGAATTCGACAGGAGGCTATTCAGAGTGCGTATTGGACAGGAGGGTGTTCACAGGGGGAATTAGACAGGACGGTGTTCACAGGGGGAATTAGACAGGATGGTGTTCACGGTGTTAATGAGATAGGAGGGTGTGCACATGGGGAATTAGACAGGAGCGTGTTCACCGGCGAATTAGACAGGATGGTGTTCACAGGGGAATTCGGCAGATGGTTGTTCAGAGGAGGAACTAGACTGGAGCGTGTTCACAGGGGAATTAGACAGGAGGCTGTTCACTGGGGAATGAGACAGGAGGGTGATCACAGGGGAATTAGGCAGGAGGGTGTTCACGGGGGGAATTAGACAGGAGGGTGTTCACAGGGGAATTAGGCGCGAGGGTGTTCACAGGGGAATTAGACAGGTGGGTGTTCACAGGGGGATTTAGACAGGAGCGTGTTCGCAGGGGAATTAGACAGGATGGTGTTCCCAGGGGGAATTAGATAGGGGGGTGTTGACAGGGGGAATTAGACTGGAGGCTGTTCAGAGGTGGAATTAGACAGGAGCGTGTTCTCAAGGGATATTAGATAGGAGGGTGTTCACGGGGATTTAGACAGGAGGGTGTTCACATGGGATATTAGATAGGAGCGTGTTCACAGGGGAATTAGACAGGTGGTTGTTCACATGGGGGATTGGACAGGTGTGCGTTCACGGGGGAAGTTGACAGGAGGCTATTCAGAGTGCGGATTAGACAGGAGGGTGTTCACGGTGTTAATGAGATAGGAGGGTGTTCACAGGGGGAATTAGACAGGAGGGCGTTCACAGGGGGAAATAGACAGGAGGGTGTTCACAGGGGGAATTAGGCAGGAGGGTGTTCACAGGTGGAATGAGACTGGAGGGTGTTCACAATGTGAATGAGACAGGAGGGTGTTCACAGGGGGAATTAGACAGGAGGATGATCACAGGGGGAATTACACAGGAGGGTGTTCACAGGTGGAATTAGACTGGACGGTGTTCACAATGTGAATGAGACAGGAGGGTGTTCACAGGGGGAATTAGACAGTAGATTGTCACAGGGGAATTGGACAGTAGGGCGTTCACGGGAGATCGACATGATGGTGTTCACAGGGGAATGAAGCAAAAGGGTGTTCGCACGGGAATTAGACAGGAGGGTGTTCACAGCGGAATTAGGCAGAAGGGTGTCCACAGGGGAATTAGACTGGAGGGTGTCCACAGGGGAATTAGGCTCGTGGTTGTTCACAGAGGAATTAGGCAGGAGGGTGAACTCAGGGGAATTAGGCAGGAGGGTGTTCACTGGGGGAATTAGACAGGAGGGTGTTCACAGTGTGAATGTGACAGGAGGGTGTTCACAGGTGGAATTAGATAGGAGGGTGTTCACCGGGGGAATTAGACAGGAGCGTGTACACAGTGTGAATGAGACAGGCGTGTGTTCTCAGGGGAATTAGGCAGGAGGGTGTTCACAGCGGGAATTAGACAGGAGGATGCTCACAGGGTGAATTAGACAGGAGGGGTTTCACAGGGTGAATTAGACAGGAGGGTGTTCACAGGTGGAATTAGACACTAGCGTGTTCACAGTTTGAATGAGACAGGAGGGTGCTCACAGCGGGAATTAGACAGGGGGGTGTCAAAGGGGAATTAGACAGGAGGGGGTTCACAGGGGGAATTAGTCACTTGGGTGTTCGCAGGGGGAATTAGACAGGATGTTGTTCACAGGGGGAATTAGACAGGAGGTTGTTCACAGGTGGTATTAGACTGGAGGGTGATCACAGGGGGAATTGGACAGGAGGGTGTCACAGGGGAATTAGACAGCAGGGTGTTCACAGGGGAATTAGACAGGAGGGTGTTCACAGGGGGAATTAGACAGGAGGGTGTTCACAGGGGGAATTAGACAGGAGGGTGTTCACAGGGGAATTAGACAGGAGCGTGTTCACAGGGGAATTAGGCACGAGGGTGTTCACAGTGGAATTAGTCAGGAGGGTGATCACAGGGGAATTAGGCAGGAGGGTGTTCACAGGGGGCATTAGACAGTGCGGTGTTCACAGGGGGAATTTGAAAGGAGGGTGCTCACAGGGGGAATTAGGCAGGAGGGTGTTCACAGGTGGAATTAGACTGGTGGGTGTTCACAGGGGGAATTAAACAGTATGGTGTTCACAGGGGAATTAGACAGGAGGGTGTTCACAGGGGGAATATGACAGGAGGGTGTTCACAGGGGGAATAAGACAGGAGGGTGTTCACAGGGGGAATTAGACAGGAGGGTGTTCACAGGGGGAATTAGACAGGAGGGTGTTCACAGGGGGAATAATACAGGAGGGTGTTCACAGGGGGAATTAAACAGTACGGTGTTCACCGGGGAATTAGGCAGGAGGGTGTTCACAGGTGGAATTAGACAGGAGGATGTTCACAGGGGGAATTAAACAGGAGGGTGTTCACAGGTGGAATTAGACTGGAGGGTGTTCGCAATGTGAATGAGACAGGAGGGTGTTCACAGGGGGAATTAGACAGGAGGATGATCACAGGGGGATTTACACAGGAGGTTGTTCACAGGTGGAATTAGACTGGAGGGTGTTCACAATGTGAATGAGACAGGAGGGTGTTCACAGGGGGAATTAGACAGTAGATTGTCACAGGGGAATTGGACAGGAGGGTGTTCACAGGGGAAATCGACATGATGGTGTTCACAGGGGAATGAGGCAAAAGGGTGTTCGCACGGGAATTAAAAAAGTAGGGTGTTCACAGGGGAATTAGGCAGAAGGGTGTCCACAGGGGAATTAGACAGGAGGGTGTCCACAGGGGAATTAGGCTCGTGGGTGTTCACAGAGGAATTAGGCAGGAGGGTGATCACAGGGGAATTAGGCAGGAGGGTGTTCACTGGTGAATTAGACAGGAGGGTGTTCACTGGGGGAATTAGACAGGAGCGTGTACACAGTGTGAATGAGACAGGCGTGTGTTCTCAGGGGAATTAGGCAGGAGGGTGTTCACAGCGGGAATTAGACAGGAGGATGTTCACAGGGTGAATTAGACAGGAGGGGTATCACAGGGTGAATTAGACAGGAGAGTGTTCACAGGGGGATTTAGACAGGAGGGTGATCTCAGGGGAATCGGCAGGAGGGTGTTCACAGCGGGAAGTAGACAGGAGGATGTTCACAGGGTGAATTAGACAGGAGGGGTATCACAGGGTGAATTAGACAGGAGAGTGTTCACAGGGGGAAATAGACAGGAGGGCGTTCACAGGGGGAAATAGACAGGAGGGTGTTCACAGGGGGAATTAGGCAGGAGGGTGTTCACAGGTGGAATTAGACTGGAGGGTGTTCACAATGTGAATGAGACAGGAGGGTGTTCACAGGGGGAATTAGACTGGAGGATGATCACAGGGGAATTACACAGGAGGGTGTTCACAGGTGGAATTAGACTGGACGGTGTTCACAATGTGAATGAGACAGGAGGGTGTTCACAGGGGGAATTAGACAGTAGATTGTCACAGGCGAATTGGACAGTCGGGCGTTCACAGGGGAGATCGACATGATGGTGTTCACAGGGGAATGAAGCAAAAGGGTGTTCGCACGGGAATTAGACAGGAGGGTGTTCACAGGGGAATTCGGCAGAAGGGTGTCCACAGGGGAATTAGACTGGAGGGTGTCCACAGGGGAATTAGGCTCGTGGTTGTTCACAGAGGAATTAGGCAGGAGGGTGAACTCAGGGGAATTAGGCAGGAGGGTGTTCACTGGGGGAATTCGACAGGAGGGTGTTCACAGTGTGAAAGTGACAGGAGGGTGTTCACAGGTGGAATTAGATAGGAGGGTGTTCACCGGGGGAATTAGACAGGAGCGTGTACACAGTGTGAATGAGACAGGCGTGTGTTCTCAGGGGAATTAGGCAGGAGGGTGTTCACAGCGGGAATTAGACAGGAGGATGCTCACAGGGTGAATTAGACAGGAGTGGTTTCACAGGGTGAATTAGACAGGAGGGTGTTCACAGGTGGAATTAGACACTAGCGTGTTCACAGTTTGAATGAGACAGGAGGGTGTTCACAGGGGGAATTAGACAGGGGGGTGTCAAAGGGGAATTAGACAGGAGGGGGTTCACAGGGGGAATTAGTCACTTTGTTGTTCACAGGGGGAATTAGACAGGAGGTTGTTCACAGGTGGTATTAGACTGGAGGGTGATCACAGGGGGAATTGGACAGGAGGGTGTTCACAGGGGGAATTAGACAGGAGGGTGTTCACAGGGGGAATTAGACAGCAGGGTGTTCACAGGGGAATTAGACAGGAGGGTGTTCACAGGGGGAATTAGACAGGAGGGTGTTCACAGGGGAATTAGACAGGAGGGTGTTCACGGGGCATTAGACAGTGCGGTGTTCACAGGGGGAATTAAACAGGACGGTGTTCACAGGGGAATTAGAAAGGAGGGTGTTCACAGGGGGAATTAGGCAGGAGGGTGTTCACAGGTGGAATTAGAATGGTGGGTGTTCACAGGGGGAATTAAACAGTATGGTGTTCACAGGGGAATTAGGCAGGAGGGTGTTCACAGGGGGAATATGACAGGAGGGTGTTCACAGGGGGAATAAGACAGGAGGGTGTTCACAGGGGGAATTAGACAGGAGGGTGTTCACAGGGGGAATAAGACAGGAGGGTGTTCACAGGGGGAATTAAACAGTACGGTGTTCACCGGGGAATTAGGCAGGAGGGTGTTCACAGGTGGAATTAGACAGGAGGATGTTCACAGGGGGAATTAAACAGGAGGGTGTTCACAGGTGGAATTAGACTGGAGGGTGTTCACAATGTGAATGAGACAGGAGGGTGTTCACAGGGGGAATTAGACAGGAGGATGATCACAGGGGGATTTACACAGGAGGGTGTTCACAGGTGGAATTAGACTGGAGGGTGTTCACAATGTGAATGAGACAGGAGGGTGTTCACAGGGGGAATTAGACAGTAGATTGTCACAGGGGAATTGGACAGGAGGGTGTTCACAGGGGAAATCGACATGATGGTGTTCACAGGGGAATGAGGCAAAAGGGTGTTCGCACGGGAATTAAAAAAGTAGGGTGTTCACAGGGGAATTAGGCAGAAGGGTGTCCACAGGGGAATTAGACAGGAGGGTGTCCACAGGGGAATTAGGCTCGTGGGTGTTCACAGAGGAATTAGGCAGGAGGGTGATCACAGGGGAATTAGGCAGGAGGGTGTTCACTGGTGAATTAGACAGGAGGGTGTTCACTGGGGGAATTAGGCAGGAGCGTGTACACAGTTTGAATGAGACAGGAGGGTGTTCACAGGGGGAATTAGACAGGCGTGTGTTCTCAGGGGAATTAGGCAGGAGGGTGTTCACAGCGGGAATTAGACAGGAGGATGTTCACAGGGTGAATTAGACAGGAGGGGTCTCACAGGGTGAATTAGACAGGAGGGTGTTCACAGGTGGAATTAGACAGGAGCGTGTTCACAGTTTGAATGAGACAGGAGGGTGCTCACAGCGGGAATTAGACAGGGGGGTGTCAAAGGGGAATTAGACAGGAGGGGGTTGACAGAGGGAATTAGTCACTTGGGTGCTCACAGGGGGATTTAGACAGGATGTTGTTCACAGGGGGAATTAGACAGGAGGTTGTTCACAGGTGGTATTGGACTGGAGGGAGATCACAGGGGGAATTGGACAGGAGGGTGTTCACAGGGGGAATTAGACAGGAGGGTGTCACAGGGGAATTAGACAGCAGAGTGTTCACAGGGAAATTAGACAGGAGGGTGTTCACAGGGGGAATTAGACAGGAGGGAGTTCACAGGGGAATTAGACAGGAGCGTGTTCACAGGGGAATTAGGCACGAGGGTGTTCACAGCGGAATTAGGCAGGAGGGTGATCACAGGGGAATTAGGCAGGAGGGTGTTCACAGGGGGCAGTAGACAGTACGGTGTTCACAGGGGGAATTAGGCAGGAGGGTGTTCACAGGTGGAATTAGACAGGAGGATGTTCACAGGGGGAATTAAACAGGACGGTGTTCACAGGTGGAATTAGACTGGAGGGTGTTCACAATGTGAATGAGACCGGAGGGTGTTCACAAGGGGAATTAAACAGGAGGATGATCACAGGGGGAATTACACAGGAGGGTGTTCACAGGTGAATTAGACAGGTGGGTGTTCACAGCGGGAATTAGACAGGAGGGTGTTCACAGGGGGAATTAGACAGGAGCATGTTCACAGGGGAATAAGGCAGGAGGGTGTTCATAAGTGGAATTAGATCGTGGGGTGTTCATCGGTGGAATTTGACAGTAGGGTGTTCACAGGGGGAATTAGACAGGAGCGTGTTCACAGGGGGAATTAGACAGGAGCGAGTTCACAGGGGAATTAGACAGGATGGTGTTCACAGGGGGTATTAGATAGGGGGTGTGTTCACGGGGATTTAGACATGAGGGTGTTCACAGGGGGGATTATACAGGAGGGTGTTCACATGGCATATTAGATAGGAGCGTGTTCACAGGGGAATTATACAGGAGGGTGTTCACATGGGATATCAGATAGGAGTGTGTTCACGGGGATTTAGACAGGAGGGTGATCTCAGGGGAATCGGCAGGAGGGTGTTCACAGGTGGAATTAGACAGGAGGATGTTCACAGGGGGAATTAAACAGGACGGTGTTCACAGGTGGAATTAGACTGGAGGGTGTTCACAATGTGAATGAGACAGGAGGGTGTTCACAAGGGGAATTAGACAGGAGGATGATCACAGGGGGAATTACACAGGAGGGTGTTCACAGGTGAATTAGACAGGTGGGTGTTCACAGCGGGAATTAGACAGGAGGGTGTTCACAGGGGGAATTGGACAGGAGCATGTTCACAGGGGAATAAGGCAGGAGGGTGTTCATAAGTGGAATTAGATCGTGGGGTGTTCATCGGTGGAATTTGACAGTAGGGTGTTCACAGGGGGAATTAGACAGGAGCGTGTTCACAGGGGGAATTAGACAGGAGCGAGTTCACAGGGGAATTAGACAGGATGGTGTTCACAGGGGGTATTAGATAGGGGGTGTGTTCACAGGGGGAATTAGACTGGAGGGTGTTCATAGGTGGAATTAGACAGGAGCGTGTTCACAGGGGAATTAGACAGGAGGGTGTTCACAAGGGATATTAGATAGGAGGGTGTTCACGGGGATTTAGACATGAGGGTGTTCACAGGGGGGATTATACAGGAGGGTGTTCACATGGCATATTAGATAGGAGCGTGTTCACAGGGGAATTATACAGGAGGGTGTTCACATGGGATATCAGATAGGAGTGTGTTCACGGGGATTTAGACAGGAGGGTGATCTCAGGGGAATCGGCAGGAGGGTGTTCACAGCGGGAAGTAGACAGGAGGATGTTCACAGGGTGAATTAGAAAGGAGGGGTATCACAGGGTGAATTAGACAGGAGCGAGTTCACTGTTTGAATGAGACAGGAGTGTATTCACAGAGGGAATTAGAGAGGGGGTGTCACAGGGTAATTAGACAGGAGGGGGTTCACAGGGGGAATTAGTCACTTGGGTGTTCACAGGGGGTATTAGACAAGATGTTGTTCACAGGGGGAATTAGACAGGAGGTTGTTCACAGGTGGTATTAGACTGGAGGGAGATCACAGGGGGAATTGGACAGGAGGGTGTTCACAGGGGGAATTAGACAGGAGGGTGTCACAGGGGAATTAAACAGGAGGGTGTTCACAGGGGGAATTAGACAGGACGGTGTTCACCGGGGGAATTAGACAGCAGGGTGTTCACAGGGGAATGAGACAGCAGGGTGATCACAGAGAAATTAGACAGGAGGGTGTTCACAGGGGAATTAGACTGGAGCGTGCTCACAGGGGAATTAGGCAGGTGGGTGTTCACAGGGGGAATTAGACAGGAGCGTGTTCACAGGGGAATAAGACAGGACGGTGTTCATAGGTGGAATTAGACAGGAGAGTGTTCACAGGGGGAATTAGACAGGAGCGTGTTCACAGGGGAATTAGACAGGACGGTGTTCATAGGTGGAATTCGATAGTGGGATGTTCATAGGTGGAATTAGACAGGAGGGTGTTCACAGGGGGAATTAGACAGGAGCGTATTCACAGGGGGAATTGGACAGGAGCGTGTTCACAGGGGTATTAGACAGGATGGTGTTCACACGGGTTATTAGATAGGGGGTGTGTTCACAGGGGAATTATACAGGAGGGTGTTCACATGGGATATTAGATAGGAGGGTGTTCACAGCGGGAATTAGACAGGAGGATGTTCACAGGGTGAATTAGACAGGAGAGGGTTCACAGGGTGAATTAGACAGGAGGGTGTTCACAGGTGGAATTAGACAGGAGCGAGTTCACAGTTTGAATGAGACAGGAGGGTGTTCACGGGGAATTAGACAGGGGGGTGTCACAGATGAAATAGACAGGAGGGGGATCACAGTGGGAATTAGTCACTTGGGTGTTCACAGGGGGAATTAGACAGGATGTTGTTCACAGGGGGAATTAGACAGGAGGTTGTTCACAGGTGGTATGAGACTTGAGGGTGATCACAGGGGGAATTTGACGGGAGGGTGTTCACAGGGGGTATTAGACAGGAGGGTGTCACAGGGGAATTAGACAGGGGGTGATCACAGGGGAAATTAGTCAGGAGGGTGTTCACAGTGTGAACGAGACAGGAGGGTGCTCACAGGTGGAAATGGACAGGAGCGTGTTCACAGTGTGAATGAGACAGGAGGATGCTCACAGGGGGAATAGACAGGAGGGTGTCTCAGGGGAATTAGACGGGAGGTTTTCACAGGGGGAATTGGACAGGAGGGTGTCACAGGGGAATTAGACAGGAGGTGTTCACAGGGGGAATTAGACAGGCGGGTGTCACAGGGGAATTAGACAGGAGGTGTTCACGGGGAATTAGACAGGAGGGTGTCACAGGGGAATCAGACAGGAGGTGTTCACAGGGGGAATTGGTCAGCAAGGTGTTCACAGGGGGAATTAGACAGGAGGGTGTTCACCGGGGGAATTAGGCACCAAGGTGTTCACAGGGGGAATTAGACAGGGGTATGTTCACAGGGGGAATTAGACAGGAGGGTGTCACAGGAGAATTAGACAGGAGGTGTTCACAGGGGGAATTAGATAGGAGGGTGTCACAGGGGAATTAGACAGGAGGGTGTTCACAGGGGGAATTAGTCAGGAGGGTGTCACAGGGCAATTAGACAGGAGGTGTTCACAGGGGGAATTAGACAGGAGGGTGTCACAGTGGAATTAGACAGGAGGTGTTCACAGGGGTAATTAGTCAGGAGGGTGTCTCAGTGGAATTAGACAGGAGGTGTTGACAGGGGGAATTGGACAGGAGGGTGTCACAGGGGAATTAGACAGGAGTTGTTCACAGGGGGAATTAGACTGGAGGGTGTCACAGGGGAATTAGACAGGATGTGTTCACAGGGGGAATTAGTCAGGAAGGTGTTCACAGGGGGAATTAGACAGGAGGTTGCTCACAGGTGGTATTAGACTGGAGGGTGATCACAGGGGGAATTGGACAGGAGGGTGTTCACAGGGGGAATTTGACAGGAGCGTGTTCACAGGTGGAATTAAACAGGGCGGTGTCGCAGGGGAATTTGACAAGGGGGTGTTCACCGGGGGAATTAGACAGGAGTGTGTTCATGGGGGGAATTAGACAGGAGGGTGTTCATGGGGGGAATTCGACAGGAGGTTGTTCATAGGTGGTATAAGACCGGGGTGTGTTCACAGGGTGAATTAGACAGGAGTGTGTTCACAGGGGGAATTAGACAGGAGGTTGTCACAGGGTAGTTAGACAGGAGGTGTTCACAGGGGGAATTAGTCAGGAGGGTGTCACAGGGGAATTAGACAGGAGGTGTTCACAGGTGGAATTATTCAGGAGGGTGTCTCAGGGGTATTAGACAGGAGGTGTTCACAAGGGGAATTAGACAGGAGGTTGTCACAGGGGAATTAGACCGGAGGGTGTTCACAGGGGGAATTAGACCGGAGGGTGTCACAGGGGAATTAGACAGGAGGTGTTCACAGGGGGAATTAGTCAGGAATGTGTTCACAGGGGGAATTAGACAGGAGGGTGTTCACCGGGGGAATTAGACAGGAGGGTGTTCATGGGGCGAATTCGACAGGATGTTGTTCATAGGTGGTATTAGACAGGAGTGCGTTCACAGGGGGAATTAGACAGGAGGGTGTCACAGGGGAGTTAGACAGGAGGTGTTCACAGGGGGAATTAGTCAGGAGGGTGTCACATGGGAATTAGACAGGAGGTGTTCACAGGGGGAATTAGACAGGAGGGTGTCACAGGGGAATTAGACAGGAGGTGTTCACAGATGGAATTAGTCAGGAGGGTGTCACATGGGAGTTAGACAGGAGGTGTTCACAGGGGGAATTAGTCAGGAGGGTGTCACATGGGAATTGGACAGGAGGTGTTCACAGGGGGAATTAGTCAGGAGGGTGTCACATGGGAATTGGACAGGTGGGTGTTCACAGCGGGAATTAGACAGGAGGGTGTTCACAGGGGGAATTAGACAGGAGCATGTTCACAGGGGAATAAGGCAGGAGGGTGTTCATAAGTGGAATTAGATAGTGGGGTGTTCATCGGTGGAATTTGACAGTAGGGTGTTCACAGGGGGAATTAGACAGGAGCGAGTTCACAGGGGAATTAGACAGGATGGTGTTCACAGGCGGTATTAGATAGGGGGTGTGTTCATAGGTGGAATTAGACAGGAGCGTGTTCACAGGGGAATTAGACAGGAGGGTGTTCACAAGGGATATTAGATAGGAGGGTGTTCACGGGGATTTAGACAGGAGGGTGTTCACAGGGAGGATTATGCAGGAGGGTGTTCACATGGCATATTAGATAGGAGCGTGTTCACAGGGGAATTATACAGGAGGGTGTTCACATGGGATATCAGATAGGAGTGTGTTCAATGGGATTTAGACAGGAGGGTGATCTCAGGGGAATCGGCAGGAGGGTGTTCACAGCGGGAAGTAGACTGGAGGATGTTCACAGGGGGAATTAGACAGGAGGGGTATCACAGGGTGAATTAGACAGGAGCGGGTTCACAGGGGGAATTAGTCACTTGGGTGTTCACAGGGGGTATTAGACAGGATGTTGTTCACAGGGGGTATTAGACAGGAGGTTGTTCACAGGGGGTATTAGACTGGAGGGAGATCACAGGGGGAATTGGACAGGAGGGTGTTCACAGGGGGAATTAGACAGGAGGGTGTCACAGGGGAATTAAACAGCAGGGTGTTGACAGGGGAATTAGACAGGAGGGTGTTCACAGGGGGAATTAGACAGGAGGGAGTTCACAGGGGAATCAGACACGAGGGTGTTCACAGCGGAATTAGGCACGAGGGTGTTCACAGCGGAATTAGGCAGGAGGGTGATCACAGGGGAATTAGGCAGGAGGGTGTTCACAGGGGGCATTAGACAGTACGGTGTTCACAGGGGGAATTAGACAGGAGGATGTTCACAGGGGGAATTAAACAGGACGGTGTTCACAGGTGGAATTAGACTGGAGGGTGTTCACAATGTGAATGAGACAGGAGGGTGTTCACAAGGGGAATTACACAGGAGGGTGTTCACAGGTGAATTAGACAGGTGGGTGTTCACAGCGGGAATTAGATAGGAGGGTGTTCACAGGGGGAATTAGACAGGAGCATGTTCACAGGGGAATAAGGCAGGAGGGTGTTCATAAGTGGAATTAGATCGTGTGGTGTTCATCGGTGGAATTTGACAGTAGGGTGTTCACAGGGGGAATTAGACAGGAGCGTGTTCACAGGGGGAATTAGACAGGAGCGAGTTCACAGGGGAATTAGACAGGATGGTGTTCACAGGGGGTATTAGATAGGGGGTGTGTTCACAGGGGGAATTAGACTGGAGGGTGTTCATAGGTGGAATTAGACAGGAGCGTGTTCACAGGGGAATTAGACAGGAGGGTGTTCACAAGGGATATTAGGTAGGAGGTTGTTCACGGGGATTTAGACAGGAGGGTGTTCACAGGGGGGATTAGACAGGAGGGTGTTCACATGGCATATTAGATAGGAGTGTGTTCACAGGGGAATTAGACAGGAGGGTGTTCACATGGGATATTAGACAGGAGGGTGTTCACAAGGGATATTAGATAGGAGGGTGTTCACGGGGATTTAGACAGGAGGGTGTTCACAGGGGGGATTATACAGGAGGGTGTTCACAAGGGATATTAGATAGGAGGGTGTTCACGGGGATTTAGACAGGAGGGTGTTCACAGGGGGGATTATACAGGAGGGTGTTCACATGGCATATTAGACAGGAGGGTGTTCACAAGGGATATTAGATAGGAGGGTGTTCACGGGGATTTAGACAGGAGGGTGTTCACAGGGGGGATTATACAGGAGGGTGTTCACAAGGGATATTAGATAGGAGGGTGTTCACGGGGATTTAGACAGGAGGGTGTTCACAGGGGGGATTATACAGGAGGGTGTTCACATGGCATATTAGATAGGAGCGTGTTCACAGGGGAATTATACAGGAGGGTGTTCACATGGGATATCAGATAGGAGTGTGTTCACGGGGAATTAGACAGGAGGGTGATCTCAGGGGAATCGGCAGGAGGGTGTTCACAGCGGGAAGTAGACAGGAGGATGTTCACAGGGTGAATTAGACAGGAGGGGTATCACAGGGGGAAATAGACAGGAGGGTGTTCACAGGGGGAATTAGGCAGGAGGGTGTTCACAGGTGGAATTAGACTGGAGGGTGTTCACAATGTGAATGAGACAGGAGGGTGTTCACAGGGGGAATTAGACTGGATGATGATCACAGGGGAATTACACAGGAGGGTGTTCACAGGTGGAATTAGACTGGACGGTGTTCACAATGTGAATGAGACAGGAGGGTGTTCACAGGGGGAATTAGACAGTAGATTGTCACAGGCGAATTGGACAGTCGGGCGTTCACAGGGGAGATCGACATGATGGTGTTCACAGGGGAATGAAGCAAAAGGGTGTTCGCACGGGAATTAGACAGGAGGGTGTTCACAGGGGAATTAGGCAGAAGGGTGTCCACAGGGGAATTAGACTGGAGGGTGTCCACAGGGGAATTAGGCTCGTGGTTGTTCACAGAGGAATTAGGCAGGAGGGTGAACTCAGGGGAATTAGGCAGGAGGGTGTTCACTGGGGGAATTAGACAGGAGCGTGTACACAGTGTGAATGAGACAGGCGTGTGTTCTCAGGGGAATTAGGCAGGAGGGTGTTCACAGCGGGAATTAGACAGGAGGATGCTCACAGGGTGAATTAGACAGGAGTGGTTTCACAGGGTGAATTAGACAGGAGGGTGTTCACAGGTGGAATTAGACACTAGCGTGTTCACAGTTTGAATGAGACAGGAGGGTGTTCACAGGGGGAATTAGACAGGAGGGGGTTCACAGGGGGAATTAGGCACGAGGGTGTTCACAGCGGAATTAGTCAGGAGGGTGATCACAGGGGAATTAGGCAGGAGGGTGTTCACGGGGCATTAGACAGTGCGGTGTTCACAGGGGGAATTAAACAGGACGGTGTTCACAGGGGAATTAGAAAGGAGGGTGTTCACAGGGGGAATTCGACAGGAGGGTGTTCACAGTGTGAATGTGACAGGAGGGTGTTCACAGGTGGAATTAGATAGGAGGGTGTTCACCGGGGGAATTAGACAGGAGCGTGTACACAGTGTGAATGAGACAGGCGTGTGTTCTCAGGGGAATTAGGCAGGAGGGTGTTCACAGCGGGAATTAGACAGGAGGATGCTCACAGGGTGAATTAGACAGGAGTGGTTTCACAGGGTGAATTAGACAGGAGGGTGTTCACAGGTGGAATTAGACACTAGCGTGTTCACAGTTTGAATGAGACAGGAGGGTGTTCACAGGGGGAATTAGACAGGGGGGTGTCAAAGGGGAATTAGACAGGAGGGGGTTCACAGGGGGAATTAGTCACTTGGGTGTTCACAGGGGGAATTAGACAGGATGTTGTTCACAGGGGGAATTAGACAGGAGGTTGTTCACAGGTGGTATTAGACTGGAGGGTGATCACAGGGGGAATTGGACAGGAGGGTGTTCACAGGGGGAATTAGACAGGAGGGTGTTCACAGGGGGAATTAGACAGCAGGGTGTTCACAGGGGAATTAGACAGGAGGGTGTTCACAGGGGGAATTAGACAGGAGGGTGTTCACAGGGGAATTAGACAGGAGGGTGTTCACGGGGCATTAGACAGTGCGGTGTTCACAGGGGGAATTAAACAGGACGGTGTTCACAGGGGAATTAGAAAGGAGGGTGTTCACAGGGGGAATTAGGCAGGAGGGTGTTCACAGGTGGAATTAGAATGGTGGGTGTTCACAGGGGGAATTAAACAGTATGGTGTTCACAGGGGAATTAGGCAGGAGGGTGTTCACAGGGGGAATATGACAGGAGGGTGTTCACAGGGGGAATAAGACAGGAGGGTGTTCACAGGGGGAATTAGACAGGAGGGTGTTCACAGGGGGAATAAGACAGGAGGGTGTTCACAGGGGGAATTAAACAGTACGGTGTTCACCGGGGAATTAGGCAGGAGGGTGTTCACAGGTGGAATTAGACAGGAGGATGTTCACAGGGGGAATTAAACAGGAGGGTGTTCACAGGTGGAATTAGACTGGAGGGTGTTCACAATGTGAATGAGACAGGAGGGTGTTCACAGGGGGAATTAGACAGGAGGATGATCACAGGGGGATTTACACAGGAGGGTGTTCACAGGTGGAATTAGACTGGAGGGTGTTCACAATGTGAATGAGACAGGAGGGTGTTCACAGGGGGAATTAGACAGTAGATTGTCACAGGGGAATTGGACAGGAGGGTGTTCACAGGGGAAATCGACATGATGGTGTTCACAGGGGAATGAGGCAAAAGGGTGTTCGCACGGGAATTAAAAAAGTAGGGTGTTCACAGGGGAATTAGGCAGAAGGGTGTCCACAGGGGAATTAGACAGGAGGGTGTCCACAGGGGAATTAGGCTCGTGGGTGTTCACAGAGGAATTAGGCAGGAGGGTGATCACAGGGGAATTAGGCAGGAGGGTGTTCACTGGTGAATTAGACAGGAGGGTGTTCACTGGGGGAATTAGGCAGGAGCGTGTACACAGTTTGAATGAGACAGGAGGGTGTTCACAGGGGGAATTAGACAGGCGTGTGTTCTCAGGGGAATTAGGCAGGAGGGTGTTCACAGCGGGAATTAGACAGGAGGATGTTCACAGGGTGAATTAGACAGGAGGGGTCTCACAGGGTGAATTAGACAGGAGGGTGTTCACAGGTGGAATTAGACAGGAGCGTGTTCACAGTTTGAATGAGACAGGAGGGTGCTCACAGCGGGAATTAGACAGGGGGGTGTCAAAGGGGAATTAGACAGGAGGGGGTTCACAGAGGGAATTAGTCACTTGGGTGCTCACAGGGGGATTTAGACAGGATGTTGTTCACAGGGGGAATTAGACAGGAGGTTGTTCACAGGTGGTATTAGACTGGAGGGAGATCACAGGGGGAATTGGACAGGAGGGTGTTCACAGGGGGAATTAGACAGGAGGGTGTCACAGGGGAATTAGACAGCAGAGTGTTCACAGGGAAATTAGACAGGAGGGTGTTCACAGGGGGAATTAGACAGGAGGGAGTTCACAGGGGAATTAGACAGGAGCGTGTTCACAGGGGAATTAGGCACGAGGGTGTTCACAGCGGAATTAGGCAGGAGGGTGATCACAGGGGAATTAGGCAGGAGGGTGTTCACAGGGGGCAGTAGACAGTACGGTGTTCACAGGGGGAATTAGGCAGGAGGGTGTTCACAGGTGGAATTAGACAGGAGGATGTTCACAGGGGGAATTAAACAGGACGGTGTTCACAGGTGGAATTAGACTGGAGGGTGTTCACAATGTGAATGAGACCGGAGGGTGTTCACAAGGGGAATTAAACAGGAGGATGATCACAGGGGGAATTACACAGGAGGGTGTTCACAGGTGAATTAGACAGGTGGGTGTTCACAGCGGGAATTAGACAGGAGGGTGTTCACAGGGGGAATTAGACAGGAGCATGTTCACAGGGGAATAAGGCAGGAGGGTGTTCATAAGTGGAATTAGATCGTGGGGTGTTCATCGGTGGAATTTGACAGTAGGGTGTTCACAGGGGGAATTAGACAGGAGCGTGTTCACAGGGGGAATTAGACAGGAGCGAGTTCACAGGGGAATTAGACAGGATGGTGTTCACAGGGGGTATTAGATAGGGGGTGTGTTCACGGGGATTTAGACATGAGGGTGTTCACAGGGGGGATTATACAGGAGGGTGTTCACATGGCATATTAGATAGGAGCGTGTTCACAGGGGAATTATACAGGAGGGTGTTCACATGGGATATCAGATAGGAGTGTGTTCACGGGGATTTAGACAGGAGGGTGATCTCAGGGGAATCGGCAGGAGGGTGTTCACAGGTGGAATTAGACAGGAGGATGTTCACAGGGGGAATTAAACAGGACGGTGTTCACAGGTGGAATTAGACTGGAGGGTGTTCACAATGTGAATGAGACAGGAGGGTGTTCACAAGGGGAATTAGACAGGAGGATGATCACAGGGGGAATTACACAGGAGGGTGTTCACAGGTGAATTAGACAGGTGGGTGTTCACAGCGGGAATTAGACAGGAGGGTGTTCACAGGGGGAATTGGACAGGAGCATGTTCACAGGGGAATAAGGCAGGAGGGTGTTCATAAGTGGAATTAGATCGTGGGGTGTTCATCGGTGGAATTTGACAGTAGGGTGTTCACAGGGGGAATTAGACAGGAGCGTGTTCACAGGGGGAATTAGACAGGAGCGAGTTCACAGGGGAATTAGACAGGATGGTGTTCACAGGGGGTATTAGATAGGGGGTGTGTTCACAGGGGGAATTAGACTGGAGGGTGTTCATAGGTGGAATTAGACAGGAGCGTGTTCACAGGGGAATTAGACAGGAGGGTGTTCACAAGGGATATTAGATAGGAGGGTGTTCACGGGGATTTAGACATGAGGGTGTTCACAGGGGGGATTATACAGGAGGGTGTTCACATGGCATATTAGATAGGAGCGTGTTCACAGGGGAATTATACAGGAGGGTGTTCACATGGGATATCAGATAGGAGTGTGTTCACGGGGATTTAGACAGGAGGGTGATCTCAGGGGAATCGGCAGGAGGGTGTTCACAGCGGGAAGTAGACAGGAGGATGTTCACAGGGTGAATTAGAAAGGAGGGGTATCACAGGGTGAATTAGACAGGAGCGAGTTCACTGTTTGAATGAGACAGGAGTGTATTCACAGAGGGAATTAGAGAGGGGGTGTCACAGGGTAATTAGACAGGAGGGGGTTCACAGGGGGAATTAGTCACTTGGGTGTTCACAGGGGGTATTAGACAAGATGTTGTTCACAGGGGGAATTAGACAGGAGGTTGTTCACAGGTGGTATTAGACTGGAGGGAGATCACAGGGGGAATTGGACAGGAGGGTGTTCACAGGGGGAATTAGACAGGAGGGTGTCACAGGGGAATTAAACAGGAGGGTGTTCACAGGGGGAATTAGACAGGACGGTGTTCACCGGGGGAATTAGACAGCAGGGTGTTCACAGGGGAATGAGACAGCAGGGTGATCACAGAGAAATTAGACAGGAGGGTGTTCACAGGGGAATTAGACTGGAGCGTGCTCACAGGGGAATTAGGCAGGTGGGTGTTCACAGGGGGAATTAGACAGGAGCGTGTTCACAGGGGAATAAGACAGGACGGTGTTCATAGGTGGAATTAGACAGGAGAGTGTTCACAGGGGGAATTAGACAGGAGCGTGTTCACAGGGGAATTAGACAGGACGGTGTTCATAGGTGGAATTCGATAGTGGGATGTTCATAGGTGGAATTAGACAGGAGGGTGTTCACAGGGGGAATTAGACAGGAGCGTATTCACAGGGGGAATTGGACAGGAGCGTGTTCACAGGGGTATTAGACAGGATGGTGTTCACACGGGTTATTAGATAGGGGGTGTGTTCACAGGGGAATTATACAGGAGGGTGTTCACATGGGATATTAGATAGGAGGGTGTTCACAGCGGGAATTAGACAGGAGGATGTTCACAGGGTGAATTAGACAGGAGAGGGTTCACAGGGTGAATTAGACAGGAGGGTGTTCACAGGTGGAATTAGACAGGAGCGAGTTCACAGTTTGAATGAGACAGGAGGGTGTTCACAGGGGGAATTAGACAGGGGGGTGTCACAGATGAAATAGACAGGAGGGGGATCACAGTGGGAATTAGTCACTTGGGTGTTCACAGGGGGAATTAGACAGGATGTTGTTCACAGGGGGAATTAGACAGGAGGTTGTTCACAGGTGGTATGAGACTTGAGGGTGATCACAGGGGGAATTTGACGGGAGGGTGTTCACAGGGGGTATTAGACAGGAGGGTGTCACAGGGGAATTAGACAGGGGGTGATCACAGGGGAAATTAGTCAGGAGGGTGTTCACAGTGTGAACGAGACAGGAGGGTGCTCACAGGTGGAAATGGACAGGAGCGTGTTCACAGTGTGAATGAGACAGGAGGATGCTCACAGGGGGAATAGACAGGAGGGTGTCTCAGGGGAATTAGACGGGAGGTTTTCACAGGGGGAATTGGACAGGAGGGTGTCACAGGGGAATTAGACAGGAGGTGTTCACAGGGGGAATTAGACAGGCGGGTGTCACAGGGGAATTAGACAGGAGGTGTTCACAGGGGGAATTAGACAGGAGGGTGTCACAGGGGAATCAGACAGGAGGTGTTCACAGGGGGAATTGGTCAGCAAGGTGTTCACAGGGGGAATTAGACAGGAGGGTGTTCACCGGGGGAATTAGGCACCAAGGTGTTCACAGGGGGAATTAGACAGGGGTATGTTCACAGGGGGAATTAGACAGGAGGGTGTCACAGGAGAATTAGACAGGAGGTGTTCACAGGGGGAATTAGATAGGAGGGTGTCACAGGGGAATTAGACAGGAGGGTGTTCACAGGGGGAATTAGTCAGGAGGGTGTCACAGGGCAATTAGACAGGAGGTGTTCACAGGGGGAATTAGACAGGAGGGTGTCACAGTGGAATTAGACAGGAGGTGTTCACAGGGGTAATTAGTCAGGAGGGTGTCTCAGTGGAATTAGACAGGAGGTGTTGACAGGGGGAATTGGACAGGAGGGTGTCACAGGGGAATTAGACAGGAGTTGTTCACAGGGGGAATTAGACTGGAGGGTGTCACAGGGGAATTAGACAGGATGTGTTCACAGGGGGAATTAGTCAGGAAGGTGTTCACAGGGGGAATTAGACAGGAGGTTGCTCACAGGTGGTATTAGACTGGAGGGTGATCACAGGGGGAATTGGACAGGAGGGTGTTCACAGGGGGAATTTGACAGGAGCGTGTTCACAGGTGGAATTAAACAGGGCGGTGTCGCAGGGGAATTTGACAAGGGGGTGTTCACCGGGGGAATTAGACAGGAGTGTGTTCATGGGGGGAATTAGACAGGAGGGTGTTCATGGGGGGAATTCGACAGGAGGTTGTTCATAGGTGGTATAAGACCGGGGTGTGTTCACAGGGTGAATTAGACAGGAGTGTGTTCACAGGGGGAATTAGACAGGAGGTTGTCACAGGGTAGTTAGACAGGAGGTGTTCACAGGGGGAATTAGTCAGGAGGGTGTCACAGGGGAATTAGACAGGAGGTGTTCACAGGTGGAATTATTCAGGAGGGTGTCTCAGGGGTATTAGACAGGAGGTGTTCACAAGGGGAATTAGACAGGAGGTTGTCACAGGGGAATTAGACCGGAGGGTGTTCACAGGGGGAATTAGACCGGAGGGTGTCACAGGGGAATTAGACAGGAGGTGTTCACAGGGGGAATTAGTCAGGAATGTGTTCACAGGGGGAATTAGACAGGAGGGTGTTCACCGGGGGAATTAGACAGGAGGGTGTTCATGGGGCGAATTCGACAGGATGTTGTTCATAGGTGGTATTAGACAGGAGTGCGTTCACAGGGGGAATTAGACAGGAGGGTGTCACAGGGGAGTTAGACAGGAGGTGTTCACAGGGGGAATTAGTCAGGAGGGTGTCACATGGGAATTAGACAGGAGGTGTTCACAGGGGGAATTAGACAGGAGGGTGTCACAGGGGAATTAGACAGGAGGTGTTCACAGATGGAATTAGTCAGGAGGGTGTCACATGGGAGTTAGACAGGAGGTGTTCACAGGGGGAATTAGTCAGGAGGGTGTCACATGGGAATTGGACAGGAGATGTTCACAGGGGGAATTAGTCAGGAGGGTGTCACA
Source organism: Heterodontus francisci (assembly GCF_036365525.1). Lineage (NCBI taxonomy): Eukaryota > Metazoa > Chordata > Chondrichthyes > Heterodontiformes > Heterodontidae > Heterodontus > Heterodontus francisci. Next base: position 83,377,534 of record NC_090391.1, on the reverse strand, counting down.
TGGGAATTGGACAGGTGGGTGTTCACAGCGGGAATTAGACAGGAGGGTGTTCACAGGGGGAATTAGACAGGAGCATGTTCACAGGGGAATAAGGCAGGAGGGTGTTCATAAGTGGAATTAGATAGTGGGGTGTTCATCGGTGGAATTTGACAGTAGGGTGTTCACAGGGGGAATTAGACAGGAGCGAGTTCACAGGGGAATTAGACAGGATGGTGTTCACAGGCGGTATTAGATAGGGGGTGTGTTCATAGGTGGAATTAGACAGGAGCGTGTTCACAGGGGAATTAGACAGGAGGGTGTTCACAAGGGATATTAGATAGGAGGGTGTTCACGGGGATTTAGACAGGAGGGTGTTCACAGGGGGGATTATGCAGGAGGGTGTTCACATGGCATATTAGATAGGAGCGTGTTCACAGGGGAATTATACAGGAGGGTGTTCACATGGGATATCAGATAGGAGTGTGTTCAATGGGATTTAGACAGGAGGGTGATCTCAGGGGAATCGGCAGGAGGGTGTTCACAGCGGGAAGTAGACTGGAGGATGTTCACAGGGGGAATTAGACAGGAGGGGTATCACAGGGTGAATTAGACAGGAGCGGGTTCACAGGGGGAATTAGTCACTTGGGTGTTCACAGGGGGTATTAGACAGGATGTTGTTCACAGGGGGTATTAGACAGGAGGTTGTTCACAGGGGGTATTAGACTGGAGGGAGATCACAGGGGGAATTGGACAGGAGGGTGTTCACAGGGGGAATTAGACAGGAGGGTGTCACAGGGGAATTAAACAGCAGGGTGTTGACAGGGGAATTAGACAGGAGGGTGTTCACAGGGGGAATTAGACAGGAGGGAGTTCACAGGGGAATCAGACACGAGGGTGTTCACAGCGGAATTAGGCACGAGGGTGTTCACAGCGGAATTAGGCAGGAGGGTGATCACAGGGGAATTAGGCAGGAGGGTGTTCACAGGGGGCATTAGACAGTACGGTGTTCACAGGGGGAATTAGACAGGAGGATGTTCACAGGGGGAATTAAACAGGACGGTGTTCACAGGTGGAATTAGACTGGAGGGTGTTCACAATGTGAATGAGACAGGAGGGTGTTCACAAGGGGAATTACACAGGAGGGTGTTCACAGGTGAATTAGACAGGTGGGTGTTCACAGCGGGAATTAGATAGGAGGGTGTTCACAGGGGGAATTAGACAGGAGCATGTTCACAGGGGAATAAGGCAGGAGGGTGTTCATAAGTGGAATTAGATCGTGTGGTGTTCATCGGTGGAATTTGACAGTAGGGTGTTCACAGGGGGAATTAGACAGGAGCGTGTTCACAGGGGGAATTAGACAGGAGCGAGTTCACAGGGGAATTAGACAGGATGGTGTTCACAGGGGGTATTAGATAGGGGGTGTGTTCACAGGGGGAATTAGACTGGAGGGTGTTCATAGGTGGAATTAGACAGGAGCGTGTTCACAGGGGAATTAGACAGGAGGGTGTTCACAAGGGATATTAGGTAGGAGGTTGTTCACGGGGATTTAGACAGGAGGGTGTTCACAGGGGGGATTAGACAGGAGGGTGTTCACATGGCATATTAGATAGGAGTGTGTTCACAGGGGAATTAGACAGGAGGGTGTTCACATGGGATATTAGACAGGAGGGTGTTCACAAGGGATATTAGATAGGAGGGTGTTCACGGGGATTTAGACAGGAGGGTGTTCACAGGGGGGATTATACAGGAGGGTGTTCACAAGGGATATTAGATAGGAGGGTGTTCACGGGGATTTAGACAGGAGGGTGTTCACAGGGGGGATTATACAGGAGGGTGTTCACATGGCATATTAGACAGGAGGGTGTTCACAAGGGATATTAGATAGGAGGGTGTTCACGGGGATTTAGACAGGAGGGTGTTCACAGGGGGGATTATACAGGAGGGTGTTCACAAGGGATATTAGATAGGAGGGTGTTCACGGGGATTTAGACAGGAGGGTGTTCACAGGGGGGATTATACAGGAGGGTGTTCACATGGCATATTAGATAGGAGCGTGTTCACAGGGGAATTATACAGGAGGGTGTTCACATGGGATATCAGATAGGAGTGTGTTCACGGGGAATTAGACAGGAGGGTGATCTCAGGGGAATCGGCAGGAGGGTGTTCACAGCGGGAAGTAGACAGGAGGATGTTCACAGGGTGAATTAGACAGGAGGGGTATCACAGGGGGAAATAGACAGGAGGGTGTTCACAGGGGGAATTAGGCAGGAGGGTGTTCACAGGTGGAATTAGACTGGAGGGTGTTCACAATGTGAATGAGACAGGAGGGTGTTCACAGGGGGAATTAGACTGGATGATGATCACAGGGGAATTACACAGGAGGGTGTTCACAGGTGGAATTAGACTGGACGGTGTTCACAATGTGAATGAGACAGGAGGGTGTTCACAGGGGGAATTAGACAGTAGATTGTCACAGGCGAATTGGACAGTCGGGCGTTCACAGGGGAGATCGACATGATGGTGTTCACAGGGGAATGAAGCAAAAGGGTGTTCGCACGGGAATTAGACAGGAGGGTGTTCACAGGGGAATTAGGCAGAAGGGTGTCCACAGGGGAATTAGACTGGAGGGTGTCCACAGGGGAATTAGGCTCGTGGTTGTTCACAGAGGAATTGGGCAGGAGGGTGAACTCAGGGGAATTAGGCAGGAGGGTGTTCACTGGGGGAATTCGACAGGAGGGTGTTCACAGTGTGAATGTGACAGGAGGGTGTTCACAGGTGGAATTAGATAGGAGGGTGTTCACCGGGGGAATTAGACAGGAGCGTGTACACAGTGTGAATGAGACAGGCGTGTGTTCTCAGGGGAATTAGGCAGGAGGGTGTTCACAGCGGGAATTAGACAGGAGGATGCTCACAGGGTGAATTAGACAGGAGTGGTTTCACAGGGTGAATTAGACAGGAGGGTGTTCACAGGTGGAATTAGACAGGAGGGTGTTCACAGGTGGAATTAGACAGGAGGGTGTTCACAGGTGGAATTAGACACTAGCGTGTTCACAGGGGGAATTAGACAGGGGGGTGTTCACGGGGAATTAGACAGGAGGGGGTTCACAGGGGGAATTAGGCACGAGGGTGTTCACAGCGGAATTAGTCAGGAGGGTGATCACAGGGGAATTAGGCAGGAGGGTGTTCACGGGGCATTAGACAGTGCGGTGTTCACAGGGGGAATTAAACAGGACGGTGTTCACAGGGGAATTAGAAAGGAGGGTGTTCACAGGGGGAATTAGGCAGGAGGGTGTTCACAGGTGGAATTAGAATGGTGGGTGTTCACAGGGGGAATTAAACAGTATGGTGTTCACAGGGGAATTAGACAGGAGGGTGTTCACAGGGGGAATATGACAGGAGGGTGTTCACAGGGGGAATTAGACAGGAGGGTGTTCACAGGGGGAATTAGACAGGAGGGTGTTCACAGGGGGAATAAGACAGGAGGGTGTTCACAGGGGGAATTAAACAGTACGGTGTTCACCGGGGAATTAGGCAGGAGGGTGTTCACAGGTGGAATTAGACAGGAGGATGTTCACAGGGGGAATTAAACAGGAGGGTGTTCACAGGTGGAATTAGACTGGAGGGTGTTCACAATGTGAATGAGACAGGAGGGTGTTCACAGGGGGAATTAGACAGGAGGATGATCACAGGGGGATTTACACAGGAGGGTGTTCACAGGTGGAATTAGACTGGAGGGTGTTCACAATGTGAATGAGACAGGAGGGTGTTCACAGGGGGAATTAGACAGTAGATTGTCACAGGGGAATTGGACAGGAGGGTGTTCACAGGGGAAATCGACATGATGGTGTTCACAGGGGAATGAGGCAAAAGGGTGTTCGCACGGGAATTAAAAAAGTAGGGTGTTCACAGGGGAATTAGGCAGAAGGGTGTCCACAGGGGAATTAGACAGGAGGGTGTCCACAGGGGAATTAGGCTCGTGGGTGTTCACAGAGGAATTAGGCAGGAGGGTGATCACAGGGGAATTAGGCAGGAGGGTGTTCACTGGTGAATTAGACAGGAGGGTGTTCACTGGGGGAATTAGGCAGGAGCGTGTACACAGTTTGAATGAGACAGGAGGGTGTTCACAGGGGGAATTAGACAGGCGTGTGTTCTCAGGGGAATTAGGCAGGAGGGTGTTCACAGCGGGAATTAGACAGGAGGATGTTCACAGGGTGAATTAGACAGGAGGGGTCTCACAGGGTGAATTAGACAGGAGGGTGTTCACAGGGGGAATTAGACAGGGGGGTGTCAAAGGGGAATTAGACAGGAGGGGGTTCACAGGGGGAATTAGTCACTTGGGTGCTCACAGGGGGATTTAGACAGGATGTTGTTCACAGGGGGAATTAGACAGGAGGTTGTTCACAGGTGGTATTAGACTGGAGGGAGATCACAGGGGGAATTGGACAGGAGGGTGTTCACAGGGGGAATTAGACAGGAGGGTGTTCACAGGGGGAATTAGACAGGAGGGTGGCACAGGGGAATTAGACAGCAGGGTGTTCACAGGGAAATTAGACAGGAGGGTGTTCACAGGGGGAATTAGACAGGAGGGAGTTCACAGGGGAATTAGACAGGAGCGTGTTCACAGGGGAATTAGGCACGAGGGTGATCACAGGGGAATTAGGCAGGAGGGTGTTCACAGGGGGCATTAGGCAGGAGGGTGTTCACAGGGGGAATTAGGCAGGAGGGTGTTCACAGGTGGAATTAGACAGGAGGATGTTCACAGGGGGAATTAAACAGGACGGTGTTCACAGGTGGAATTAGACTGGAGGGTGTTCACAATGTGAATGAGACAGGAGGGTGTTCACAAGGGGAATTAGACAGGAGGATGATCACAGGGGGAATTACACAGGAGCGTGTTCACAGGTGAATTAGACAGGTGGGTGTTCACAGCGGGAATTAGACAGGAGGGTGTTCACAGGGGGAATTAGACAGGAGCATGTTCACAGGGGAATAAGGCAGGAGGGTGTTCATAAGTGGAATTAGATCGTGGGGTGTTCATCGGTGGAATTTGACAGTAGGGTGTTCACAGGGGGAATTAGACAGGAGCGTGTTCACAGGGGGAATTAGACAGGAGCGAGTTCACAGGGGAATTAGACAGGATGGTGTTCACAGGGGGTATTAGATAGGGGGTGTGTTCACAGGGGGAATTAGACAGGAGGGTGTTCATAGGTGGAATTAGACAGGAGCGTGTTCACATGGCATATTAGATAGGAGCGTGTTCACAGGGGAATTATACAGGAGGGTGTTCACATGGGATATCAGATAGGAGTGTGTTCACGGGGATTTAGACTGGAGGGTGATCTCAAGGGAATCGGCAGGAGGGTGTTCACAGCGGGAAGTAGACAGGAGGATGTTCACAGGGTGAATTAGACAGGAGGGGTATCACAGGGTGAATTAGACAGGAGCGAGTTCACAGTTTGAATGAGACAGGAGTGTATTCACAGGGGGAATTCGAGAGGGGGTGTCACAGGGTAATTAGACAGGAGGGGGTTCACAGGGGGAATTAGTCACTTGGGTGTTCACAGGGGGTATTAGACAGGATGTTGTTCACAGGGGGAATTAGACAGGAGGTTGTTCACAGGTGGTATTAGACTGGAGGGAGATCTCAGGGGGAATTAAACAGGAGGGTGTTCACCGGGGGAATTAGACAGGACGGTGTTCACCGGGGGAATTAGACAGCAGGGTGTTCACAGGGGAATGAGACAGCAGGGTGATCACAGAGAAATTAGACAGGAGGGTGTTCACAGGGGAAATAGACTGGAGCGTGCTCACAGGGGAATTCGGCAGGTGGGTGTTCACAGGGGGAATTAGACAGGAGCGTGTTCACAGGGGAATAAGACAGGACGGTTTTCATAGGTGGAATTAGACAGGAGAGTGTTCACAGGGGGAATTAGACAGGAGCGTGTTCACAGGGGAATTAGACAGGACGGTGTTCATAGGTGGAATTCGATAGTGGGGTGTTCATAGGTGGAATTAGACAGGAGGGTGTTCACAGGGGGAATTAGACAGGAGCGTATTCACAGGGGGAATTGGACAGGAGCGTGTTCACAGGGGTATTAGACAGGATGGTGTTCACACGGGTTATTATATAGGGGGTGTGTTCACAGGGGAATTATACAGGAGGGTGTTCACATGGGATATTAGATAGGAGGGTGTTCACAGCGGGAATTAGACAGGAGGATGTTCACAGGGTGAATTAGACAGGAGAGGGTTCACAGGGTGAATTAGACAGGAGGGTGTTCACAGGGGGAATTAGACAGGAGCGAGTTCACAGTTTGAATGAGACAGGAGGGTGTTCACAGGGGGAATTAGACAGGGGGGTGTCACAGATGAAATAGACAGGAGGGGGATCACAGTGGGAATTAGACAGGATGTTGTTCACAGGGGGAATTAGACAGGAGCGTGTTCACAGGTGGAATTAAACAGGGCGGTGTCGCAGGGGAATTTGACAAGGGGGTGTTCACCGGGGGAATTAGACAGGAGTGTGTTCATGGGGGGAATTAGACAGGAGGGTGTTCATGGGGGGAATTCGACAGGAGGTTGTTCATAGGTGGTATAAGACCGGGGTGTGTTCACAGGGTGAATTAGACAGGAGTGTGTTCACAGGGGGAATTAGACAGGAGGTTGTCACAGGGGAATTAGACAGGAGGTGTTCACAGGTGGAATTATTCAGGAGGGTGTCTCAGGGGTATTAGACAGGAGGTGTTCACAAGGGGAATTAGACAGGAGGTTGTCACAGGGGAATTAGACAGGAGGTGTTCACAGGGGGAATTAGACCGGAGGGTGTCACAGGGGAATTAGACAGGAGGTGTTCACAGGGGGAATTAGTCAGGAATGTGTTCACAGGGGGAATTAGACAGGAGGGTGTTCACCGGGGGAATTAGACAGGAGGGTGTTCATGGGGCGAATTCGACAGGATGTTGTTCATAGGTGGCATTAGACAGGAGTGCGTTCACAGGGGGAATTAGACAGGAGGGTGTCACAGGGGAGTTAGACAGGAGGTGTTCACAGGGGGAATTAGTCAGGAGGGTGTCACATAGGAATTAGACAGGAGGTGTTCACAGGGGGAATTAGACAGGAGGGTGTCACAGGGGAATTAGACAGGAGGTGTTCACAGGTGGAATTAGTCAGGAGGGTGTCACATGGGAGTTAGACAGGAGGTGTTCACAGGGGGAATTAGTCAGGAGGGTGTCACATGGGAATTGGACAGGAGGTGTTCACAGGGGGAATTAGACAGGAGGGTGTTCACCGGGGGAATTAGACAGGAGGGTGTTCATGGGGCGAATTCGACAGGATGTTGTTCATAGGTGGTATTAGACAGGAGGGTGTTCATAGGTCGAATTGCACAGGAGGGTGATCACGGGGGGAATTAGACAGGAGCATGTTCACAGGGGAATTAGACAGGATGGTGTTCACATGGGATATTAGATAGGAGCGTGTTCACAGGGGAATGAGACAGGAGGGTGTTCAAAGGGGGTATTAGATAGGGCGGTGTTCACAGGGGGGATTAGACAGGAGGGTGTTCACATGGGATATTAGATAGGAGCGTGTTCACAGGGGAATGAGACAGGAGGGTGTTCAGATGGGATATTAGATAGGAGGGTGTTCACGGGGATTTAGAAAGCAGGGTGTTCACAGGGGGGATTAGATAGGAGGGTGTTCACAGGGGGAATTAGACTGGTGTGTGTTCACACGGGAATTAGACAGGAGGGTGTTCACAGGGGATATGAGATAGGAGAGTGTTCACAGGCGGATTTAGACAGGAGGGTGTTCACAGTGGGTATTAGATAGTAGGGTGTTCACAGCGGGAATTGGACAGGAGTGTGTTCACAGGGGGAATTAGACATGAGGGTGTTCACTGGGGAATTAGACAGGAGGGTGTTCACAGGGGGAATTTGACAGGACGGTGTTCACTGGGGAATTTGGCAGGAGGTGTTCACAGGGGGAATTAGACAGGAGGGTGTTCACAGGGGAATTAGACATGATGGTGTTCACAGGGGGAATTTTGCAGGAGGCTGATCTCAGGGGAATTATGCAGGTGGATGGTTTTCACATTGGGGAATTATACAGGAGGGCATGTGTGCAATGTGGAGAATTAGACCGGAGGATGTTCACATTGGGAATTAGACAGGAGGCTGATTTTCACAGTGTGTAATTGTACGGGAGGTTCTTTGTATTCTTTGGGGGAATTCAGCAGCAGTCCATTGTTCATGGTTGTGGGGATTTTCTCAGCAGTGCTGGTGTTGACCAGGGCTGTACTAGACACGAAGGGGTTCAAAAGGAATGTTTTCTTCAATGAAGGGTCTGAATATTGTAGACATTGCACGAAAGATGTGAGGGCATTGATGAGGGTCCAGAAAAGATTCACGAGAGTGTCTCCAGGGATGATGAAACGTAATCATGAAGACAGATTGGAGAAGTTACGATAAGTTTAAGGAGAGAGGAAGAGCTAGAGTGTCCAACATCCTTGAAAATGGATACTTCACCAGGGCTGGATGGAATATATCCCAGACTATTAAAGGAATTCTGTGAGGAAATAGCGGATGCTCTGAGGATCATCTTCAAATCCTCACTACATGCATGTGACCTACCAGAGGATCTGAGGTCTACAAAGGTTGTATCATTATTTAAAAGGGGTGCAAGGGATAGACCAAATAATTACAGGCCGGTCAGTCAGACTTCAGTGGTGGACAAATAATTAGAGTCAATTCTCAGAGCTAGGATAAACTGTTGCTTAAAAAGGCTCGGGTTACTCAATATGCATTTGTTCAGGGAAGGTCGTGTCTTACTAACTTAACTGATTTTTTTTGAGTAAGTAACAAAGACGATTGATGAGGGTCGTTCAGTGGATGTTGTCTCCATGGATTTCAGGAAGGCATTTGACAAGTTCCCACATGGCAACTGGTCAAAAAAGATCGAGTTGGTTCCAAAATTGGCTCAGTGACAGGAAACAAAGTGCGATGTATGATTTTTCTTATTGAAAGCAGTTTCCAGTGGGAGTTCCACAGGGCTCAGTGTTGGGTTCCTTGCTGTTTGTGGTATATATTAATGATTTGAGATGTATATGTGGAAGGCAAGATTGGGAAATGTGCAGATGACACAAAAATTGGCCGTGCAGTTGATAGTGAAGAGGATAGCGGTGGACTCCAGAATTATATCAATGGTTTGGTTGAGTGGCGGTAAAGTGGTAAATGGAATTACATTCTGGATTAATCTGAGGTAATGCATTTGGGGAGGGCAAACAAAGCGAGAGAATGCACAACAGATGGGAGGACCTTGAGAGGGGTAGAAGAAGTGAGAGACCCTGGAGTGCATGTCCACAGGTCCCTGAAGGGGGCAGGACAGGTAGATATGTAGAAGGCATATGGAATGCTTTCCTTTAATAGCCGAGATATGGAATGAAAAGTAGGGTTGTAATGCTGGAACTGTTTGAAACACTGGATGGGCCACAGTTGGACTATTGCGTTCAGATCTTCTCGCCACATTACAGAAAGGACATAATTGTTCTCGAGAGGGGACAGAAGAGATTTACAAGAATGGTGCAGGGCACGAAAGGTGCAGCTATGAGGAAAGATTGTATAGAGTCATTTTCCTTCGAGCTGACTCAGAGGGGCCAAGATCGAGTAGACAGGCAGGATCTGTTTCCCCTCGCGGAGACGTCTATTACCGGGGGCACAGATTTAAGGTGATTAGAGGAGACATGAGCGAAACTTTTTTCACCCAAAGGGTGGTGGGTGTCTGGAATTCACTGCCAGGAATGGTGGTGGAGACAGAAACCCTCAATTCTTTTAAAAGTACCTGGACATGCACCTGAACTGCTGTAACCGGCATGACTATGGACAAGGTGCTGGAAAGGTGGGATTAGATTGCGCAACTCGTTTTTTTGGCCAGCACGGATATGACGGGCTGAATGGCCTCCTTCTATGCCATAATTCTTTGATGGTTCTATGGTTCTAATGGAACCAAGTGATGTCAGTCGCAGTGAAAGAGGCCAATGTCAGAGGTATGGAGAGATCACGGATAAGTTTGCTGCAGGTTTGGGGAAAGGCTAGAGATGGGGAGGGGTGAGGACATGGAGTGATTTTAACTCAATGATAACAATTTTAATTACAAGGGGTTAGGGAAATGGGAGCCAATGAGGGTAGTGAATGTGAGGGTGATGGAGGAGAGGGACTTGGTAAGGACTGGACATCAGCAGCAGAGTTTTGGACCAGTTGATATTGACGTGTTGCCAGTCAGAATTGAACTGGAGGAATGGAGTCAAGAGGTGGCACAGTTCTAACTTTACTGGAAACATTAACCAATGTTGAATCAACAGGTAAATATGAGCATAAAGACATATGAATTAGGAGCAGAAGTAGGCCATTCGACCCATCGAGCCTCCTCCACCATTCAATAAGATCATGGCTGATCTGTTTATGTCTTGAATTCCACACTCCCATCTGCCCCGATAACCATTGATTCCCTTGCCTAACAAGAATCCATTCACCTCCACCTTAAAATTATTCAATGACCCCGCCTCCACCACCTTGGAAAGCAAAGAATTCCAATGTCGCACAACCCTCAGAGAAAAAAACAATTTCCTCATCACTGTTCTAAAATGGCGGCCCCTAATTTGAAAACAGTGCCCCTAATTCAGGACTCCCCCACAGGAGGAAACATCCTGTCCACAACCACCTTGTCAAGACCGCTCAGGATCTTATATACTTTAATCAAGTTTCCCCTCACACTTCTAAACTAGAGTGAAAACAAGACCAGTTTGTCCAACCTTCCTCATAAAACAACCCGCCCATTCCAGGTATTAATCCAGTAAACCTCCTTTGAACCGCCTCTAATACATTCAAAGTTGCTGATGTAATGTGTTTGTTCAGGTGAGTGTAACTAATAGTAATAATCAGAGGTATAACCGTGTCACTGGAGACTTATTCCCTGGATAAATCAGGAGCCATTGAAATGGATCAGCTCAGAGTGACCACTGCAGCTGTGGGTTCCAGGCTAACAGAAGTCTCTGCTTCTCACAGAAATGGGATATCCAGCAATCCTTCAGATCCGATCTATTTATTATCCAGTACTTGCTGCAATTGGTGTTCCTGCTAAGCCTATATATTAACTGTGAATGATGTAAATCCATGTTAACTGTGCTGCTGTACTTGGTATTATTTCTCACTGTGCGTTTTACTCAGCCTCCTGTTCCAACAGTTCACTGATGGCATCTCCTAACTTTCAGCATGTTCAGTCTTGTCGGAGTGACTGAATGATTTCAGTAATGACCTTTGTTTATCCAAATCTGGTATTGTTACTGGATTATTCTGTGTAATGAATGCATTTGAATCAGGTGTCTCGGCTCAGAGAAGGAAGCAGACTATCAGGAGCTTTTCACAGTTTCATGTTCTGGATCTAACCTGTCCTGGAATGTTTTTATGAATGTGTTTTCAGTGACTGATAATGAGACAACTCATGGACTTTGTGTTACAAGGGCTCAGAACAATGTCCTCCCTCCCCAATGACATGGTTCAGTTTAACTGGGATTGCAATGCATTTGTTGATTATCACTGTAATAAAATATTATTTCATTCTGAGTGTGTCTGACGCTGCTTCAGTGGTCTGGCTACTGAACTGAGTTTGCTACTGCCTCTTACAATTCTCCTTCTCTGCTTCACTGTGGAGCCTTCACTGTCACTGGATATATTGTTAAATAGAATGTGATGTGATATAGGTTTGTTTGTTTACACTATCAGTTGGAATCGAAAGCTTTTCCATTTATCTGTAGATTATCAGCTGCAGCGCTGATGTTGGTGTTTTATTCATTAAACAATCTCACATTATAACGATGAACTTTATAATTCCAGGAGAAGGATTGTGAGGTTTGTCTGGAAGAAGCTTTCGATTCTGTTTATTTGATGCATTGTAGATGAAGTGAAGAGTGTAGGTGAGCAGGTGGAGACTTGGTAATCTGTAAATACATTAAAATATTCACAGAGGCGTCATCATTCAACAAACTGGCTCTTAGAATAGAATCGTTGAAAACAAGAACAGAAGAAATAGGAACAGGATTAGACCAGACGGCCCATCGAGCCTGCTCCGCCATTCAATACCAGCGTGGTTGATCTTCGGATTCAACTCCACTTTCCCACCCGCTCACTATATCCCCTGATTCCCTGAGAGACCAAAAATCTGCCTATCCTATTGAGCATGGGGCTTGTGACGAGAATACAGATGCAGGATTTTAGGATTAAACAGGATGCAAAAAAGGAGCACTGAGGAACAGTTTGCAGGGCGCGTGTAATCCAGAGGGATAGACAAAATGACTGAAAGGAGGAAGGAGAGAAAGAGAAGGGAGAAGGAAACCGAAAGAGATGAACAGGAGAGAGAGAGAAGCAGCAATGTGAAAAATTCATGAAGATAAACTTCTGAAATGTCCAGAACAATTAGTGAGAGAAAGTGTGAGTTGTAGTTGTGGTTCGGTTGTTGTCAGATTGGGTGAGTTTTATTGTTGATCTCGCTTCCTCTGTGTTTATCCTTCTCAGGTCCTCATTCCATTTTGGAGAAAGTTAATTTTCTTTACTTACTGACTGAATAAATAAACAGAATCAAATCAGTTATTCACTGATGGTGATTCATTATTTACATACTGTACTTTGCATTTTCTGTGAATATTACATTCAATAAAGAACGAGGTTGCTTTTATGAATGCATTTAAATTACAATTTAATTGAATGTACAAAGTAAATGTATTGAACATATTTTATAACCAACGAGGTTATAGGTGGTTTAAGCTGAGAGGGGCAAAGTTTAGAGGGGATGTGCGAGGCAAGCTCTTTACACAGAGGGTGGTGAGTGTCTGGAACTTGTTGCCGGGGGAGGTGGTGGAAGCAGGTACCATAGAGACGTTTAAGAGGCATCTTGACAAATACATGAATAGGATGGGAATAGAGGCACACGGACACCGGAAGTGCAGAAGGTTTTAGTTTAGGCAGGCATCAAGATCGGCGCAGGCTTGGAGGGCCGAATGGCCTGTTCCTGTGCTGTACTGTGCTTTGTTCTTTGAACTGTTGCCGATCACCAATAACCACATGTATTATTGTTTGAATGTATTAATTGAGTTGTGTTACTGGGATTTATAGGTTGTATTTGCTCTAACATTCTGCTGCAGTCTCTCCCTGTGAATCTCAGCCTCACCTCTCACTGTATTGAATCCTCAGTCTCCTCATCCATTGCTTCAGTTTATCCATTTTCCCAAACCATCTGATCCTGTCTCTCCTCCAGCTCCAACATGTCCTTTTCCTTCTCTCTCTCCCAATCGCACTCATTGGCTCCAACTCCAGCCGGCTCTTCCAAATAAATCCCAATCGTCAAACTCACCACAGCAACTCTCTGCCTTTTTCCATTTTGTACCAGCCCCTGGCATCTCTCTGACCCCACAGCAACAAACTATCTGCACCTTCCGCTGTGGCCAAATCTTCCCAGCCATCATTCAGGAGCCAAATTCCAATTTAACCCATTGGGATCCCAGTCTGTTAAACCCCTTCTCCCTTCCCCACTGGCACTGCACCCACACTCAGCCCTTCCAGTAAATCCGATGTTGACCATCTGAACTTATCGGGTGTAGGTGGTAAAGCACTGCCCAGGTCAACCAATCAGATTTTACTGCTCGATGCAGCAATAAAGCTGGAAATTTCAGCCCAAATCCTGTCAAACTGCTGTTTTTCACAGAATGACAGAATTATTACAGCGGAGAATGAGGCCATTCGGCCCATCCTGTCCGTACCAGCTCTCTGAATGAGCAGCTCACTTAGTACCATTCCCCTACCTTCTCCCCATAACCCTGTAGATTAATCCTTTTCACATAACTACCTAATTCCCTCTTCAATGCCTCGACTGAAACTGCCTCCACCGCACTCTCTGGCAGTGATTTCCAGGCATAAACCCCTCGCTGCATGAAAAAGAGTTTTCCTCATATCACCTTTGCTTCTTTTGCCAATGAGCTTAAATCTGTGCTCTCTCATTCCCAATCCTTTCAGGAGTGGGAACAGTTTCTCTCAACCTACTTTGTCTAAACCCCTCATGATTTTAAATACCTCTACCAAATCACCTCTCAGCCTTCTGTTCTCCCAGGAAAACCGTCCCACTTCTCCAATCTATCTTCATAACTCAAATTCCTCATCCCTGTAACCATTCCAGGAAACATTTCTGTACTCTCTCCAATGCCTTGACATTATTCTTTAAATGTGGTGCCCAGACTCCGACACAATACTCCAACTGACGCCAAACGAGTGTCTTATACAATTTCAACAGAACCAAATAAAAGGTGTTGCTGTGGATACACAAATGGGTCCCAGTTATGGCTGTCTTTTGAGTGGCATATGTCAAAAATTCCTGGTTCCATTCATACTCAAGCCTCCTCCACCAAATCATTTTTCCAGAACATTGATGACTGTATCAGTGATGTTTCCTGCTCCCATCCCGAACTTGAAAACTTCATCAAATTTGCTTCCAATTTCCACCCTTCTCTCACCTTCACATTGTCCTTCTCCAACACATCCCTCCCCTTCATCGACTTCTTTCTCTCCATCGTTTGGGATCGGTTGCTCACTAATATTCGATATAAGCCCACCAGCTCCCACAGCTACCTTGATTACATTTCTTCACAGCCTGCCTCCTATAAGGACTCCATACCACTATCCCACATGCATCATTTCCGATGCATCCGTTTTGATGATGCAACTTTCCACAACAGTGATTCTGATATCTCTTCCTTTATAATTAACCGAGGATTCACTTCCACTGTTGTTGACGGGGCCCACGACCGTATCTGACCCATTTCCTGCACTTCTTACCTCACGCCTCACCCTCCCTTCCAGAACCACGACAGGGTACCCCTTGTCCTCACTTTCCACCCCACCAGCCTCCACATTCAAAGGATCATCCTCCACCATTTCTGTCACCTATAAAGAATGATTCCGGGAAAAATTAATAGTCGTGTGAACAAATGCAGGTTAATTAAGGAAAGCCAACATGAATCTGTTTGCAGAAAATCGTGTTTAACTAACTAGAAGGAGTTTTTTTGATGGGGTAACCACGAGGGTTGATGAAGGCAATGCTGTTGATGTGGTGTACATGGACTTCCAAAAGGTGTTTGATACAGGGCCACACAACAGACTTGTGAGCAAAGTTGTAGCTCATGGAATAAAAGCGATGGTAACAACACGGATGCAAAATTTACTGAGTGACAGGAAACAGAGAGTGATGGTTACTAGACGTTTCCCCACCATCCGAGTTAAACTGACTGTCCTGCAGCTGCTGGGCATATCATTAAACACTTTTCTGAGTAAGGGTGTAATATTTGCAATTCTCCAGTCCTCTAGCATCATCCTGAGTCCAAGGAACACCAAGAAATCAGTACCTTCACAATTTCCACTTTCACTTCCGTCTATGTCCTTGGATGCATCTCATCTGGTCTGGTGCTTTATCAACTTTACCTCTGGATAGCCTCTCTAATACCTCTTCCTTATCAATTGTAGATCATTCTAGAACATTAGTTTCCTCCTCTTTCACTGTGGCTTGGGTGGAATTTTCTTCCTTGGAAAAGACAGAACAAAGTGTTAATTTGATACCTCAGCTATTCCCTCTGTCTCCATGTGTACATTACCCTTTTGCTCCATATTCAAACTTTCTCACCTATTAACACCATTTTACTATTTATATGCCTGCAGAAAACTTTGGGATTCCCTTTTATGTTAGCTGCCAGTCTCTTTTCATACTCTCTCTTTGCTTCTCTTAAATGCTTTTCACTTCTTTGCACCTTATATATTCAACCTGGTTCTCCATTGTATTATATAGTTGAAGTCTGTTGTAAGCGCACATTTTTCTTCTTCTTCATCTTCATTTCCATCTCTTTTGTTATTTATGGAGCTCTGGATTTTTTTGTTCTGCCTTTCCCCTTCGAGGGAATATACCTTTACTGTGCCTGAAGTGTCTCAGCTTTGAAGGTAACCCATTGCTCAGCGGCAGTTTTTCCTGCCAATCTTTGATTCAAATTTATTCGGCCCAGATTCATTCTTACCTCAGGTCAGTTGACGTTCCCCCCGCTAATTGTTCTTACTCTACATTGCTCGAAGTCATTTCCCATAGCCAACCGAAACTTTATGATACTATGATTACTGTCCCCTAAATATTCTCCTACTGTCACTTGATCCACTTATCCCATCTCATTCCTAAGAACCAGATCCAGTAGAACCTCCTTTCTCACTCCTTTTTAAATCCACTCCTCTCCCACGGCTAATCTCGTATTCACCTGGTTGTGGTGCTTTTAAAATCCAATCATCCCCCACTGTCCTCTGTTATTTACCCAGTTTTGGTGTTTTTTAAATCAAATCCTCTACCACTGCTCCACTCTTATTCACCCAGTTTTGGTGCTTTTTAAATCCACTCCTCTCCCACTGCTCCTCTCTTATTCACCCAGTTTTGGTGCTTTTTAAACCCACTCCTCCACCCCCTGCTCCTCTCTTATTCACCCAGTTTTGGTGCTTTTTAAATCCATTCCTCCCCCACTGCTCCTCTCTTATTCACCCAGTTTTGGTGCTTTTTAAATCCACTCCTCTCCCACTGCTCCTCTCTTATTCATCTGGTATTGTTGTTTTTTTTTTAATCCACTCCTCCCCCACTGCTCCTCTCTTAATCACCAGGTATTGTTGCTTTTTAAATCCACTCCTCCCCCACTGCTCCTCACTTATTCACCAGGTTTTGTTGCTTTTTAAATCCACTCCTCTCCCACTGCTCCTCTCTTATTCACCAGGTTTTGGTACCTTTTAAATTCACTCCTCTCCCACTGCTCCTCTCTTATTCACCAGTTTTGGTGCTTTTTAAATCCACTCCTCTCCCACTGCTCCTCTCTTATTCAACAGATTTTGTTGCTTTTTAAATCCACTCCTCTCCCGCTGCTCCTCTCTTATTCACCAGTTTTGGAGCTTTTTAAATCCACTCCTCTCCCACTGCTCCTCTCTCATTCACCAGGCATTGTTGCTTTTTAAATCCACTCCTCTCCCACTGCTCCTTTCTTATTCACCCAGTTTTGGAGCTTTTTAAATGCACTCCTCTCCCACTGCTCCTCTCTCATTCACCTGGTATTGTTGCTTTTTAAATGCACTCCTCTCCCACTGCTCCTCTCTCATTCACCTGGTATTGTTGCTTTTTAAATCCACTCCTCCCCCACTGCTCCTCTCTTCATCACCAGGTATTGTTGCTTTTTAAATCCACTCCTCCCCCACTGCTCCTCACTTATTCACCAGGTTTTGTTGCTTTTTAAATCCACTCCTCTCCCACTGCTCCTCTCTTATTCACCAGGTTTTGGTACCTTTTAAATCCACTCCTCTCCCACTGCTCCTCTCTTATTCACCAGTTTTGGTGCTTTTTAAATCCACTCCTCTCCCACTGCTCCTCTCTTATTCAACAGATTTTGTTGCTTTTTAAATCCACTCCTCTCCCGCTGCTCCTCTCTTATTCACCAGTTTTGGAGCTTTTTAAATCCACTCCTCTCCCACTGCTCCTCTCTCATTCACCTGGTATTGTTGCTTTTTAAATCCACTCCTCCCCCACTGCTCCTCTCTTATTCACCCAGTTTTGGAGCTTTTTAAATCCACTCCTCTCCCACTGCTCCTCTCTTATTCACCCAGTTTTGGAGCTTTTTAAATCCACTCCTCTCCCACTGCTCCTCTCTTATTCAACAGGTTTTGTTGCTTTTTAAATCCACTCCTCTCCCACTGCTCCTCTCTTATTCACCCAGTTTTGGTGCTTTTTAATTCCACTCCTCTCCCACTGCTCCTCTCTTATTCACCAGGTTTTGGTGCTTTTTAATTCCACTCCTCTCCCACTGCTCCTCTCTTATTCACCAGGTTTTGGTGCTTTTTAAATTCACTCCTCGCCCACTGCTCCTCTCTTATTCATCAGGTTTTGGTGCTTTTTAAATCCACTCCTCTCCCACTGCTCCTATCTTATTCACCAGGTTTTGGTGCTTTTTAATTCCACTCCTCTCCCACTGCTCATCTCTTATTCACCAGGTTTTGGTGCTTTTTAAATCCACTCCTCTCCCACTGCTCCTCTCTTATTCACCAGGTTTTGGTGCTTTTTAAATCCACTCCTCTCCCACTGCTCCTCTCTTATTCACCAGGTTTTGGTGCTTTTTAAATCCACTCCTCTCCCACTGCTCCTCTCTTATTCACCAGGTTTTGGTGCTTTTTAAATCCACTCCTTTCCCACTGCTCCTCTCTTATTCACCGGGTTTTTGTGGCTCTCCTTGAACTTCCAATAAATTCTCCTTTGATTGCTTGAAATAAGTCTACAAATCAATTTAATTTTGCTAACGGATTCCTATTTCTGATGCCCAGGCTCGGTGATATTGCTTGGAGTTTTGCATTAATGAGAGAAATGCTGCAACTATGTCTCCTTCTCAAGCACTTTGTCTCAGAAGATAAGAAATAACCAATGTTTTTGAGAAGGCAAAGCCTTTAAACCAAATTGTGACAATGCTGTGACATTTGATGTCTGCCGATAAGTTCTGTAATTCTTAAAGTTGCTGGATCTCTTTCTGTGGTATAAGTTCTCATGTGACCCTGGAAACTAGTGTCACCTATTTAAAAAAACAATAAGAACCCATTATAGCTCTGCCTCAAAATCCAATAATTTAATTTGTCCAATTTTATTTGTCAATTTAGAAATTGAAAGTCTAATAATGTCCAATATATAAATTGTACTCTCAGCATTGCAAATGTTGTGTGGTGAGTTAAATGAATAATACAGCTGCAGCTGGATTCATTTATTTACTTGACTCCAAAGGGGGCGGAGCAAAACATTCTCAGATGCACCACTTTTTATAACTTTGTTGAAAAAAATTCAATTGAAAGGTTTCTTCTGCCCTACTGTATCTTGAATGAAGTTTATAACTTCCTTGTATTTCTCCTCGAAGACTCCTTTATCATCTTTCACAACATGAATTCATTTATTCTCTATATATTTTCGTATAAGGGCCTTTGATCACTGGTGGGTCCATTAATTTCTCCACATTCGCCAAAAGGGTTTTCCTCCCAAGATGTGACTTGGCCAGTCTCACGAACTCCAGATCCTTCTTTTCCCTCAAAAAGCATTCACAATGTGCCAAGTCCCATTTGGGGTGTCAGAATGTAACCATCAGTAAGATAGGGGTGGTTTATGCCCTCTTCTAAGGTGGTAACAGACTTGACAGCACAAAGCATGTCGTAAATGAGCTATATTGAGAGATAAAGGGAAAGACAAGTTTGTTCAGTTTTCAGATTAACCACAGTCACAACTTCAGGCAGTAAATAACAGTCTAACACAGATACTACATACAAACATGCGAATTAGGAGCAGGATTAGGCCATTCGGCCCTTCGAGCCTGCTCCGCCATTCAGCAAGTTCGTGGCTAAACTGATTACTCCACATTTCCATCGACCCCCGATAACCTTCGTTTCCCTTGCTTATCAAGAATCTATCTATCTCTGACTTAAAAATATTCAAAGATACTGCTTCCACCAGATTACAAATTGAGGAAGGGAATTCCAAAGACTCACGACCCTCTGAGAGAAAAAAATGTCTCTGCCTTATTTTGAAACAGTGACCCCCTACTCCTCGTCGTCATATTAGAGACTGGACGACAGAGCGCAGAACTCTTTCTCTTTCAGTTTTTGCCCTTCAGGTTATTGGTCGATCCTCTCTCTTGTCTCATTGTTGTTCGAAAATTCTCTGCCTTACAGTATCAAAGACATGACTCCTTTTATCATGGCAGCTTTCCAGTTAACCCTCCCCTCTCCCAATCAGTGATTAGTCTTGTATTAAAGGATGCCTTTCTGAACCAACCAAGAATAATTTTGTGATGGTTGCTAACCTTTTGAATTTGTGCAATTAGTATCCCTTTGTGTTGACTATTTTATTGCAATGCTTTTACATTTTGAGTTGTTTTTTTTTATCTCATTACGAGACAAATCTATACAGGCTGTTTTCACTGTCTGCTCTCAATGTCTCACACTTTTGCTGCAAATAAGCAATTTAAAACGTGGCATAATCTCCCAGAATCCCTCTCCCTTGATATCTTTCCTATACTATTTCCTAGGTTTCCCCACTTTACCATACTGCAATGAAGGGTTCGAATGAAGCTAAATGTTAGTTTACAATAAACGTCAATTGTTAGATATAATAGGTAGATTCGCAATTTTTAACAATTAGTAATCTGGTTAGTAGCATTTCGTAACCTAATAATCTTACACAGATGTGCGATTGAGCCTTTTCAGTGCCTGATGCGCTGGGGCAGAGACAGAGGCCGGAGATGTTACAGAGGTGGAAGGAGGTGTCATTTCTGATGGAGACAACATCAGGTCAGAATCACAGGTCCGGGATGAATAGGGAGCATATTTTACACAACATCATATTTAGTCTGATAGAACAGCTGGAATGGTGATGGAATCAATGACAAGGGTGTGGAGTTTGTGGTGGAACCAAAGGTGGAGGCTTCGCTCTGCGCTATGGTTAATTGGAGGAAATTGCAGCTCATGGGAAACATACTTTTACAGTTTGATAACACAAAGGAAGTGGAGGGTCGAGAGAGCTGGAGATGGGTCTTGTCAGCACACATTTGGAAGCTTACCCTAGATCTGTAGATGATGTGGACAGCGGGCAGTGAGTAGATGAGGAAGAGGATGGAACAAGAATAGAAAGTTCCGGGACTCCAGGGTTAATAGTGCTGGTGTGGGAAGAGAGGCCATTGCTGGAGATTAGATTAGATTAGAGATACAGCACTGAAACAGGCCCTTCGGCCCACCGAGTATGTGCCGACCGTCAACCACCCATTGAGACTAATCCTACACTAATCCCATATTCCTACCAAACATCCCCACCTGTCCCTATATTTCCCAACCACCTACCTATACTAGTGACAATTTATAATGGCCAATTTACCTATCAACCTGCAAGTCTTTTGGCTTGTGGGAGGAAACCGGAGCACCCAGAGAAAACCCACGCAGACACAGGGAGAACTTGCAAACTTCACACAGGCAGTACCCAGAATCGATGCTCTGATTACAATCAGATCAGTAATATTGGAACCAGGCGGGGGCAGTCCCACTGAAAAATACCAATGTCAGAGGTATGGGGAGATCACAGATGGGATGGCCGCAGGCTTGGAGGAGTGGCCGGATGTGAGGAGTGGTGAGGACATGGAAGAATTTTAACCCAATGTTTAGAATTATAAATTTAAATACTTAGAGGACTGGGAGCCAATGCAGGTCAGTTAGGCTGAAGCTGTTGGGTGAGATGGACTTGGTGAGGGTTGGATATTGAAGCAGGGATTTGGAGCAGTTGATAGTGAGAGAAGGTGGAATTTGGGGTCCGGTTAGCAGTGAACTGGAGGAAAGGAGTCAGGAGTTGCTGCAGTTGTAATTTTACTGTAGGTATTAACCACTATAGAATAAACAGGGAAATATCTGCAGTGAAATAGCGGAGAGAGGATTCTCTTTTATTCTTTCATGTGATGTGAGTTCCGCTGACAAGGTCAGCATTTGCTGTCCTTGACAACTTGCTGGGCCGTTTCAGAGATCAGTTAAGAGTCAGCCATATTGCTCAGGGTCTGCAGCCACATGTAGGCCAGACCAGGTAAGGATGGCAGATTTCCATACCTGAAAGGGATTAGCGAATCTAATGCGTTTTTACAGCAATCTATGATAGTATCATGGCACCATTACAGAAACTAGATTTCAATTACAAACTTTTGTTAATTGATTGGATTTAAATTACAGCTGTTGCCATGGTCCGATTTGAACCTCTGTCCCCAGGCCCTTGGGTTGGACCTCTGGATTTCTAGCCCAGTAATATTGTTACTCCATGACTGCCTCCCAATGGACGTGTACAGTATCTATCCCCTAATATCACCCACAGTAGTTTCTCGACTGTAGCCCTGAACGTGGTCCCGAATCAGAGACTCAAAGTTCACAGTTTAACTGGGAAAACGCAGGAACAGACTAAGACGGGATTGCTTTTGTCCCTGGATTCAGTGCTCACTGCAGACAGTTAGTTACATTTACAATAGAAATGCCAGGAGTGAACGAGGTCAATACAATGATATGGAAAATGTAATTGACTCCACCCATAATTGTAGCATCTGTCCAGTATGAGTACAGATTTCAGGTTTTGTCCCGATAGAGGTCTTACTAAGAAAATATCATTACCATTGAAATTATTGTGTTTTATTCACCACATTATTTACATCAGAGTCAGAGCTGCTGATGTAATGTATTTGTTCAGGTGAGTGTAACTAATAGTAATGATCAGTTGTATAACCGTGTCAGTGGAGACTTATCCCATAAATCAGCACCCATTGGAATGGATCAGCTCAGAGTGACTGCTGGAGCTGTGGGTTCCGGGCTAACAGAAGCCTCAGCTTCTCATAGAAATGGGAAAGCCAATAATCTATCAGATAGAAGACATTTATTATCCTGTACTTGCAGCAATTGGAGTTCCTGGTAAGCCAGTATCTCAGCTCTTAATGGTGTAAATCGATATTAACTGTGCTGCTGCACTCAGTATTATTTCACTCTGTGTGTTTCCAGCAATTTACTGATGGAATCTCCTCATTGTTTACTCTTTCCATCTTGCAGGAGTTGTATTCAATTGTATTGGTTTAAGTAACCCTGGCATTGTTGCTGGATTATTCTGTGTATTGAATGTATTTGAATCAGATGTCTCGGTTCGGATCAAGATTCCATTCATCAGGAGATTGTCATAGTTTCAAGATGTGCAACTAACTGGTTCTGGAATATTTTTATGATTGTTTTTTCACTGATTGACAATGAGACAACTCACAGTCTCAGTGTTGCAAGGGGACAAAACAATATCCTCCATGCCCATTAATATGGTACAGTTTAACTGGGATTTCAATGTATTTATTCGTTATCACTGTCATAAAAAAATATTTCATTCTGTGTGTGTCTGAAGTTGCTTCAGAGGTCTGGCTACTGAACTGAGTTTGCTGCTGCCTCTTTCACATCTCCTTCTCTGCTTCACTGTGGAGTCTTCACTGTCACTGGAATTCATTGTAAAAGAGAATGTATTGATCTGATGTTTTATTGGTTTACACTCTATCAGTTGGAATCAAAAGCCTTTCCATTTATCTGTAGATTATCAGCTGCAGCGCTGATGTTGGTGTTTTATTAATTAAACAATCCCACATTCGGTGGGATAAATCCAGGAGAAGGAATTTCAATGATTGTGAAGTTTGTGTGGAAGAAGCTTTAAATTCTGTTTAATCCATGTATTGTCGATGAAGTGTCGAGTGGAGGTGAACAGGTGGAGACTTGGGTGCTCTGAAGACACATTAAATTATTCACACAAGTTTCACCATTGAACAAACTGACTCTGAGAATAGAATCATTGAACACGAGGCTGGTGAACAGAACACGGGGCAGAATGTGAGGAATACATCGTATGTGAAAAACGTATTTAAGTAACAGCTTGCAGGGTGGTGAGTACTGCAGAGAGAGAGAGGGAAGGAGAAAAGGAGCAGGGAGAATGAAAGTGAGGGAAATAGATAATTAGAAGTAAAGAGAAAGAAGCAGCAGTGTGAATAATTCACTATCATAAAGTGCTGAAATATCCAGAACAGTTAGTGAGAGAAACTGTGAGTTGAAGTTGTTTGCTGTCAGATTGTGTTAATTTTACTGTTGGAATTGATCCTCTGTGTTTATTTCTGTTTGGTGCTTATCATGTTTTGCAGACATTTCCCATTCCTTACTTAGTGACTGAATAAACATCACAGTATCAGTTGTTCACTGATGGTAATTCATTATTTAAATACTGCACTTTAAAATCTCTGTGACTGCTGAATGCAATAAAGAGTGAGGTTGATATCAGAAATATATTTAAATTTATATTTAATTGCCTGGACAAACCATCTGATCCTGTCTCCCCTCCAGCTCCAACATTTCGTTTTCCTTCTCTCCCTCCCAATCTCACTCACTGGCTCCACCTCCAGCCGGCTCTTCCAAATAAGTCCTAACCCTGAAACTCACTGCAGCATCTCTCAGCATTTTCCCATTTTCTACCAGCCCCTGTCGGCTCTCTGAACCCTCAGCAACAAACCATCTGCACCTTCCACTGTCTCCAAGCCTTCCGGTTCAACAGTCTGGAGATAAATCCCCATTTAACCCAAAGGATTCCATCTCTGTAAAACACCTTCTCATTTCCCCACCGGTACTGCATCCTCACTCAGTACTTCCAGTCGATCCAATGCTGACTTTATTCACTTTCTGTATCAATTTCCCAATTCATTCTTAATAATTGTTTTTCAAACATTTCACTGTGACAAAGCACTGCCCAGGTCAATGAATCAGTTTTCACCATTCGATGCAGCAACAAAGCTAGAAATTTCAGCCCAGATCCCGTCAAACTGCTGTGCTGTGACTCGGTCTGATCAATAATTTCTCTGCTTCCTTTTCTCTCTCTTCCAGTTAACTTGGTGGCGATTGTGATCCTGTCCCGAGGAAAGTGTGGCCTCTCTAGATGTATCACTGTCTACCTGGTGGGAATGGCAGTGTCTGATCTCCTGGTCGTTATCACTGATCCCATATTGTACATGATGGTTTTAATTTATTTCCCACATTCATTCCTGAGAATTACTCCCGTGTGTTCTCTCATTATCTTTCTGCTTGCTGCAGCCACATTTATTTCTGTCTGGCTCACAGTCACTTTCACCTTTGATCGATTTGTGACCATTTGTTGTGAGAAGCTGAAAACAAAATATTGCACCGCGAAAACGGCGGCTGTGGTTGTTGGAACAGTGAGTGTGCTAGGCTGTTTAGAGTCTCTCCCCTGGTACCTTATACTGGAACAAGATTACATTATTGATAATGTTCCCATGGGTTGTATCTTTAAACAGAGCTTTTTTACTTCCTCAACATGGGGGGCATTTGAATTATTTAATTACATTTTAACCCCTTGTCTCCCGTTCTTTCTGATTTTTCTGCTCAATGTTCTGACTGTCAGACGCATTTTATTCTCCAGTAAAGTCCGCAGGGAATTCCAGCGCCACAGCAATGGAGAGAATCACAAAGACCCGGAGATGGAAAATCGGAGAAAATCAATTATTTTACTCTTCAGTATATCCGGCAGTTTTATATTGTTATGGACGACCCGGGTTGTGTTTATCATTTATAGGAGAATTGCAAATATTTGGTATTATTCCTCCTACACTGATCCTCTCTTTATGACAGATCAAACATCAAAGATGCTGCAGATTCTCAGTTCCTGCACCAACACATGTATTTACACTGTGACCCAGACTAAATTCAGACAGGAGCTCAAGAAGGGGGTGAAATACCCTCTCAATCTCATTGTTAAATTAGTGAAAACATAGAAAGAGATAAACACTGGAACTAAATCCCATTTCATATTCCATTCACTACGCTCCCTACAGGACAGAAGTTACATTTTATATTTACAGCACTGAGCCATGAAATGATGCTAAATCTGATTCTGAGATTATATTTTACTGAGAATCTGAACAATTCAGGTGAGACTTGCTCTACTCCCTTTCACCAGCTCCATCTGCTGGTGTCCCTGCCTCACTGCAGCTGCTGCCCCCTCTCACCATCTCCATCTGCTGGTGTCCCGGTCTCACCGCAGTTACTGTCCCCCTCTCATCATCTCCTTCTGCTGGTGTCCCTGTCTCACTGAAGTTACTGTCCCCCCTCTCATTAGCTCCTTCTGCTGGTGTCCCTGTCTCACTGAAGTTACTGTCCCCCTCTCACCATCTCATCTGCTGTGTCCCTGTCTCAGTGCACTTACTGTCCCCGCTCACCATCTCCATCTGCTGGTGTCCCTGCCTCACTGCAGTTACTGTCCCCTGTCACCATATGCATCTGCTGGTGTCGCGGTCTCACTGCAGTTATTTCCCCCCTCACCATCTCCATCTGCTGATGTCCCTGTCTCACTGCAGTTACTGATTCCTTCTCACCATCTCCATCTGCTGGTCCCTCTATCTCACAGCAATTACTGCCTCCCTGTCACCATCTTCATGTCCTGGTGTCCCTGTCTCACTGCACTTACTGACCTCACTCAACATCTCAATCTGCTGGTGTCTCTGTCTCACTGCAGTTACTGTCCCCTCTCAACAGCTCCACCTGTTGGTGTCCCTTTCTCACGATAGTTACTGCCCCTCTCACCATCTTCATCTGCTGGTGTCCCTGTTTTGCTGCAGTTACTGTCCCCTCTCAACATCTCCATCTGTTGGTGCCCCTGTCTCACTGCAGTTACTGCCGCTCTCACCATCTCCTTCTGCTGGTGTCCCTGTCTCCCTGCAGTCACTGCTGCCTCTCACCATCTCCATCTGCTGGTGTCCCTGTATCACCACAGTTACTGCCCCTCTCACAATCTCCATCTGCTGTTGTCCCTGTCTCACTGAAGTTACTGCACCTCTCACCATCTCCATCTGCTGGTGTCCCTGTCTCACTGCAGTTATTTCCCCCCCCCTCACAATCTCCATCTGCTGATTTTCCTGTCTCGCAGCAGTTACTGCACTCTCACATCATCTCCATCGAATGGTCCCTCTATCTCACTGTAATTACTTCCTCCCAGTCACCATCTTCACGTACTGGTGTCCCAGTCTCACTTCACTTACTGACCTCACTCATCATCTCCTTCTGCTGGTGTCCCTGTCTCACTGCAGGTACTGCTCCTCTCACCATCTCCATCTGCTGGTGTCCCTGTGTCACTGCGGTTACTGCCCCCCCCCTCACCATCTCCATCTGCTGATGTCCCTGTCTCACTGCTGTTACTGCACCCTCTCACCATCTCCATCTGCTGGTCTCTCTGTCTCACTGCAATTACGGCCTCCCTGTCACCATCTCCATGTCCTGGTGTCCCTGTCTCACTGCACTTACTGACCTCACTCAACATCTCCATCTGCTGGTGTCCCTGTCTCACTGCAGTTACTGCCCCTCTCACCATCTCCATCTGCTGGTGTCCCTGTCTCACTGCAGTTACTGCCCCTCTCACCATCTCCATCTGCTGGTTTCCCTATCTCACTGTAGTTACTGCCCCCTCTCACCATATCCATCTGCTGGTGTCCCTGTCTCACTGCAGTTATTTCCCCACACCCCTCACCATCTCCATCTGCTGATTTCCCTGTCTCACAGCAGTTAATGCACTCTCTCACAATCTCCATCTGCTGGTCCCTCTATCTGACTGCAATTACTGCCTCCCTGTCAGCATCTTCATGTACTCGTGTCCCTGTCTCACTGCACCTACTGACCTCACTCATCATGTCCTTCTGCTGGTGTCCCTGTCTCCCTGCAGTCACTGCCCCCTCTCACCATCTCCATCTGTTGGTGTCACTGTCTCACTGCAGTTACTGCCCCCTCTCAAAAACTCCATCTGCTGGTGTCCCTGTCGCACTGCAGTTATTGCCCGCTCTCACCATATCGATCTGCTGGTGTCCCTGTCTCACTGCAGTTATTGCCCGCTCTCACCATCTCCATCTGCTGATGTCCCTGTCTCTTTGTAGTTACTGGCTCCCTCTCACCATCTCCATCTGCTGGTGTCCCTGTTTGACTGCAGTTGCTGCACGCTCTCACAATCTCCATTTACTGGTTTCCCTGTCTCACTGCACTTTCTGCCCCCCCCTCTCACCACCTCCATCTGCTGGTGTCCCTGTCTCAATGCAGTTACTGTCAACTCTCACCATCTCCATCTGCCTGTATCCCTGTCTCACTGCAGTCACTGCCCCCTCTCACCAAGTCCATCTGCTGGTGTCCCTGTCTCACTGCAGTAATTCCCCTCCCCCGCTCTCCATCTCCATCTGCTGATGCCCCTGTCTCACTGCAGTTACTGTCTCCCTCCCACCGCCTCCATCTGCTGGTATCCCTGTCTCACTGCAGTTGCTGCACTCTCTCACCACCTCCATCTGCTGGTCTCGCTGTCTAACTGCAGTTTCTGCCCCCTCCAACCATCTCCATCTGCTGGTGTCCCCGTCTCACTGCACTTTCTGAACTCTCTCAACATCTCCATCTGCTAGTGCCCTGTCTCACTGCAGTTACTGCCCCATCTCACCATCTCCATCTGCTAGTGTCGCTGACACACTGCAGTTATTGCCCGCTCTCACCATATCCATCTGCTGGTGTCCCTGTCTAATTCAGTTACTGGCTCCCTCTCACCATCTCCATCTGCTGTTCTCCCTGTCTCACTGCATTTACTGACCCCTCTCAACATCTCCATCTGCTGGCGTCCCTGTCTCACTGCATTTGCTGCACTCTCTCACCATCTCCATCTGCTGATCTCTCTATCTCACTGCAATTGCTGCCTACCTCTCACCACATCCATCTACTGGTTTCCCTGTCTCACTGCACATACTGACCTCTCTCAGCATCTCCATCTGCTGGTGTTCCTGTCTCACTGCAGTTAAGGTCCCACCTCTCAGCATCTCCATCTGCTGTTGTCCCTCTCTCACTGCATTTACTGCCCCCTCTCACCATCTCCATCTGCTGGCCACTCTATCTCACTGCAATTACTGCATCCATCTCATATCTCCATCTACTGGAGTTCTTGTCTCACTGCACTTACTGACCTCTCTCAACAGCTCCATCTGCTGGTGTCCTGTCTCACTGCAGTTACTGTCCCCTTCTCACCAACTCCATCTGCTTGCGTCCCTGTCTCACTGCAGTTACTGTCCCACCGATCACAATCTCCATCTGCCGGTGTCCCTGTCTCACTGCAGTTACTGCCTCCTCTTACCATCTCCATCTGTTGGTGTCCCTGTCTCACTGCAGTTACTGCCCCTCTCACCATCTCCATCTGCTGGTGTCCCTGTCTTATTGCAGTTACTGCCCCTCTCACCATCTCCATCTGCTGGTGTCCCTGTGTCACTGCGGTTACTGCCCCCCCCCCTCACCATCTCCATCTGCTGATGTCCCTGTCTCACTGCAGTTACTGCACTTTCTCACCATCTCCATCTGCTGGTCTCTCTATCTCACTGCAATTAATGCCTCCCTGTCACCATCTCCATGTCCTGGTGTCCCTGTCTCACTGCACTTACTGACCTCACTCAACATCTCCATCTGCTGGTGGCCCTGTCTCACTGCAGTTACTGTCCCACCTCTCACCATCTCCATCTGCTGGTGTCCCTGTCTCACTGCACTTACTGACCTCTCTCAACATCTCCATCTGCTGGTGGCCCTGTCTCACTGCAGTTACTGCCCCCTCGCACCATCTCCATCTGCTGGTGTCCCTGTCACAATGCATTTACTGTCCGCTCTCAACATTTCCATCTGCTGGTGACCCTGTGTCACGGCAATTACTGCCCCCTCCCACCATATCCTTCTGCTGGTGTCCCTGTCTCACTGCAGTTACTGCCCCTCTCACGATCACCATCTGCTGGTGTCCCTGTCCCACTGCAGTTACTGCCCCTCTCACCATCTCCATCTGCTGGTTTCCCTATCTCACTGTAGTTACTGCCCCCTCTCACCATATCCATCTGCTGGTGTCCCTGTCTCACTGCAGTTATTTCCCCACCCCTCACCATCTCCATCTGCTGATTTCCCTGTCTCACAGCA
The DNA here is from genome assembly GCF_036365525.1 of Heterodontus francisci. Classification (NCBI taxonomy): domain Eukaryota; kingdom Metazoa; phylum Chordata; class Chondrichthyes; order Heterodontiformes; family Heterodontidae; genus Heterodontus; species Heterodontus francisci. The sequence continues at coordinate 83,347,913 of NC_090391.1, read as the reverse complement.
GTTAATGCACTCTCTCACAATCTCCATCTGCTGGTCCCTCTATCTCACTGCAATTACTGCCTCCCTGTCGGCATCTTAATGTACTCGTGTCCCTGTCTCACTGCACCTACTGACCTCACTCATCATGTCCTTCTGCTGGTGTCCCTGTCTCCCTGCAGTCACTGCCCCCTCTCACCATCTCCTTCTGTTGGTGTCTCTGCCTCACTGCAGTTACTGCCCCCTCTCAAAAACTCCATCTGCTGGTGTCCCTGTCGCACTGCAGTTATTGCCCGCTCTCACCATATCCATCTGCTGGTGTCCCTGTCTCTCTGCAGATATTTCCCCGCGCCCCCCACCCCCCCTCACCATCTCCATCTGCTGATGTCCCTGTCTCTCTGCAGTTACTGGCTCCCTCTCACCATCTCCATCTGCTGTTTTCCCTGTCTCAATGCACTTTCTGCCCCCCCTCTCACCATCTCCATCTGCTGGTGTCCCTGTCTCAATGCAGTTACTGTCAACTCTCACCATCTCCATCTGCTTGTATCCCTGTCTCACTGCAGTCACTGCCCCCTCTCACCAAGTCCATCTGCTGGTGTCCCTGTCTCACTGCAGTTATTCCCCTCCCCCCCTCTCTATCTCCATCTGCTGATGTCCCTGTCTCACTGCAGTTACTGTCTCCCTCCCACCGCCGCCATCTGCTGGTATCCCTGTCTCACTGCAGTTGCTGCACTCTCTCACCACCTCCATCTGCTGGTCTCGCTGTCTAACTGCAGTTACTGCCCCCTCGAACCATCTACATTTGCTGGTGTCCCCGTCTCACTGCACTTTCTGAACTCTCTCAACATCTCCATCTGCTGGTGCCCTGTCTCACTGCAGTTACTGCCCCTTCTCAAATACTCCATATGCTGGTGTCGCTGTCGCACTGCAGTTATTGCCCGCTCTCACCATATCCATCTGCTGGTGTCCCTGTCTCACTGCAGTTACTGGCTCCCTCTCACCATCGCCATCTGCTGTTTTCCCTGTCTGACTGCAGTTGCTGCACTCTCTCACCATCTCCATCTACTGGTCTCCCTGTCTCACTGCTCTTTCTGCCCCCTCTCACCATCTCCATCTGCTGGTGTCCCTGTCTCACTGCAGTTACTGACCTCCTTCAAGATCTCCATCTGCTGGCGTCACTGTCTCCCTGCAGTTACTGCCCCCTCTGACCATCTCCTTCTGCTGATGCCCCTGTCTCACTGCAGTTACTGTCTCCCTCCCACCGCCGCCATCTGCTTGTATCCCTGTCTCACTGCAGTTACTGCTCTCTCTCACCAGCTCCATCTGCTGTTGTCCCTGTCTCACTGCTGTTACTGCCCTCTTCCACTATCTCCATCTGCTGGTCTCCCTGTCTCACTGCAGTTACTGCTCCCTCTCACCATCTCCAACTGCTGTTGTCCCTGTCTCACTGCAGTTAATGCACCCCACTCACCATCTCCATCTGCTGGTGTCCTTGTATCACTGCCGTTACTGCCCCTTCTCACCAGCTCCATCTGATGGTATCCCTGTCTCACTACAGTTACTGTCACCTCTCACCATCTCCATCTGATTGTGTCCCTGTCTCTCTGCAGTTACTGCCCCATATCACCATATCCATCTGATGGTGTTCCTGTCTCACTGCAGTTAATGTTCCTCTCACCATCTCCATCTGCTGGTCACCCGGTCTCACTGCAGTTAATGTTCCTCTCACCTTCTCCATCTGCTGGTGTCCCTGTCTCACTGCAGTTACTGCCCCTCGCACCATCTCCATCTGATGGAGTCCCTGTCTCAATGCAGTTCCTGCGCCCCCGCCTCACCAGCCCCATCAGCTGGCGTCCCTGTCTCACTGCAGTTCCTGCCCCCTTCCACCATCTCCATCTGCTGGTGTCCCTGCCTCACTGCAGTTACTGCCACTCTCACCATTTCCATCTGCAGGTGTCCCTGTCTCACTGCAGTTACTGCCCCCCTCTCACCATCTCCTTCTGCTGGTGTCCCTGTCTCACTGCAGTTACTGTCACCCTCTCACCATCTCCATCTGCTGGTGTCCCTGTCCCACTGCAGTTACTGTCCCCTATCACCATATCCATCTACTGGTATCCCTGTCTCACTGCAATTACTGTCACCTCTCACCATCTCCATCTGCTGGTGTCCCTGTCTCACTGCAGATACTGTCCCTCTCTCACCATCTTCATTTACTGGTGCCCCTATCTCACAGCAGTTACTGCCTCCTCTCACGATCTCCATCTGCTGTTGTCCCTGTCTCACGGCAGGTACTGCCCCTCTCACCATCTCCATCTGCTGGGGTCCCTGCCTCACTGCAGTTACTGCCACTCGCACCATCTCCATCTGCTGGAGTCCGTGTCTAACTGCAGTTTCCTTCCACCCTCTGACCATCTCCACCTGCTGGTCTCCCTGTCTCACTGCAGTTACTGCCCCCCTCTCACCATCTCCATCTATTGGTGTCCCTGTCTCACTGCAGTTACTGCCCCCATCTCAGCATCTCCAACCGCTGGTGTCCCTGTCACACTGCAGTAACTGCCCCATCTCACCATCTCAATCTGCAATTTTCCTTGTCTCTATGCATTTCCTGCCCCCTCTCACCATCTCCAACTGCTGGACTCCCTGTCTCACTGCAGTTACTGCCCCACTCTCTCCGTCTCCAACTGCTGGTGTCCCTGTCTCACTGCAGTTACAGCCCCCTCTCAACATCTCCTTCTGCTGGTGTCGCTGTTTCACTGCAGTTACTGCCCCTCTCACCATCTCCATCTGCTGGTGTCCCTGTCTAAATGCAGTTCCTGTTCCCCCGCCTCACCAGCCCCGTCTTCTGTTGTCCCTGCCTCACTGCAGTTACTGCCACTCTCACCATCGCCATCTGCTGGTATCCCTGTCTCACAGCAGTTACTGTCCACCCTCTCACCATCTCCACCTGCTTGTGACCCTGCCTCACTGCAGTTACTGCGCCCCTCTCAGCATCTCCAATTGCTGTTGTTCCTGTCTCACTGCGGTTTCTGCCCTCTCTCAACATCTCCATCTACTGGTGTCCCTGTCTCGCTGCAGGAACTGCCCCCTCTCACTATCTCCATCTGCTGTTTTCCTTGTCTCTATGCAGTTACAGCCCCCTCCCACCATCTCCATCTGCTTGTCACCCTGTCTCACTGCAGTTACTGCCCCCCTCTCACCATCTCCATCTGCTGGTGTCCCTGTCTCACTGCAGTTACTGTCCCCCTCTCACCATCTCCATCTGCTGGTGTCCCTGTCTCACTGCAGTAACTGCCCCCTCTCACCATCTCCATCTGCTGGTCTCCCTGCCTCACTGCAGTTACTGCCCCAATCTCACCCTCTCCAACTGCTGGTGTCCCTGTCTCACTGCAGTTCCAGCCCCCTCTCAACATCTCCGTCTGATGTTGTCGCTGTCTCACTGCAGTTACTGCCCCTCGCACCATCTCCATCTGCTGATGTCCCTGTCCCAATGCAGTTCCTGTTCCCCCGCCTCACCAGCCCCATCTGCTGGTGTCCCTGTCTCACTGCAGATACTGCCCGTCTCACCATCTCCATCTGCTGGTGTCCCTGCCTCACTGCAGTTACAGCCACTCTAACCATCTCCATCTGCTGGTGTCCCTATCTCACTGCAGTTACTGTCCACCCGCTCACCTTCTCCACCTGCTGGTCTCCCTGTCTCACTGCAGTTACTGCCCCCTCTCACCATCTCTTGTCTGCTGGTCTCCCTGTCTCACTGCAGTTACTGCCCCCCTCTCACCCTCTCCAACTGCTGTTGTCCCTGTCTCACTTCAGTTACAGCCCCCTCTCAACATCTCCGTCTGCTGGTCTCCCTGTCTCACTGCAGTTACTGCCCCACTCGCCATCTCCATCTGCAGGTATCCCTGTCTCACTGCAGTTACTGCCCCCTTCCACCATCTCCATCTGCTGGTCTCCCTGTCTCACCGCAGTTACTCCTCTCTCTTACCATCTCCAACTGCTGTTGTCCCTGTCTCACTGCAGTTACTGCCCCCTTCCGCCATCTCCATCTGCCGTTGTCAATGTCTCACTGCAGTTACTGCTCCCTCTCACCATCTCCAACTGCTGTTGCCACTGTCTCACTGCAGTTACTGCACCCCTCTCACGATATAAAACTGCTGGTGTCCCTGTCTCACTGCAGTTACTGCCCCCCACTCACCATCTCCATTGCTGGTGTCCTTGTATCACTGCCGTTACTGCCCCTTCTCACCATCTCCATCTCATGGTGTCCCTGTCTCACTACAGTTACTGTCACCTCTTACCATCTCCATCTGCTGCTGTCCCTGTCTCACTGCAGATACTCACCCCTCTCACTATCTCCATCTGCTTGTGTCCCTGTCTCTCTGCAGTTACTGCCCCATCTCACCATATCCATCTGCTGGTGTCCCTGTCTCACTGCAGTTCTTGTCTCCCTCTCACCGTCGCCAGGTGCTGCTGTCCCTGTCTCACTGCAGTTGCCGCACGCTCTCACCATCTCCATCTGCTGGTCTCCCTGTCTCACTGCAGTTAATGATCCTCTCACCATCTCCATCAGCTGGTGTCCCTGTCTCACTGCAGTTACTGCCCCCCTCTCACCATCTCCATCTGCTGGTGTCCCTGTCTCACTGCATTTATTGTCCCACGTCTCACCATCACCACCTGCTGGTCTCCCTGTCTCACTGCACTGACTGACCGCCCTCAACATATCAATCTGCTGGTGTCCCTGTCTCACTGCATTTACTGCCCCCCTCTCACCATCTCCATCCGCTGGTGTCCCTGTCTCTCTGCAGTTACTGCCCCATCTCACCATATCCATCTGCTGGTGTCCCTGTCTCACTGCAGTTCTTGTCTCCCTCTCACCGTCGCCATGTGCTGCTGTCCCTGTCTCACTGCAGTTGCTGCACGCTCTCACCATCTCCATCTGCTGGTCTCCCTGTCTCACTTCAGTTAATGATCCTCTCACCATCTCCATCTGCTGGTGTCCCTGTCTCACTGCAGTTACTGCCCCCCTCTCACCATCTCCATCTGCTGGTGTCCCTGTCTCACTGCATTTATTGTCCCACGTCTCACCATCACCACCTGCTGGTCTCCCTGTCTCACTGCACTGACTGACCGCCCTCAACATATCAATCTGCTGGTGTCCCTGTCTCACTGCATTTACTGCCGCCCTCTCACCATCTCCATCCGCTGGTGTCCCTGTCTCACTGCAGTAACTACCCCCTCTCACCATCTCCTTCTGCTGTTGTCCCTGTATCTCTGGATTTACTGCCCCCTCTCAACATCTCCACCTGCTGGTCTCCCTATCTCAATGCATTTACTGCCTCCCTCTCACCATCTCCATCTACTGGTGTCCCTGTCTCACTGCACTGACTGACCTCTCTCAACATCCCCATCTGCTGGTGTCCCTGTCTTACTGCAGTTACTGCCTCCCTCTCACCATCTCCTTCTGCTGGTGTCTCTGTCTCACTGCATTTAATGCCCCCTCTCAACATCTCCACCTGCTGGTATCCTTGTCTCACTGCAGTTATTGTCCCCCTCACCATATCCATCTGCTGGTTTCCCTGTCTCACTGCAGTTACTGTCTCTCCTCTCACAATCTCCATCTGCTGGTGTCCCTGTCTCACTGCACTTACTGCCCCTTCTCACCATCTCCATCTGCTGGTCTCCCTGTCTCACTGAAGTTACGGCCCCCCTCTCACCATCTCCAACTGCTGGTGTCCCTGTCTCACTGCATTTAATGCCCACTCTCAACATCTCCATCTGCTGGTATCCCTGTCTCACTGCGGTTATTGTCCCCTCTCACCACCTCCATCTACTGGTGTGCCTGTCTCACTACACTGACCGACCTCTCTCCACATCTCGATCTGCCGGTGTCCCTGTCTCACTCCAGTTACTGTCCCATTTCACCATATCCATCTGCTGGTGTCCCTGTCTCACTGCAGTTACAGTCACCTCTCACCATCTCAATCTGCTGCTGTCCCTGACTCACTGCAGATACTGTCCCTCTCTCACCATCTCATTTACTGGTGCCCCTGTCTCACAGCAGTTACTGCCCCCTCTCACCAGTTCCATCTGCCGGTGACACGGCCTCACTGTATTTACTGGCCCTCTCACCATCTCCATCTGCTGGTGTCCCTGTCTCACTGCAGTTACTGTCCCCCCCTCACACCATCTCCACCTGCTGGTGTCCCTGTTTCACTGCAGTTACTGCCCCCCTCTCACCATCTCCATCTGCTGGTGTCCCTGTCTCACTGCAGTTACTGCCCCCCTCTCACCATCTCCATCTGCTGGTGTCCCTGTCTCACTGCATTTATTGTCCCACGTCTCACCATCACCACCTGCTGGTCTCCCTGTCTCACTGCACTGACTGACCTCTCTCAACATCCCCATCTGCTGGTGTCCCTGTCTTACTGCAGTTACTGCCTCCCTCTCACCATCTCCATCCGCTGGTGTCCCTGTCTCACTGCAGTAACTACCCCCTCTCACCATCTCCTTCTGCTGTTGTCCCTGTATCTCTGGATATACTGCCCCCTCTCAACATCTCCACCTGCTGGTCTCCCTATCTCAATGCATTTACTGCCTCCCTCTCACCATCTCCATCTACTGGTGTCCCTGTCTCACTGCACTGACTGACCTCTCTCAACATCCCCATCTGCTGGTGTCCCTGTCTTACTGCAGTTACTGCCTCCCTCTCACCATCTCCTTCTGCTGGTGTCTCTGTCTCACTGCATTTAATGCCCCCTCGCAACATCTCCACCTGCTGGTATCCTTGTCTCACTGCAGTTATTGTCCCCCTCACCATATCCATCTGCTGTTGTCCCTGTCTCACTGCAGTTACTGTCTCTCCTCTCACCATCTCCATCTGCTGGTGTCCCTGTCTTACTGCAGTTACTGCCTCCCTCTCACCATCTCCTTCTGCTGGTGTCCCTCTCTCACTGCATTTAATGCCCCCTCTCAACATCTCCATCTGCTGGTATCCCTGTTTCACTGCAATGAGCGACCTCTCTCTACATCTCCATCTGCTGGTGTCCCTGTCTCACTGCACTTACTGCCCCTTCTCACCATCTCCATCTGCTGGTCTCCCTGTCTCACTGAAGTTACGGCCCCCATCTCACCATCTCCAACTGCTGGTGTCCCTGTCTCACTGCGGTTATTGTCCCCTCTCACCACCTCCATCTACTGGTGTGCCTGTCTCACTACACTGACCGACCTCTCTCTACATCTCGATCTGCCGGTGTCCCTGTCTCACTCCAGTTACTGTCCCATTTCACCATATCCATCTGCTGGTGTCCCTGTCTCACTGCAGTTACAGTCACCTCTCACCATCTCAATCTGCTGCTGTCCCTGACTCACTGCAGATACTGTCCCTCTCTCACCATCTCATTTACTGGTGCCCCTGTCTCACAGCAGTTACTGCCCCCTCTCACCAGTTCCATGTGCCGGTGACACGGCCTCACTGTTTTTACTGCCCCTCTCACCATCTCCATCTGCTGGTGTCCCTGTCTCACTGCAGTTACTGTCCCCCCCTCACACCATCTCCACCTGCTGGTGTCCCTGTTTCACTGCAGTTACTGCCCCCTCTCACCATCTCCATCTGCTGGTGTCCCTGTCTCACTGCAGTTACTGCCCCCCTCTCACCATCTCCATCTGCTGGTGTCCCTGTCTCACTGCATTTATTGTCCCACGTCTCACCATCACCACCTGCTGGTCTCCCTGTCTCACTGCACTGACTGACCGCCCTCAACATATCAATCTGCTGGTGTCAATGTCTCACTGCAGTTATTGCCCCCTTTCATGATCTCCTTCTGCTGTTGTCCCTGTATCTCTGCATTTACTGCCCCCTCTCAACATCTCCATCTTCTGGTCTCCCTATCTCAATGCATTTACTGCCTCCCTCTCACCATCTCCATCTACTGGTGTCCCTGTCTCACTGCACTAACTGACCACTCTCAACATCCCCATCTGCTGGTGTCCCTGTCTTACTGCAATTACTGCCTCCCTCTCACCATCTCCTTCTGCTGGTGTCTCTGTCTCACTGCATTTAATGCCCCCTCTCAACATCTCCACCTGCTGGTATCCCTGTCTCACTGCAGTTATTGACCCCCTCACCATGTCCATCTGCTGGTATCCATGTCTCACTGCAGTTACTGTCTCTCCTCTCACCATCTCCATCTGCTGGTGTCCCTGTCTTACTGCAGTTACTGCCTCCCTCTCACCATCTCCTTCTGCTGGTGTCCCTCTCTCACTGCATTTAATGCCCCCTCTCAACATCTCCATCTGCTGGTGTCCCTGTCTCACTGCACTTACTGCCCCCTCTCACCATCTCCATCTGCTGGTCTCCCTGTCTCACTGAAGTTACGTCCCCCCTCTCACCATCTCCAACTGCTGGTGTCCCTGTCTCACTGCATTTAATGCCCACTCTCAACATCTCCATCTGCTGGTATCCCTGTCTCACTGCGGTTATTATCCCCTCTCACCATCTCCATCTACTGGTGTGCCTGTCTCACTGCACTGACCGACCTCTCTCGACATCTCCATCTGCCGATGTCCCTGTCTCACTGCAGTTACTGTCCCATTTCACCATATCCATCTGCTGGTGTCCCTGTCGCACTTCAGTTACAGTCACCTCTCACCATCTCAATCTGCTGCTGTCCCTGACTCACTGCAGATACTGTCCCTCTCTCACCATCTCATTTAATGGTGCCCCTGTCTCACAGCAGTTACTGCCCCCTCTCACCAGGTCCATCTGCTGGTGACACGGCCTCACTGTATTTACTGCCCCTCCCACCATCTCCATCTGCTGGTGTCACTGTCTCACAGCAGTTACTGTCCCCCCCTCACACCATCTCCACCTGCTGGTGTCCCTGTCTCACTGCAGTTACTGCCCCCCTCTCACCATCTCCATCTAATGGTGTCCCTGTTTCACGTCAGTTACTGGCCCCTCTCACCATCTCCATCTGCTGGTCTCCCTGTCTCACTGAAGTTACTGCCCCCCTCTCGCCATTACCAACTGCTGGTGTCTCTTTCTCACTGCAGTTACGGCCCCACTCTCACCATCTCCATCTGCTGGTGTCCCCGTATCAATGCAGTTACTAACCGCTCTCATCATCTCCATCTGCTGGTGTGCCTGTCTCGCTGCTGACACTGTCCCCTCTCACCATCTCCATCTGCTGGTGTCCCTGTCACACTACAGTTACTGCCCCCCTCTCACCATCTCCATCTGCTGGTGTCCCTGTCTCATTGCATTTATTCTCCCACTTCTCACCATCTCCACCTGCTGATGTCCCTGTCTCACTGCACTTACTGACCGCCCTCAACATATCAATCTGCTGGTGTCAATGTCTCACTGCAGTTATTGCCCCCTGTCATCATCTCCTTCCGCTGTTGTCCCTGTCTCTCTGCATTTACTGCCCCCTCTCAACATCTCCATCTGCTGGTGTCCCTGTCTGACTGCAGTCATTGTCCCCCTCTCACCATCTCCATCTGCTGGTCTCCCTATCTCAATGCATTTACTGCCTCCCTCTCACCATCTCCATCTGCTGGTGTCCCTGTCACACTACAGTTACTGCCCCCCTCTCACCATCTCCATCTGCTGGTGTCCCTGTCTCATTGCATTTATTCTCCCACTTCTCACCATCTCCACCTGCTGGTGTCCCTGTCTCACTGCACTTACTGACCGCCCTCAACATATCAATCTGCTGGTGTCCCTGTCTCACTGCATTTACTGCCCCCCTCTCACCATCTCCATCCGCTGGTGTCCCTGTCTCACTGCAGTAACTACCCCCTCTCACCATCTCAATCTGCTGTTTTCCTTGTCCACATGCAGTTACTGCCCCCATTCACCATCTCCATCTGCTGGTCTCCCTGTCGCACAGCAGTTACTGCCCCCTCTCACCAGTTCCATCTGCTGGTGACACGGCCTCACTGTATTTACTGCCCCTCTCACCATCTCCATCTGCTGGTGTCCCTGTCTCACTGCAGTTACTGTCGCCCCCTCACACCATCTCCACCTGCTGGTGTCCCTGTATCACTGCAGTTACTGCTCCCCTCTCACCATCTCCATCTACTGGTGTCCCTGTTTCACGTCAGTTACTGGCCCCTCTCACCATCTCCATCTGCTGCTTTCCTTGTCTCACTGCAGTTACTGCTCCTCTCACCATCTCCATCTGCTGGTCTCCCTTTCTCACTGCAGTTAATGTTCCTCTCACCATCTCCATCAGCTGGTGTCCCTGTATCACTGCCGTTACTGCCCCTTCTCACCATCTCCATCTCATGGTGTCCCTATCTCACTACAGTTACTGTCACCTCTCACCATCTCCATCTGCTGCTGTCCCTGTCTCACTGCAGATACTCACCCCTCTCACTATCTCCATCTGCTTGTGTCCCTGTCTCTCTGCAGTTACTGCCCCATCTCACCATATCCATCTGCTGGTGTCCCTGTCTCACTGCAGTTCTTGTCTCCCTCTCAGAGTCGTCATGTGCTGCTGTCCCTGTCTCACTGCAGTTGCTGCTCGCTCTCACCATCTCCTTCTGCTGGACTCACTGTCTCACTGCAGTTAATGTTCCTCTCACCATCTCCATCAGCTGGTGTCCCTGTCTCACTGCAGTTACTGCCCCCCTCTCACCATCTCCATCTGCTGGTGTCCCTGTCTCACTGCATTTATTGTCCCACGTCTCACCCTCACCACCTGCTGGTCTCCCTGTCTCACTGCACTGACTGACCGCCCTCAACATATCAATCTGCTGGTGTCAATGTCTCACTGCAGTTAATGCCCCCTTTCATCATCTCCTTTTGCTGTTGTCCCTGTATCTCTGCATTTACTGCCCCCTCTCAACATCTCCACCTGCTGGTCTCCCTATCTCAATGCATTTACTGCCTCCCTCTCACCATCTCCATCTACTGGTGCCCTTGTCTCACTGCACTGACTGACCTCTCTCAACATCCACATCTGCTGGTGTCCCTGTCTTACTGCAGTTACTGCCCTCCTCTCACCATCTCCTTCTGCTGGTGTCTCTGTCTCACTGCATTTAATGCCCCCTCTAAGCATCTCCACCTGCTGGTATCCTTGTCTCACTGCAGTTATTGTCCCCTTCACCATATCCATCTGCTGGTGTCCCTGTCTCACTGCAGTTACTGTCTCTCCTCTCACCATCTCCATCTGCTGGTGTCCCTGTCTTACTGCAGTTACTGCCTCCCTCTCACCATCTCCTTCTGCTGGTGTCCCTCTCTCACTGCATTTAATGCCCCCTCTCAACATCTCCATCTGCTGGTATCCCTGTTTCACTGCACTGACCGACCTCTCTCTACATCTCCATCTGCTGGTGTCCCTGTCTCACTGCACTTACTGCCCCCTCTCACCATCTCCATCTGCTGGTCTCCCTGTCTCACTGAAGTTACGGCCCCCCCTCTCACCATCTCCATCTACTGGTGTCCTTGTCTCACTGCACTGACTGACCTCTCTCAACATCCACATCTGCTGGTGTCCCTGTCTTACTGCAGTTACTGCCTCCCTCTCACCATCTCCTTCTGCTGGTGTCTCTGTCTCACTGCATTTAATGCCCCCTCTCAACATCTCCACCTGCTGGTATCCTTGTCTCACTGCAGTTATTGTCCCCCTCACCATATCCATCTGCTGGTGTCCCTGTCACACTGCAGTTACTGTCTCTCCTCTCACCATCTCCATCTGCTGGTGTCCCTGTCTTACTGCAGTCACTGCCTCCCTCTCACCATCTCCTTCTGCTGGTGTCCCTCTCTCACTGCATTTAACGCCCCCTCTCAACATCTCCATCTGCTGGTATCCCTGTTTCACTGCACTGACCGCGCTCTCTCTACATCTCCATCTGCTGGTGTCCCTGTCTCACTGCACTTACTGCCCCCTCTCACCATCTCCATCTGCTGGTCTCCCTGTCTCACTGAAGTTACGGCCCCCCTCTCAACATCTCCATCTGCTGGTATCCCTGTCTCACTGTGGTTATAGTCCCCTCTCACAACCTCCATCTACTGGTGTGCCTGTCTCACTGCACTGACCGACCTCTCTCTACATCTCGATCTGCCGGTGTCCCTGTCTCACTCCAGTTACTGTCCCATTTCACCATATCCATCTGCTGGTGTCCCTGTCTCACTGCAGTTACAGTCACCTCTCACCATCTCAATCTGCTGCTGTCCCTGACTCACTGCAGATACTGTCCCTCTCTCACCATCTCATTTACTGGTGCCCCTGTCTCACAGCAGATACTGCCCCCTCTCACCAGTTCCATCTGCTGGTGACACGGCCTCACTGTATTTACTGCCCCTCTCACCATCTCCATCTGCTGGTGTCCCTGTCTCACAGCAGTTACTGTCCCCCCCTCACACCATCTCCACCTGCTGGTGTCCCTGTCTCACTGCAGTTACTGCCCCCCTCTCACCATCTCCATCTGCTGGTGTCCCTGTCTCACTGCAGTTACTGCCCCCCTCTCACCATCTCCATCTGCTGGTGTCCCTGTTTCACTGCATTTATTGTCCCACGTCTCACCATCACCACCTGCTGGTCTCCCTGTCTCACTGCACTGACTGACCTCTCTCAACATCCACATCTGCTGGTGTCCCTGTCTTACTGCAGTTACTGCCTCCCTCTCACCATCTCCTTCTGCTGGTGTCTCTGTCTCACTGCATTTAATGCCCCCTCTCAACATCTCCTCCTGCTGGTATCCTTGTCTCACTGCAGTTATTGTCCCCCTCACCATATCCATCTGCTGGTGTCCCTGTCTCACTGTGTTACTGTCTCTCCTCTCACCATCTCCATCTGCTGGTGTCCCTGTCTTACTGCAGTTACTGCCTCCCTCTCACCATCTCCTTCTGCTGGTGTCCCTCTCTCACTGCATTTAACGCCCCCTCTCAACATCTCCATCTGCTGGTATCCCTGTTTCACTGCACTGACCGACCTCTCTCTACATCTCCATCTGCTGGTGTCCCTGTCTCACTGCACTTACTGCCCCCTCTCACCATCTCCATCTGCTGGTCTCCCTGTCTCACTGAAGTTACGGCCCCCCTCTCACCATCTCCAACTGCTGGTGTCCCTGTCTCACTGCATTTAATGTCCACTCTCAACATCTCCATCTGCTGGTATCCCTGTCTCACTGCGGTTATTGTCCCCTCTCACAACCTCCATCTACTGGTGTGCCTGTCTCACAGCACTGACCGACCTCTCTCGACATCTCGATCTGCCGGTGTCCCTGTCTCACTCCAGTTACTGTCCCATTTCACCATATCCATCTGCTGGTGTCCCTGTCTCACTGCAGTCACAGTCACCTCTCACCATCTCAATCTGCTGCTGTCCCTGACTCACTGCAGATACTGTCCCTCTCTCACCATCTCCATCTACTGGTGCCCCTGTCTCACAGCAGTTACTGCCCCCTCTCACCAGTTCCATCTGCTGGTGACACGGCTTCACTGTATTTACTGCCCCTCTCACCATCTCCATCTGCTGGTGTCCCTGTCTCACAGCAGTTACTGTCACCCCCTCACACCATCTCCACCTGCTGGTGTCCCTGTCTCACTGCAGTTACTGACCCCCTCTCACCATCTCCATCTGCTGGTGTCCCTGTCTCACTGCAGTTACTGCCCCCCTCTCACCATCTCTATCTGCTGGTTTCCCTGTTTCACTGCATTTATTGTCCCACGTCTCACCATCACCACCTGCTGGTCTCCCTGTCTCACTGCACTGACTGACCGCCCTCAACATATCAATCTGCTGGTGTCAATGTCTCACTGCGGTTATTGCCCCCTTTCATCATCTCCTTCTGCTGTTGTCCCTGTATCTCTGCATTTACTGCCCCCTCTCAACATCTCCATCTGCTGGTCTCCCTATCTCAATGCATTTACTGCCTCCCTCTCACCATCTCCATCTACTGGTGTCCCTGTCTCACTGCACTGACTGACCACTCTCAACATCCCCATCTGCTGGTGTCCCTGTCTTACTGCAGTTACTGCCTCCCTCACACCATCTCCTTCTGCTGGTGTCTCTGTCTCACTGCATTTAATGCCCCCTCTCAACATCTCCACCTGCTGGTATACCTGTCTCACTGCAGTTATTGTCCCCCTCACCATATCGATCTGCTGGTGTCCCTGTCTCACTGCAGTTACTGTCTCTCCTCTCACTATCTCCATCTGCTGGTGTCCCTGTCTTACTGCAGTTACTGCCTCCCTCTCACCATCTCCTTCTGCTGGTGTCCCTCTCTCACTGCATTTAATGCCCCCTCTCAACATCTCCATTTTCTGGTATCCCTGTCTCACTGCACTGACCGACCTCTCTCTACATCTCCATCTACTGGTGTCCCTGTCTCACTGCACTTACTGCCCCCTCTCACCATCTCCATCTGCTCGTCTCCCTGTCTCACTGAAGTTACGTCCCCCCTCTCACCATCTCCAACTGCTGGTGTCCCTGTCTCACTGCATTTAATGCCCACTCTCAACATCTCCATCTGCTGGTATCCCTGTCTCACTGCGGTTATTATCCCCTCTCACCATCTCCATCTACTGGTGTGCCTGTCTCACTGCACTGACCGACCTCTCTCGACATCTCCATCTGCCGGTGTCCCTGTCTCACTGCAGTTACTGTCCCATTTCACCATATCCATCTGCTGGTGTCCCTGTCGCACTGCAGTTACAGTCACCTCTCACCATCTCAATCTGCTGCTGTCCCTGTCTCACTGCAGATACTGTCCCTCTCTCACCATCTCATTTACTGGTGCCCCTGTCTCACAGCAGTTACTGCCCCCTCTCACCAGGTCCATCTGCTGGTGACACGGCCTCACTGTATTTACTGCCCCTCTCACCATCTCCATCTGCTGGTGTCCCTGTCTCACAGCAGTTACTGTCCCCCCCCTCACACCATCTCCACCTGCTGGTGTCCCTGTCTCACTGCAGTTACTGCCCCCCTCTCACCATCTTCATCTTATGGTGTCCCTGTTTCACGTCAGTTACTGGCCCCTCTCACCATCTCCATCTGCTGGTCTCCCTGTCTCACTGAAGTTACTGCCCCCCTCTCGCCATCACCAACTGCTGGTGTGTCTGTCTCACTGCAGTTACGGCCCCACTCTCACCATCTCCATCTGCTGGTGTCCCCGTATCAATGCAGTTACTGACCGCTCTCACCATCTCCATCTGCTGGTGTGCCTGTCTCGCTGCTGACACTGCCCCTCTCACCATCTCCATCTGCTGGTGTCCCTGTCACACTACAGTTATAGCCCCCCTCTCACCATCTCCATCTGCTGGTGTCCCTGTCTCTTTGCATTTATTCTCCCACTTCTCGCCATCTCCACCTGCTGGTGTCCCTCTCTCACTGCACTTACTGACCGCCCTCAACATATCAATCTGCTGGTGTCAATGTCTCACTGCAGTTATTGCCCCCTTTCATCATCTCCTTCCGCTGTTGTCCCTGTCTCTCTGCATTTACTGCCCCCTCTCAACATCTCCATCTGCTGGTGTCCCTGTCTGACTGCAGTCATTGTCCCCCTCTCACCATCTCCATCTGCTGGTCTCCCTATCTCAATGCATTTCCTGCCTCCCTCTCACCATCTCCATCTGTTGGTGTCCCTGTCACACTACAGTTACTGCCCCCCTCTCACCATCTCCATCTGCTGGTGTCCCTGTCTCATTGCATTTATTCTCCCACTTCTCACCATCTCCACCTGCTGGTGTCCCTGTCTCACTGCACTTACTGACCGCCCTCAACATATCAATCTGCTGGTGTCCCTGTCTCACTGCATTTACTGCCCCCCTCTCACCATCTCCATCCGCCCATTGTCCCTGTTTCACGTCAGTTACTGGCCCCTCTCACCATCTCCATCTGCTGCTTTCCTTGTCTCACTGCAGTTACTGCTCCTCTCACCATCTCCATCTGCTGGTGTCCCTGTCTCATTGCTTTTATTCTCCCACTTCTCACCATCTCCAACTGCTGGTGTCCCTGTCTCACTGCACATACTGACCGCCCTCAACATATCAATCTGCTGGTTTCAATGTCTCACTGCAGTTATTGCCCCCTTTCATCATCTCCTTCTGCTGTTGTCCCTGTCGCTCTGCATTTACTGCCCCCTCTCAACATCTCCGTCTGCTGGTGTCCCTGTCTGACTACAGTCATTGTCCCCCTCTCACCATCTCCATCTGCTGGTCTCCCTATCTCAATGCATTTACTGCCTCCCTCTCACCATCTCCATCTGCTGGTGTCCCTGTCTCACTGCATTTACTGCCCCCCTCTCACCATCTCCATCTGCTGGTGTCCCTGTCTCACTGCAGTTACTGTCCCCCTCTCACCATCTCCATCCGCTGGTGTTCCTGTCTCACTGCAGTTACTGCCCCCCCTCTCACCATCTCCAACTGCTGGTGTCCCTGTCTCACTGCAGCTGCTGCCACCCTCTCACTATCTCCATCTGCTGGTGTCCCTGTATCAATGCAGTTACTGCCCCCTCCCACCCTCTCCATCTGCTTGTGTGCCTGTCTCACTGCAGACACTGTCACCTCTCTCCATCTCCATCTGCTGGTGTGCCTGTCTCACTGAAGTTACTGCCCCCCTCTCACCATATCCAACTGCTGGTGTCCCTGTCCAACTGCAGTTACTGCCCCCCTCTCACCATCTCCATCAGCTGGTGTCACTGTATCAATGCAATTACTTCCACCTCTCACCATCTCCATCTGCTGGTGTCCCTGTCTCACTGCAGATACTGTCCCCGATCACACCATCTCCACCTGCTGGTGTCCCTGTCTCACTGCAGTTTCTGCCCCCCTCTCATCATCTCCATCAGCTGGAGTCCCCGTATCAATGCATTTACTGCCCCCTCACACCATCTCCATCTGCTCGTGTGCCTGTCTCACTGCAGTCAATGCCCCCTCTCATCATCAGCATCTGCTGGTGTCCCTGTCTCATTGCAGTTACTGACCCCTCTCAAAATCTCCATCTGCTGGTGTCTCTGTCGCACTGCAGTTATTGCCCCCTATCAACATCTCCATCTGCTGATGTCCCTGTCTCACTGCAATTACTGCCCCCCTCTCACCATCTCCATCTGCTGGTCTCTTTATCTCAATGCAATTACTGCGTCCCTCTCACCAGCTCCATCTGCTGGTGTCCCTGTCTCACTGCACTTACTGCTACTCTCACCATCTCCATCTGCTGGTGTCCCTGTCTCACTGCAGTTACTGTCGCCCCTCTCACCATCTCCATCTATTTGTGTCCCTGTCTCACTGCAGTTACTGCCGCGTCTCACCATCTCCATCTGCTGTTTTCCTTGTCTCACTGCAGTTACTGCCCTCTCTCAACATCTCCATCTGCTGGTCTCCCTGTCTCACTGCAGTTACTGCCCCCCTCTCACCATCTCCAACTGCTGGTGTCCCTGTCTCACTGCAGCTACTACACTCTCTCAACATCTCCATCTGCTGGTCCCCCTGTCTCACAGCAGTTCCTGCCCACTCTCACCATCTCCATCTGCTGGTTTGCCTGTCTCACTGCAGCCACTGTCACCTCTCAACATCTCCATCTGCTGGTGTCCCTGTCTCACTACAGTTACTGCCCCTCTCGCCAACTCCATCTGCTTGTGTCCCTGTCTCACTGCATTTACAGACCCCCTCATACCATCTCCACCTGCTGGTGTCCCTGTCTCACTGCAGTTACTGCACCCCTTTCACCATCTCCAGCAGCTGGTGTCCCCGTATCAACGAAGTTACTGCCCCCTCACACCATCTCCGTCTGCCGGTGTGCCTGTCTCACTGCAGTCAATGCCCCATCTCACCATCTGCATCTGCTGGTGTCCCTGTCTCACTGCATTTATTGTCCCACGTCTCACCATCTTCACCTGCTGGTGTCCCTGTCACACTGCACTTACTGAGCGCCCTCAACATATCAATCTGCTGGTGTCAATGTCTCACTGCAGTTGCTGATCCCCCTCACACCATCTCCTTCTGCTGGTGTCCCTCTCTCACTGCATTTAATGCCCCCTCTCACCATCTCCATCTACTGGTGTGCCTATCACACTGCACAGACTGACCTCCCTCAACATCTCCATCTGCTGGTTGCCCTGTCTCTCTGCATTTACTGCCCCCTCTCAACATCTCCATCTGCTGGTGTCCCTGTCTGACTGCTGTCATTGTCCCCCTCTCCATTTCCATCTGCTGGTCTCCCTATCTCAATGCATTTACTGCCTCCCTCTCACCATCGCCATCTACTGGTGTCCCTGTCTCACTGCACTGACTGACCTCTCTCAACATCTTCATCTGCTGGTGTCCCTGTCTCACTGCAGTTACAGTCCCCCTCTCACCATCTCCATCTGCTGGTGTCCCTGTCTCACTGCAGTTACTTTCTCTCCTCTCGCCATCTCCATCAGCTGGTATCCCTGTCTCACTGCGGTTATTTTCCCCTCTCACCATATCCATCTGCTGGTGTCCCTGTCTCACTGCAATTACTGTCTCTCCTCTCACCATCTCCATCTGCTGGCGTCCCTGTCTTACTGCAGTTACTGCGTCCCTCTCACCATCTACTTCTGCTGGTGTCCCTCTCTCACTGCATTTAATGCCCCCTCTCACCATCTCCATCTACTGGTGTGCCTGTCTCACTGCACTGACTGACCTCTCTCAACATCTCCTTCTGCTGGTCTCCCTATCTCAATGCTTTTACTGCCTCCCTCTCACCATCTCCTTCTGCTGGTGTCCCTCTCTCACTGCATTTAACGCCCCCTCTCAACATCTCCGTCTGCTGGTATCCCTGTTTCACTGCACTGACCGACCTCTCTCTACATCTCCATCTGCTGGTGTCCCTGTCTCACTGCACTTACTGCCCCCTCTCACCATCTCCATCTGCTGGTCTCCCTGTCTCACTGAAGTTACGGCCCCCCTCTCACCATCTCCAACTGCTGGTGTCCCTGTCTCACTGCCTTTAATGCCCACTCTCAACATCTCCATCTGCTGGTATCCCTGTCTCACTGCGGTTATTGTCCCCTCTCACCATCTCCATCTACTGGTGTGCCTGTCTCACTGCACTGACCGACCTCTCTCTACATCTCGATCTGCCGGTGTCCCTGTCTCACTCCAGTTACTGTCCCATTTCACCATATCCATCTGCTGGTGTCCCTGTCTCACTGCAGTTACAGTCACCTCTCACCATCTCAATCTGCTGCTGTCCCTGACTCACTGCAGATACTGTCCCTCTCTCACCATCTCATTTACTGGTGCCCCTGTCTCACAGCAGTTACTGCCCCCTCTCACCAGTTCCATCTGCTGGTGACACGGCCTCACTGTATTTACTGCCCCTCTCACCATCTCCATCTGCTGGTGTCCCTGTCTCACTGCAGTTACTGTCCCCCCCTCACACCATCTCCACCTGCTGGTGTCCCTGTCTCACTGCAGTTACTGCCCCCCTCTCACCATCTCCATCTGCTGGTGTCCCTGTCTCACTGCAGTTACTGCCCCCCTCTCACCATCTCCATCTGCTGGTGTCCCTGTTTCACTGCATTTATTGTCCCACGTCTCACCATCACCACCTGCTGGTCTCCCTGTCTCACTGCACTGACTGACCGCCCTCAACATATCAATCTGCTGGTGTCAATGTCTCACTGCAGTTATTGCCCCCTTTCATCATCTCCTTCTGCTGTTGTCCCTTTATCTCTGCATTTACTGTCCCCTCTCAACATCTCCATCTGCTGGTCTCCCTATCTCAATGCATTTACTGCCTCCCTCTCACCATCACCACCTGCTGGCCTCCCTGTCTCACTGCACTGACTGACCGCCCTCAACATATCAATCTGCTGGTGTCAATGTCTCACTGCAGTTACTGCCTCCCTCTCACCATCTCCTTCTGCTGGTGTCCCTCTCTCACTGCATTTAATGCCCCCTCTCAACATCTCCATTTGCTGGTCTCCCTGTCTCACTGCACTGACCGACCTCTCTCGACATCTCCATCTGCCGGTGTCCCTGTCTCACTGCACTTACTGTCCCATTTCACCATATCCATCTGCTGGTGTCCCTGTCGCACTGCAGTTACAGTCACCTCTCACCATCTCAATCTGCTGCTGTCCCTGTCTCACTGCAGATACTGTCCCTCTCTCACCATCTCATTTACTGGTGCCCCTGTCTCACAGCAGTTACTGCCCCCTCTCACCAGGTCCATCTGCTGGTGACACGGCCTCACTGTATTTACTACCCCTCTCACCATCGCCATCTGCTGGTGTCCCTGTCTCACAGCAGTTACTGTCCCCCCCTCACACCATCTCCACCTGCTGGTGTCCCTGTCTCACTGCAGTTACTGCCCCCCTCTCACCATCTCCATCTTATGGTGTCCCTGTTTCACGTCAGTTACTGGCCCCTCTCACCATCTCCATCTGCTGGTCTCCCTGTCTCACTGAAGTTACTGCCCCCCTCTCGCCATCACCAACTGCTGGTGTGTCTGTCTCACTGCAGTTACGGCCCCACTCTCACCATCTCCATCTGCTGGTGTCCCCGTATCAATGCAGTTACTGACCGCTCTCACCATCTCCATTTGCTGGTGTGCCTGTCTCGCTGCTGACACTGCCCCCTCTCACCATCTCCATCTGCTGGTGTCCCTGTCACACTACAGTTATAGCCCCCCTCTCACCATCTCCATCTGCTGGTGT
The DNA here is from genome assembly GCF_036365525.1 of Heterodontus francisci. Lineage (NCBI taxonomy): Eukaryota > Metazoa > Chordata > Chondrichthyes > Heterodontiformes > Heterodontidae > Heterodontus > Heterodontus francisci. The sequence goes on along the minus strand of NC_090391.1, from coordinate 83,327,309 downwards.
CCCTGTCTCTTTGCATTTATCTCCCACTTCTCACCATCTCCACCTGCTGGTGTCCCTGTCTCACTGCACTTACTGACCGCCCTCAACATATCAATCTGCTGGTGTCAATGTCTCACTGCAGTTATTGCCCCCTGTCATCATCTCCTTCCGCTGTTGTCCCTGTCTCTCTGCATTTACTGCCCCCTCTCAACATCTCCATCTGCTGGTGTCCCTGTCTGACTGCAGTCATTGTCCCCCTCTCACCATCTCCATCTGCTGGTCTCCCTATCTCAATGCATTTACTGCCTCCCTCTCACCATCTCCATCTGCTGGTGTCCCTGTCACACTACAGTTACTGCCCCCCTCTCACCATCTACATCTGCTGGTGTCCCTGTCTCATTGCATTTATTCTCCCACTTCTCACCATCTCCACCTGCTGGTGTCCCTGTCTCACTGCACTTACTGACCGCCCTCAACATATCAATCTGCTGGTGTCCCTGTCTCACTGCATTTACTGCCCCCCTCTCACCATCTCCATCCGCCCATTGTCCCTGTTTCACGTCAGTTACTGGCCCCTCTCACCATCTCCATCTGCTGCTTTCCTTGTCTCACTGCAGTTACTGCTCCTCTCACCATCTCCATCTGCTGGTGTCCCTGTCTCATTGCTTTTATTCTCCCACTTCTCACCATCTCCAACTGCTGGTGTCCCTGTCTCGCTGCACATACTGACCGCCCTCAACATATCAATCTGCTCGTTTCAATGTCTCACTGCGGTTATTGCCCCCTTTCATCATCTCCTTCTGCTGTTGTCCCTGTCTCTCTGCATTTACTGCCTCCCTCTCACCATCTCCATCTGCTGGTGTTCCTGTCTCACTGCATTTACTGCCCCCCTCTCACCATCTCCATCTGCTGGTGTCCCTGTCTCACTGCAGTTACTGTCCCCCTCTCACCATCTCCATCCGCTGGTGTTCCTGTCTCACTGCAGTTACTGCCCCCCCTCTCACCATCTCCAACTGCTGGTGTCCCTGTCTCACTGCAGCTACTGCCACCCTCTCACCATCTCCATCTGCTGGTGTCCCTGTATCAATGCAGTTACTGCCCCCTCCCACCCTCTCCATCTGCTTGTGTGCCTGTCTCACTGCAGTCACTGTCACCTCTCTCCATCTCCATCTGCTGGTGTGCCTGTCTCACTGAAGTTACTGCCCCCCTCTCACCATCTCCATCAGCTGGTGTCACTGTATCAATGCAGTTTCTTCCACCTCTCACCATCTCCATCTGCTGGTGTCCCTGTCTCTCTGCAGATACTGTCCCCGATCACACCATCTCCACCTGCTGGTGTCCCTGTCTCACTGCAGTTTCTGCCCCCCTCTCATCATCTCCATCAGCTGGAGTCCCCGTATCAATGCATTTACTGCCCCCTCACACCATCTCCATCTGCTCGTGTGCCTGTCTCACTGCAGTCAATGCCCCCTCTCATCATCAGCATCTGCTGGTGTCCCTGTCTCATTGCAGTTACTGACCCCTCTCAAAATCTCCATCTGCTGGTGTCTCTGTCGCACTGCAGTTATTGCCCCCTATCAACATCTCCATCTGCTGATGTCCCTGTCTCACTGCAATTACTGCCCCCCTCTCACCATCTCCATCTGCTGGTCTCTTTATCTCAATGCAATTACTGCGTCCCTCTCACCAGCTCCATCTGCTGGTGTCCCTGTCTCACTGCACTTACTGCTACTCTCACCATCTCCATCTGCTGGTGTCCCTGTCTCACTGCAGTTACTGTCGCCCCTCTCACCATCTCCATCTATTTGAGTCCCTGTCTCACTGCAGTTACTGCCGCGTCTCACCATCTCCATCTGCTGGTCTCCCTGTCTCACTGCAGTTACTGCCCCCCTCTCACCATCTCCAACTGCTGGTGTCCCTGTCTCACTGCAGTTACTACCCTCTCTCAACATCTCCATCTGCTGGTCCCCCTGTCTCACAGCAGTTACTGCCCACTCTCACCATCTCCATCTGCTGGTTTGCCTGTCTCACTGCAGCCACTGTCCCCTCTCACCATCTGCATCTGCTGGTGTCCCTGTCTCACTGCATTTATTGTCCCACGTCTCACCATCTGCACCTGCTGGTGTCCCTGTCACACTGCACTTACTGAGCGCCCTCAACATATCAATCTGCTGGTGTCAATGTCTCACTGCAGTTGCTGTCCCCCCTCACACCATCTCCACCTGCTGGTGTCCCTGTCTCAACGAAGTTACTGCCTCCCTCTCACCATCTCCTTCTGCTGGTGTCCCTCTCTCACTGCATTTAATGCCCCCTCTCACCATCTCCATCTACTGGTGTGCCTGTCACACTGCACAGACTGACCTCCCTCAACATCTCCATCTGCTGGTTGCCCTGTCTCTCTGCATTTACTGCCCCCTCTCAACATCTCCATCTGCTGGTGTCCCTGTCTGACTGCTGTCATTGTCCCCCTCTCTATTTCCATCTGCTGGTCTCCCTATCTCAATGCATTTACTGCCTCCCTCTCACCATCGCCATCTACTGGTGTCCCTGTCTCACTGCACTGACTGACCTCTCTCAACATCTTCATCTGCTGGTGTCCCTGTCTCACTGCAGTTACAGTCCCCCTCTCACCATCTCCATCTGCTGGTGTCCCTATCTCACTGCAGTTACTTTCTCTCCTCTCGCCATCTCCATCAGCTGGTGTCCCTGTCTCACTGCATTTAATGCCCCCTCTCAACATCTCCATCAGCTGGTATCCCTGTCTCACTGCGGTTATTTTCCCCTCTCACCATATCCATCTGCTGGTGTCCCTGTCTCACTGCAGTTACTGTCTCTCCTCTCACCATCTCCATCTGCTGGCGTCCCTGTCTTACTGCAGTTACTGCGTCCCTCTCACCATCTACTTCTGCTGGTGTCCCTCTCTCACTGCATTTAATGCCCCCTCTCACCAGCTCCATCTACTGGTGTGCCTGTCTCACTGCACTGACTGACCTCTCTCAACATCTCCATCTGCTGGTTGCCCTGTCTCACTGCTGTTGCTGCCAACATCTCACCAGCTCCATCTGCTGGTGTCCCTGTCTCACTGCAGTTAATGTCCCCTCTCACCACCTCCATCTGCTGGTCTCCCTATCTCAATGCTTTTACTGCCTACCTCTCACCATCTCCATCTACTGGTGTCCCTGTCTCACTGCACTGACAGACCTCTCTCAACATCTCCATCTGTTGGTGTCCCTGTCTCACTTCAGTTACTTTCTCTCCTGTCACCATCTCCATCTGCTGGTGTCCCTGTCTTACTGCAGTTACTGCCTCCCTCTCACCATCTCCTTCTGCTGGTGTCCCTGTCTCACTGCATTTAATGCCCCCTCTCAACATCTCCATCTGCTGGTATCCCTGTCTCACTGCAGTTACTGTCTCTCCTCTCACCATCTTCATCTGCTGGCGTCCCTGTCTTACTGCAGTCCCTGCCACCCTCTCACAATCTCCATCTGCTGGTAACCCTGTCTCACTGCGGTTATTGTCCCCTCTCACTATCTCCATCTACTGGTGTGCCTGTCTCACTGCAGTTAATGTCCCCCCCTCACCATCTCCATCTGCTGGTCTCTTTATCTCAATGCAATTACTGCCTCCCTCTCACCATCTACATCTGCTGGTGTCCCTGTCTCACTGCACTTACTGACCTCGCTCAACATCTCCATCTGCTGGTGTCTCTGTCGCACTGCAGTTATTGCCCCCTCTCAAGTTCTCCATCCGCTGCTGCACCTGTCTCACTGCAGTTACTGCCCTTCTCACCATCTCGATCTGCTGGTCTCCCTGTCTCACTGTAGTTACTGCCCCTCTCACCATCTCCATCTCCTGTTTTCCTTGTCTAACTGCAGTTACTGCCCCCTCTCACCATCTCCATCTGCTGGTCTCCCTGTCTCACTGAAGTTACTGCCCCGCTCTCACCATCTCCAACTGCTGGTGTCCCTGTATCAATGCAGTTACTGCCCCCTCTCACCATCTCCATCTGCTGGTGTGCCTGAATCACTGCAGACACTGTCCCCTCTCTCCATCTCCATCTGCTGGTGTGCTTGTCTCACAACAATTACTGCCCCTCTCACCATCTCCATCTTCTGGTGTCCCTGTCTCACTGCAGATACTGTCCCCCTCTCACCATCTCCTTTTACTGGTGCCCCTGTCTCACTGCAGTGACTGCCCCCTGTCACCATCTCCATCTCCTGTTTTCCTTGTCTCACTGCAGTTTCTGCCCCCTCTCACCATCTCCATCTGCTGGTCTCCCTGTCTCACTGCAGTTACTGTCCCCTCACACCATCTCCACCTGCTGGCGTCCCTGTCTCACTGCAGTTTCTGCCCCCCTCTCACCATCTCCATCAGCTGGTGTCCCCGTATCAATGCAGTTACTGCCCCCTCACATCATCTCCATCTGCTGGTGTGCCTGTCTCACTGCAGTCAATGCCCCCTCTCATCATCAGCATCTGCTGGTAACCCTGTCTCATTGCAGTTACTGACCCCTCTCAAAATCCCCATCTGCTGGTGTCCCTGCCTCACTGCAGTTACTGCCACTCTCGCCATCTCCATCAGCTGCTGTCCCTGTCTGACTGCAGATACTGTCCCCCTCTCACCATCTCCATTGACTGGTGACCCTGTCTCACAGCAGTTACTGCCCCCTCTCACTATCTCCATCTGCTGGTGTCCCTGTCTCTCTGCAGATACTGCCTCTCTCATCATCTCCATCTGCTGGTGTCCCTGCCTCACTGCAGTTACTGCCCCTCTCACCATCTCCATCTGCTGGTGTTCCTGCCTCACTGCAGTTACTGCCACTCTCACCATCTCCATCTGCTGGTGTCCCTGTCTCACTGCAGTTACTGTCCCACCTCACACCATCTCCGCCTGCTGGTGTTCCTGTCTCACTGCAGTTACTGCCCCCCTCTCACCATCTCCAACTGCTGGTGACCCTGTCTCACTGCAGTTACTGCCGCCCTCTCACCATCTCCATCTGCTGGTGTCCCTGTATCAATGCAGTTACTGCCCCCTCTCACCCTCTCCATCTGCGTGTGTGCCTGTCTCACTGCAGACACTGTCCCCTCTCTCCATCTCCATCTGCTGGTGTCCCTGTCCAACTGTAGTTACTGCCCCCCTCTCACCATCTCCATCAGCTGGTGTCCCTAGATCAATGCAGTTACTTCCCCCTCTCACCATCTCCATCTGCTGGTGTCCCTGTCTCACTGCAGTTACTGTCCCCGCTCAAACCATCTCCACCTGCTGGTGTCCCTGTCTCACTGCAGTTTCTGCCCCCCTCTCATCATCTCCATCAGCTGGAGTCCCCCTATCAATGCATTTACTGCCCCCTCACACCATCTCTATCTGCTCGTATGCCTGTCTCACTGCAGTCAATGCCCCCTCTCATCATCAGCATCTGCTGGTGTCCCTGTCTCTTTGCATTTACTGACCCCTCTCAAAATCCCCATCTGCTGGTGTCTCTGTCGCACTGCAGTTATTGCCCCTTATCAACATCTCCATCTGCTGCTGTCCCTCTCTTACTGCAATTACTGCCTTCCTCTCACCATCTCCAACTGCTGGTGTCCCTGTCTCTCCGCAGTTATTGTCCCCCTCTCACCATCTCCATCTGCTGGTCTCTTTATCTCAATGCAATTACTGCGTCCCTCTCACCATCTCCATCTGCTGGTGTCCCTGTCTCACTACACTTACTGCTACTCTCACCATCTCCATCTGCTGGTGTCCATGTCTCACTGCAGTTACAGTCGCCCCTCTCACCATCTCCATCTATTGGTGTCCCTGTCTCACTGCAGTTACTGCCGCGTCTCACCATCTCCATCTGCTGTTTTCCTTGTCTCACTGCAGTTACTGCCCCCTATCAACATCTCCATCTGCTAGGCTCCCTGTCTCACTGCAGTTACTGCCCCCCTCTCACTATCTCCAACTGCTGGTGTCCCTGTCTCACTGCAGTTACTACCCCCTCTCAACATTTCCATCTGCTGGTCCCCCTGTCTCACTGCAGTTACTGCCCACTCTACCATCTCCATCTGCTGGTTTGCCTGTCTCACTGCAGACACTGTCCCCTCTCAACATCTCCATCTGCTGGTGTTCCTGTCTCACTACAGTTACTGCCCCTCTCGCCAACTCCATCTGCTTGTGTCGCTGTCTCACTGCATTTACAGACCCCCCTCACACCATCTCCACCTGCTGGTGTCCCTGTCTCACTGCAGTTACTGCACCCCTTTCACCATCTCCAGCCGCTGGTGTCCCCGCATCAACGAAGTTACTGCCCCCTCACACCATCTCCGTCTGCCAGTGTGCCTGTCTCACTGCAGTCAATGCCCCCTCTCACCATCTGCATCTGCTGGTGTCCCTGTCTCACTGCATTTATTGTCCCACGTCTCACCATCTCCACCTGCTGGTGTCCCTGTCACACTGCACTTACTGAGCGCCCTCAACATATCAATCTGCTGTTGTCAATGTCTCACTGCAGTTGCTGTCCCCCCTCACCATCTCCATCTACTGGTGTGCCTGTCTCACTGCACTGACTGACCTCTCTCAACATCTCCATCTGCTGGTTGCCCTGTCTCTCTGCATTTACTTCCCCCTCTCAACATCTCCATCTGCTGGTGTCCCTGTCTGACTGCAGTCATTGTCCCCGTTTCACCATTTCCATCTGCTGGTCTCTCTATCTCAATGCATTTACTGCCTCCCTCTCAGCATCGCCATCTACTGGTGTCCCTGTCTCACTGCACTGACTGACCTCTCTCAACATCTTCATCTGCTGGTGTCCCTGTCTCACTGCAGTTACTGTCTCTCCTCTCACCATCTCCATCTGCTGGCGTCCCTGTCTTACTCCAGTTACTACCTCCCTCTCACCATCTACTTCTGCTGGTGTCCCACTCTCACTGCATTTAATGCCCCCTCTCACCATCTCCATCTACTGGTGTGCCTGTCTCACTGCTCTGACTGACCTCTCTCAACATCTCCATCTGCTGGTGTCCCTGTCTGACTGCTGTTCCTGTCCCCCTCTCACCATTTCCATCTGCTGGTCTCCCTATCTCAATGCATTTACTGCAGCCCTCTCACCATCGCCATCTACTGGTGTCCCTGTCTCACTGCACTGACTGACCTCTCTCAACATCTCCATCTGTTGGTGTCCCTGTCTCACTGCTGTTCCTGTCGCCCTCTCACCATCCCCATCTGCTGGTGTCCCTGTCTCACTGCAGTTACTTTCTCTCCTCTCACCATCTCCATCTGCTGGTGTCCCTGTCTCACTGCATTTAATGCCCCCTCTCAACATCTCCATCAGCTGGAATCCCTGTCTCACTGCGGTTATTTTCCCTCCTCTCACCATCTCCATCTGCTGGTGTCCCACTCTCACTGCATTTAATGCCCCCTCTCACCATCTCCATCTACTGGTGAGCCTGTCTCACTGCACTGACTGACCTCTCTCAACATCTCCATCTGCTGGTTGCCCTGTCTCACTGCAGTTACTGTCCCCTCTCACCATCTCCATCTGCTGTTCTCCCTATCTCAATGCATTTACTGCCTCCCTCTCACCATCTCCATCTACTGGTGTCCCTGTCTCACTGCACTGCCTGACCTCTCTCAACATCTCCATCTGCTGGTGTCCCTGTTTCACTGCAGTTGTTGTCCCCCTATCACCATCTCCATCTGCTGGTGTCCCTGTCTCACTGCAGTTACTTTCTCTCCTGTCACCATCTCCATCTGCTGGTGTCCCTGTCTTACTGCAGTTACTGCCTCCCTCTCACCATCTCCTTCTGCTGGTGTCCCTGTCTCACTGCATTTAATGCCCCCTCTCAACATCTCCATCTGCTGGTATCCCTGTCTCACTGCAGTTACTGTCTCTCCTCTCACCATCTTCATCTGCTGGCATCCCTGTCTTACTGCAGTTCCTGCCTCCCTCTCACAATCTCCTTCTGCTGGTGTCCCTCTATCACTGCATTTAATGCCGCCTCCAAACATCTCCATCTGCTGGTAAACCTGTTTCACTGCAATTACTGCCTCGCTCTCACCATCTCCATCTGCTGGTGACCCTGTCACACTGCAGTTATTACCCCCTATCAACATCTCCATCTGCTACTGTCCCTGTAACACTGCAGTTACTGCCTCCTCTCGCCATCCCCATCTGCTGGTGACCCTGTCTCACAGCAGTTGCTCTCCTCCGCTCAACATCTCCATCTGCTGCTGTCCCTGTCTCACTGCAGATACTGCCCCCCTCTCGCCATCTCCATCTGCTGGTGTCAATGTCTCACTGCAGTTCTTGTCTCCCTCTCACCATCGCCATGTGCTGCTGTCCCTGTCTCACTGCAGTTGCTGCACGCTCTCAACATCTCCATCTGCTGGTCTCCCTGTCTCACTGAAGTTACTGCCCCCCTCTCACCATCTCCAACTGCTGGTGTCCCTGTCTCAATGCAGTTATTGTCCCCCTCTCACCATCTCCATCTGCTGGTCTCTTTCTCTCAATGCAACTACTGCCTCCCTCTCACCATCTCCATCTGCTGGTGTCCCTGTCTCACTGCACTTACTGACCTCTCACCATCTCCATCTGCTGTTTTCGTAGCCTCACTGCAGTTACTGCCCCCTCTCAACATCTCCATCTGCTGGTCTCCCTGTCTCACTGCAGTTATTGCCCCCCTCTCACCATCTCCAACTGCTGGTGTCCCTGTCTCACTGCAGTTACTGCCGCCTCTCACCATCTCCATCTGCTGTTTTCCTTGTCTCACTGCAGTTACTGCCCCCTCTCAACATCTCCATCTGCTGCTCTCCCTGTCTCGCTGCATTTACTGCCCCCCTCTCACCATCTACAACTCCTGGTGTCCCTGTCTCACTGCAGTTATTGTCCCCCTCTCACCATCTCCATCTGCTGGTCTCTTTATCTCAATGCAATTACTGCCTCCCTCTCACCATCTCCATCTGCTGGTGTCCCTGTCTCACTGCACTTACTGACCTCTTTCAACATTTCCATCTGCTGGTGTCCCTGTCTCACTGCACTTACTGACCTCTCTCAACATCTCCATCTGCTGGTGTCTCTGTCGCACTGCAGTTATTGCCCCCTCTCAAGTTCTCCATCCGCTGCTGCACCTGTCGCTCTGCAGTTACTGCCCTTCTCACCATCTCCATCTGCTGGTCACCCTGTCTCACTTTAGTTACTGCCCCTCTCACCATCTCCTTTTACTGGTGCCCCTGTCTCACTGCAGTGACTGCCCCCTGTCACCATCTCCATCTGCTGTTTTCCTTGTCTCACTGCAGTTGCTGCCCCCTCTCACCATCTCCATCTGCTGGTCTCCCTGTCTCACTGAAGTTACTGCCCCCCTCTCACCATCTCCAACTGCTGGTGTCCCTGTCTCACTGCAGTTACTGCCCCCCTCTCACCATCTCCATCTGCTGGTGTCCCTGGATCAATGCAGTTACTGCCCCCTCTCACCATCTCCATCTGCTGGTCTCTTTATCTCAATGCAATTACTGCCTCCCTCTCACCATCTCCATCTGCTGGTGTCCCTGTCTCACTGCACTTACTGACCTCTCGCAACATCTCCATCTGCTGGTGTCTCTGTCGCACTGCAGTTATTGCCCCCTCTCAAGTTCTCCATCCGCTGCTGCACCTGTCTCACTGCAGTTACTGCCCTTCTCTCCATCTCCATCTGCTGGTCTCCCTGTCTCACTGTAGTTACTGCCCCTCTCACCATCTCCTTTTACTGGTGCCCCTGTCTCACTGCATTGACTGCCCCCTGTCACCATCTCCATCTGCTGTTTTCCTTGTCTCACTGCAGTTGCTGCCCCCTCTCACCATCTCCATCTGCTGGTCTCCCTGTCTCACTGAAGTTACTGCCCCCCTCTCACCATCTCCAACTGCTGGTGTCCCTGTCTCACTGCAGTTACTGCCCCCGTCTCACCATCTCCATCTGCTGGTGTGCCTGAGTCACTGCAGACACTGTCCACTCTCACCATCTCCATCTGCTGGTGTGCCTGTCTCACTACAATTACTGCCCCTCTCGCCAACTCCATCTGCTGGTGTCGCTCTCTCACTGCAGTTGCTGCACGCTCTCAACATCTCCATCTGCTGGTCTCCCTGTCTCACTGAAGTTACTGCCCCCCTCTCAGAATTTCCAACTGCTGGTGTGCCTGTCTCACTGCAGTTATTGTCCCCCTCTCACCATCTCCATCTGCTGGTCTCTTTCTCTCAATGCAATTACTGCCTCCCTCTCACTAGCTCCATCTGCTGGTGTCCCTGTCTCACTGCACTTACTGACCTCTCACCATCTCCATCTGCTGTTTTCCTTGCCTCACTGCAGTTACTGCCCCCTCTCAACATCTCCATCTGCTGGTCTCCCTGTCTCACTGCAGTTATTGCCCCCCTCTCACCATCTCCAACTGCTGGTGTCCCTGTCTCACTGCAGTTACTGCCGCCTCTCACCATCTCCATCTGCTGTTTTCCTTGTCTCACTGCAGTTACTGCCCCCTCTCAACATCTCCATCTGCTGGTCTCCCTGTCTCACTGCAGTTACTGCCCCCCTCTCCCCATCTCCAACTGCTGGTGTCCCTGTCTCACTGCAGTTATTGTCCCCCTCTCACCATCTCCATCTGCTGGTCTCTTTATCTCAATGCAATTACTGCCTCCCTCTCACCATCTCCATCTGCTGGTGTCCCTGTCTCACTGCACTTACTGACCTCTTTCAACATTTCCATCTGCTGGTGTCTCTGTCGCTCTGCAGTTATTGCCCCTCTCAAGTTCTCCATCCGCTGCTGCACCTGTCTCACTGCAGTTACTGCCCTTCTCACCATCTCCATCTGCTGGTCTCCCTGTCTCACTGCAGCTACTGCCCCTCTCAACATCTCCTTTTACTGGTGCCCGTCTCACTGCAGTTGCTGCCCCCTCTCACCATCTCCATCTGCTGGTCTCCCTGTCTCACTGAAGTTACTGCCCCGCCTCTCACCATCTCCAACTGCTGGTCTCCCTGTCTCACTGAAGTTACTGCCCCCCCCTCTCACCATCTCCAACTGCTGGTGTCCCTGTCTCACTGCAGTTACTGCCCCCTCTCACCATCTCCATCTGCTGGTGTCCCTGTATCAATGCAGTTACTGCCCCCTCTCACCATCTCCATCTGCTGGTGTGCCTGATTCACTGCAGACACTGTCCACTCTCTCCATCTCCACCTGCTGGTGTGCCTGTCTCACTACAATTACTGCCCCTCTCCCCAACTGCATCTGCTGGTGTCCCTGTCTCACTGCAGTTACTGTCCACGCTCACACCATCTCCACCTGCTGGCGTCTCTCTCTCACTGCAGTTACTGCCCCCTTCTCACCATCTCCATCAGCTGGTGTCCCCATATCAATGCAGTTACCGCCCCCTCACACCATCTCCATCTGCTGGTGTGCATGTCTCACTGCAGTTAGTGCCCCTCCCATCATCAGCATCTGCTGGTGTCAGTGTCTCATTGCAGTTACTGACCCCTCTCAAAATCTCCATCTGCTGCTGTCCCTGTCTGACTGCAGATACTGTCCCCCTCTCACCATCTCCATTGACTGGTGCCGCTGTCTCGCAGCAGTTACTGCCCCCTCTCACGATCTCCATCTGCTGGTTTCCCTGTCTCTCTGCAGATCCTGCCTCTCTCACCATCTCCATCTGCTGGAGTCCCTGCCTCACTGCAGTTAATGCCCCCTCTCACCCTCTCCATCTGCTTGTGTCCCTGGCTCACTGTAGTTACTGTCCCCCCTCACACCATCTCCAACTGCTGGTGTCCCTGTCTCACTGCAGTTACTGCCGCCCTCTCACCATCTCCATCTGCTGGTGTCCCTGTATCAATGCAGTTACTGCCCCCTCTCACCATCTCAATCTGCTGGTAACCCTGTCTCACTGCAGACACTGTCCCCTCTCTCCATCTCCATCTGCTAGTGTGTCTGTCTCACTGAAGTGACTGCACCCCTCTCACCATCTCCAACTGCTGGTGTCCCTGTCTCACTGCAGTTACTGCCCCCCTCTCACCATCTCCATCTGCTGGTGTCCCTGTATCAATGCAGTTACTTCCCCCTCTCACCATCTCCATCGGCTGGTGTGCCTGTCTCACTTCAGACACTGCCCCTCTCTCCATCTCCATCTGCTGGTGTCCCTGTCTCACTGCAGTTACTGTCCCCTCTCGTCATCAGCATCTGTTGGTGTCCCTGACTCATTGCAGTTACTGACCCCTCTCAAAATCTCCATCTGCTGGTGTCTCTGTTGCACTGCAGTTATTGCCACCTATCAACATCTCCATCTGCTGCTGTCCCTGTCTCACTGCAGTTACTGCCTCCTCTCGCCATCTCCATCTGCTGCTGTCCCTGTCTGACTGCAGATACTGTCCCCCTCTCACCATCTCCATTGACTGGTGCCCCTGTCTCACAGCAGTTAATGCCCCCTCTCACTATCTCCATCTGCTGGTGTCCCTGTCTCTCTGCAGATACTGCCTCTCTCACCATCTCCATCTGCTGGTGTCCCTGCCTCACTGCAGTTACTGCCAATCTCACCATCTCCATCTGCTGGTGTCCCTGTTTCAGTGCAGTTACTGTCCCCCCTCACACCATCTCCACCTGCTGGTGTTCCTGTCTCACTGCAGCTACTGGCCCCCTCTCAACATCTCCATTTACTAGTGTCCCCGTATCAATGCAGTTTCTGCCCCCTCTCACCATCTCGATCTGCTAGTCTCCCTGTCTCACTGCAGTTACAGCCCCCCTCTCAGCACCTCCATCTGCTGCTGTCCCTGTCTCACTGCAGTTACTGCTTCCTCTCGCCATCTCCATCTGCTGGTGTCCCCGTATCAATGCATTTACTGCCCCCTCACACCATCTCCATCTGCTGGTGTGCCTGTCTCACTGCAGTCAATGCCCCCTCTCATCATCAGCATCTGCTGGTGTCCCTGTCTCACTGCAGTTACTGGCCCCCTCTCAACATCTCCATTTACTGGTGTCCCCGTATCAATGCAGTTTCTGCACCCTCTCACCATCTCGATCTGCTTGTCTCCCTGTCTCACTGCAGTTACAGACCCCCTCTCAGCATCTCCATCTATTGGTGTCCCGGTCTCACTGCAGTTACTGCCGCCTCTCACCATCTCCATCAGCTGTTTTCCTTGTCTCACTGCAGTTATTGCCCCCTCTCAACATCTCCATCTGCTGGTCTCCCTGTCTCACTGCAATTACTGCACCCCTCTCACCATCTCCAACTGCTGGTGTCGCTGTCTCACTGCAGTTATTGTCCCCCTCTCACCATCTCCATCTGCTGGTCTCTTTAACTCAATGCAATTACTGCATCCCTCTCACCATCTCCATCTGCTGGTGTCCCTGTCTCACTACACTTACTGCTACTCTCACCATCTCCATCTGCTGGTGTCCCTGTCTCACTGCAGTTACTGTCCCCCCTCTCACCATCTCCACCTGCTGGTGTCCCTGTCTGACTGCAGTTATTGTCCCCCTCTCACCATCTCCATCTGATGGTCTCTTTATCTCAACAAGGTAATTCATGACAACGCTACTTCATCGGACACGTCATCAGGATGCGCCGCGTTGCGCACATGCGCAGACGGCCTCATGTCCCCTGCGCATGCGCTGCGGTCCGGCTTACCAAGACAGTTTTGCGCATGCGCAGACGCGCGATACGCGCATGTGCACACAGTCTGCTCATCTCTGCGCATGCGCTGTGGTCCGACCTGCCAATACCGATGTGCGCATGCGCAGATGACGTCATCGCGTTATTTCGTCTTCCTCGCCGACGCGCCAGTTTGGCCTCTGCGCATGCGTCAAAGCTTCGGCGCGAATTTTTGAAAGTGGAAGGAGTGGGGGTTTCGTCGGGCATTTTCTCGCATTTTATCTGAATTATTTATTCGTTTTGGAGACTTGCTTCATTTTTATTTGACACAGGATATTGTTCCAAGGTAAGCTGCTCTGCCTTTGTAAGTTGCTCTGAAAACATTTCCATTGTCTGGGCCACCGCATGTTCTCCAGTCCCTGTTGTAAGTTGCTCTGAAAACATTTCCATTGTCTGGGCCACCGCATGTTCTCCAGCCCCTGTTGTGAGTTGCTCTGAAAATATTTCCATTGGCTGGGCCACCGCATGTAGCAGGATGAAGGCACAGTGACTGTGATTTCTGGCGCCAAACAGTACACACTGCAGATACATGATGGCCAGGCTACCTGCAGCTGCATCTTCTCCATTCAGACTTTGTTGCCCTGCAAATATGCTGTCGTTGTGCAGAGTCATCTGGGTCTGCCTTTGGACAGGCTCGCCCCCAATTGTCGCTGGCGTGCATCTCAGACACCAACGACGACAGGCATGGCTGCTGCCATTGTGATTACAGAGGAACAGCCAAGGCCCCTCAGCCACAATGAAAGATACCGCTTGCTTTCAGATCAATTGTACCAGCTACAACAGGCCGTTCTGCTGAGTGGAACGGCAGCATTCATGAGGAGACTGGACTGGCTGCGACAACAGACTCTCTGCTGGCAGCAAGGACTGGCTGATGAGATGGAGCCACTTACGATGCCCAAGAATTGCCCGGAAGCACCTTCGGATGGAGGTGGTCGCGCGCTGGACATCAGTCACGTGTCACAAACCCTGGATCCTGAGCGTCTCACCCCCTGGCCTAATGATCTGATGGACCATACATATGCCTGCCTGTTCAAATCTCCACTTCCCCTACCTGCGGTACCCTCTCCTTGCTGCTCAGTTACACAGTCACCTGCTCCTACACCCATCAGGGCAGTGCACATGGACACACTGTTACCTGCTCCTGCACCCATCAGGGCAGTGCTCATGGACACACAGCCACCTGTTTCCCCATCCGACGTTGAAACAACCATGCAGAGCCTTGTGAGTCTCCGCAATTGCCTGTTGCTGCCTGTCAAGCAGAGAGGGCGTCCAAAGGGGTCAAGCACTTGGGGAACATTCAGCAAGAAGAGACTGAGCACTAAAAGAAACAAGCATGCCGTGTCCAGTGGTGGCAGAAATGTGAATGTTCTTGCTGTGAACACAACTGGTGATAGTAGTAGGCAGGATTAAATGGGAATGGATGGAAAGACGCACGAGTAACATAACCACTGGCAGGGAACTTCTGGGCTAAATGGCCAGCTTTATGTTCATAGCCCAAAAGAAATGTGCTTCTTTTCCAGCACCCTCGCATCATTCATGTTTTCCCTGAGAGCAGCATTGAACCATCACGAGATAGGGGCAGTTACATCATCCTGACTCCTACAGCTGAGGTGGGTACTAAGTGATTCATTGGCGGTGTTATCAGTACATGCCTTTACCGCAGAACACAAAGCTTGTTGAACAGTAATTTCATTGGAGGGAGGGAAGCTCTGACACTGATGTTCTTTCCTTATTTTCTTTCATGTAAAACGTGCCTTTGAGAATACAATCTTTGACACTTAAGGACGGCATTCAAGCAAAGGAGGCAGTGCAGGAGAGGACGCAAGGATGTGCTGATTCCTGCATCTGAGGTGGGTAATAAGTGCTTCATTGGCGACGTTATCAATTGGTGCCTTCACTGCAGAACTTAAAAAGGTGTGCACAACAGTAATTTCAGTGGATGGAGGGAGGCTAGCTCTGACTCTGATTTGCTTTATTTCTTTTCATGTAAAACGTGCCGTCGAGAAAACAATCCTTGAGACTTACGGTCAGCATTCAAGCAACGAAGGCAACTGGATCATGCTGCGGAGCTCATCACGATGTGGAAAGGAACATTGCATTTGTGGATGAATTGGGAATGCACATTGGGATGCGCTTGGGGAACATTCACCAAGAATAGACTGAGCTCAGACTCTTGTGACTTTGCCTTCTTCACATGGACAATACAGTAGTGGAATAGAGAGCCAAGCGTTTATTCACCACAAGGCTCTCCAGGAACAATCTCTTTAGCTGTGCATAGCAGAGACTCGGCCTGTCTGTCTAACCGGAATGCTGGACACAATACTCATGTATCCATGCACAGCAGTTCCTTGGATACTTAATGAACTTAATAAAACTTTTCAATAATTAAACCCAGAATTGTTGAGGTTTTGTTTTGCATGCTATTTCCCCGACTTTGCAACTGCACTTCAGATATTCAACTATGGTGGGGGGGTAGATGGAGGGGTGGGTGAAGAGGGGGAGGGGTGGGGAGTGCGGGGAGGGGTGGGGAGAGGGAGCATGCAAAATGCAGGGACCAAACAGTTGCAATGCTTGAAGTCCTGAGGAGAAGTAGAGAAAGCAACTGGGTAGGGGAGAAAGCAACTGGATTGGGCATCCGCAGCTGGAGGGAACGGCTGAATGGAGAGGGCCGGAAGCGAGAGGCCGTAGAGAGCCACGGGGAGCGAGCGTGCGAAGACCTTTGTGTCACCGGGTCCAGGGAATGGCCAGTAAGTCTTTTGCTGTTGTGCTTATGGCACATGCACAGAAAAAGGCACTCCTCTTCCCTTCTGCTGCTCCCCCACCCACACTCTCCCCTTCCTCCCTCTCCCCCCAGCTCTCCCCCTCCCCACTCTCTCCCCTTTCTCCCTATCCCCCCAGCTCTCCCCCTCCCCCTTCCTTACCCCTCCCTCTCCCTCTTTCTCCCCCTTCCTTGCCTCTCCCTCTTTCTCCCCACCTCCCCTCCCCCTTTCTCTCCCCCCTCCCCTCCCTCTTACTCTCCCCCCTCTTTCTCTCCCCCTCCCCTCCCTCTTTTCTCTCCCTCCCCTCCCTCTTTCTCTCCCTCTCCCTCTTTCTCCCCCCCTCCCCCTTCCTTACCTCTCCCTCTTTCTCCCCCCCCCCCTTCCCGGCCCCCGCGCTGCTGTCCCCGGCCCCCGCGCTGATCTCCCCGGCCCCCGCGCTGCTGTCCCCGACCCGCGCGATGCTCTCAGCGGCCCCCGCGCTGGTCTCCCTGGCCCCCGCGCTGCTGTTCCCGGCCCCCGCGCTGATCTCCCCGGCCCCCGCGCTGCTCTCCCCGGCCCCCGCGCTGCTGTCCCCGGCCCCCGCGCTGATCTCCCCGTCCCCCGCGCTGATCTCCACGGCCCCCGCGCTACTCTCCCCGGCCCCCGCGCTGATATCCCCGGCCCCCGCGCTGCTCTCCCCGGACCCCGCGCTGCTCTCCCCCAGCCCCCGCGCTTCTCTCCCCGGCCCCCGCGCAGCTCTCCCCGGCCCCCGCGCTGATCTCCCCGGCCCCCGCGCTGCTGTCCCTGGCCCCCGCGGTGCTCTCCCCGGCCCTCGCGCTGATCTCCCCGGCCACCGCGCTGCTCTCCCCGGCCCCTGCGCTGATCTCCCCGGCCCCCGCGCTGTTCTCCCCGGCCCCCGCGCTGCTCTCCCCTGCCCCCGCGCTGATCTCCCCTGCCCCCGCGGTGCTCTCCCCGGCCCGCTCCACTCTCTCACTCCGGCCATTGTATTCTGCCACGTGTTTGTTAGGTTTCATCTCTGTGATTTTTTGAGCAGCGCCATCTTTAGTCCTGGCAGCTGCTGCAGTCGCAGGCTGTGACGTTTTCGTGGCACATGCTGTATCTGCGCATGTGCCAAAACAGCGCAACCTACCGATCGCGTTGTCAACAATTGCGGTCTTGAAAAATATGATAGCTGAAATGATATAGCAGCATGAGACGACCTGGCTGGTTGTTCTGCCCTATGTGTTGATGGTAATCAGGAATACTGCAGCTTCATCAACAGGTTTTACTGTTGCATGACCCAGGGTTTTGGAGTAAGTTTTGGAATTGGGGATCTGGTGTTCAATTACATCCATGAGTCAGAATTGTATCACATATTGCTGTCATAGTGATTCTACGTGCGCTAACAATTGTTGTATTCAATGTATATCAGCTTAGAAGGTGTAAAAATGAACTTTTGTGAAGATTGGATGATGGGACTATAATGAAACAGAAGGAACGGTTATCAATATAAACAAAAACTGAAAAACACAGCTGCATATACTAAGTGTTATAACGTATCTTTTTATGCGTAACAGTGTGGCACACTCATTGGGGGACAATGACGTTCTCGGGAATGGTTCACGGAGAAGGGAAACTTGACGATCCTAAGATAAGAATCTTTGGATCAAGAAGGGGGAGATGTTGGCCTGGGGCTGTAAGAAATACAGAATAAGTTACAAACTGCTGGGATTGTTTGACTTGTAGTAACCTGGAGATCGGACACTGGCCTGTGCTGGCAAAAACCAGTTTGAACAAATTACTTTATGACACAAGACAAAGGATTGATCACAGGAAAAGAACCTTATTTGGACACAGTGTGATACCAGGGTCTTTGCGCCACGGCCAACTAGGAGAAGATGTGAACGAGGTGAGCAGGCTTAAGCCAACCGGAAAGAGACAGCTCAGATTTGGAGAGATAAGAGGGAGGATAGGAAGAGAGCTTTTTGGGCATAGAACCAGCGAAGACTCCAGAGATCAACAATCATCAAAGCGGAAGACCCTGCGTGAGCGACGCGGCGATGACGTAGAAGAGAGAGAGAGAAAACGGAACGCCTGGCCAGCGTTAACTCTCCCTTTTTCGGGTAATATCCTTTGTTTTCTGTGACTCGGTCAGGGAATGGTCAGGGGAACCTAGTGGGTGTGCTTATGAATTCTAGCTAGTTTTCTTGTTAACTGCATAACTCAGTTGGAGTTGCATGCTTTTGTCTAACTAAGTGTATAAGCCTTATTCTTACATAGTACAACAACGTGAATAAAGTAAATTGATAGTTAAAGAAAGGACTGAGTTCCTCCTCTTTGTACTAAGCCAGTAACTGTAGTTGTGGATTAAGGTGGAAGGTGGCTCTCTTGTAACCTGATATCCCAAACACTCAGCCTGAGCCTGAATTAAGAGGACGTCAGTCCCACCTGACGGCCAGGATCAAGTCAGTTCAGGGAATAAAGGGGAGAATGGGGAGTTGACTCCACGCCACGGTTTACATCACTGTGTCTGTATCACTGACCCCTATGGAGAGCAGACTGACTGCACTGTGTCAGTATCACTGTGCAGTTTGATCCCATTGCGTCTGTGTCAATGACCCGGGGAGAGCAGACTGACCCCATTGTGTCCGCATAACTGTGCCCGGGGAGAGCAGAATGACCCCACTGTGTCTCTATCACTGAGTCCGTGGGGGAGAAGACTGACCCAAAGTGTCTGTGTCACTGACCCGGGAGGAGAACCTACTGACCCCATAATGTCTGTATCACAGTCCCCGGGGAGTCCAGACTGACCCCACTGTGTCTGTATCACTGACCCTGTGGGAGAGCAGACTGTCCCCACTGTGTCTGCATCACTGATCCCGGGATCCAGCAGATTGATCCCAATGTGTCTGTATCACTGACCCCAGAGGTGTGCAGTCTGACCCCACTCCGTCTGCATTACAGAGCATGGGGAGAGCAGACTGTCCCCACCGTGTCGTTATCATTGACCCCGGGGAGAGCAGACTGACCCAATTGTGTCTATATCACTGACCCCGGGGAGAGCAGTCTGATTCCATTTCCTTTGCATCACAGACTCCGGGGTAGAGCAGAATGACTCCAATGTGTCTGTGTCACTGATCCCGGGATCCAGCAGATTGATCGCACTGTGTCTGTATCACTGACCCCTGGGAAAGCGGACTGACCCTACTCTGTCTTTATCACTGACATCGCCAGAGAACAGACTGACACCAATGTGTCTGTATCACTGACCCGGGGTGAGCAGACTGAACCCACTGTGTCTTTATCACTGACCCAAGTGGAAAGTAGACTGTCCCTAGTGTGTCTGTTTCATTGACACTGTGGGAAAGTAGACTGACTGCACTGTGTCTCTTTCACTGACCCCGGGGTGAGCAGACTGACCAGACTGTGTTTTCATCACTGACCCCAGGAGACAGCAGACTGATCCCACTGTGTCTGTATCACTAACCCCAGGGGAGATCTGACTGACCCCACTCTGTCTGACTTTCCCTCCCTCTCTGACTTTGTCTGTCTCTTTCTCTTCTTTCTCTCGCTTTCTTTGGCATTTTCTGACTTTCACTTTCCGCCAATTGCATCGCCCACCAATTTCTCCCCAGCAAGTTTCAAAGTGACTTGGGGGTCCATGTCAATTTGAGTGCATCGTAGATTTACCAGAATGTTTACAGGGCTCCAAGGGTTCAATTACAGGGCAATATTGAACAAACTTGTGATGTATTCCCTGGAATTTTGTAGGATCAGGGATGATTTGGTCAAAGTTGGTGAGGTATTAAGCGGAACTGATGGGGTATATTGGGGCCAAAAAAACTATTTTGGCATGTCGTGGTGTCTGGGACTAGTGAACATAGTATAAAAAATAGAGGCAGACATATCAGGAGTGAATTTAGGCAACATTTCTACACACATAAGGTGGTATTAGTCCTTTGATGATAAACTAATTGTCCATTTTTAAATCTAAGGCTGACCTCATCGAATTACTTTTGGAAATTGAAATATTCTTCTGTCGCTCTCTGTCCCTGAGTCACTCTGTTTCTCTGTGTGTCTTAGTGCGTGTGTTTCTGTGAGTATGTTCTGTGTGTGTGTGTGTCTGTGTGCATGCGTTTCTGTGTGCATGTGTGTGTTCTCTGTGTTTGTGTGTGTGCTTCTCTGTATGTGTGCCTCTATGAGTGTATGTGGCTATGCCTATTTCTCTCTCCATTTTCAGAACCTTTGTAAAACTCCACATACATTTGTTTGGCTGCTTTTGCTGACACCGCAACAGCAGAGAGTGCAGTTCTATACGCAGGCTGGTAAGAAACCCATATGCGCAGCTGGCTCCAATGTTCCCGTGAAAGTTAAGTTGTTGTGAGTGCCCATTTTCTTTTTCATGAGCAGTTGTTTGAAATTGTTCGAGAATGATTGCAGACACATGTACTGTATCACAGAACAGGACCTGCATGGTTCCTTCCAGATTGCTGCACATAGTTTTGCAGTAAAGCTGAGCGACACTCTCCTTCCTAGTCTCTTCCTCTTTCTCGCTGGTTCTTTCTCCCCATTGCCATACTTCCCTCTCTCTGTTATTCCCTCTCCATCTCTATCCCTGTTCTTTCTCAGTGTTACCCTGTCCAGCTGGATGGAGGAGGCGAAAGAGAGGTATATATAGAGGCAACTTTCTTCTCTTCTTCTGAGGCCTCCTTGTCTCGAGACACAATGGGTAAGTGCCTAGAGGTGGTCAGCGGTTTGTGAAGCAACGCCTGGAGTGGCTATAAAGGCTAATTCTACAGTAACAGGCTCTTCCACAGGGGCTGCAAATAAAATTGGTTGTCGGGGCTGTTACACAGTTGGCTCTTTCCTTGCACTTCTGTCTTTTTTTCCTGCCAACAGCTAAGCCGCTTCGACCCACCACTCTTTAGCCTCGCCTTTATGGCTGTCCGCCAGCTCTGGCGATCACTGGCAACTGACTCCCACGACTTGTGGCAAATGTCACAATACTTCATGTCGTATTAGCAGATGTCTTTAAAGCAGAGACATGGACGGCCGTGGAGTCTGATACCAGTGGCGAGCTCGCTGTACAATGCCTCCTTGGGGATCCTGCTATCTTCCATGCGGCTCACATGGCCGAGCCATCTCAAGCGCCGCTGGCTCAGTAAGGTGTATATGCTGGGGATGTTGGCCACCTCGAGGACTTCTGCATTGGAGATACGGTCCTGCCACCTGTTGCCAAGGATCCTTCGGAGTAAGCGAAGATGAAATGAATTGAGACGTCGCTCTTGGCTGACATAAATTGTCCAGGCCTCGCTGCCATAGAGCAAGGTACTGAGGACACAGGCATGAAACACTCGTACTTTTGTGTTCCGTGTCACTGCGCCATTTTCCCACACCCTCTTGGCCAGTCTGGACATAGCAGTGGACGCCTTTCCCATGCGCTTGTTGATTTCTGCATCAAGAGACAGGTTACTGGTGATAGTTGAGCCGAAGAAGGTGAACTCTTGAACCACTTCCAGGGCATGGTCGCCAATATTAATGGATCGATCATTTCTGGCACCCTGTCCCATGATGTTAGTTTTCTTGAGGCTGATGGTTAGACCAAATTCGTTGCAGGCAGACGCAATCCTCTTGATGATTATCTGCAGACATTCTTCTGTGCGGGATGTTAATGCAGCATCGTCAGCAAAGAGGAGTTCCCTGATGAGGACTTTCCGTACTTTGGTCTTTGCTCTAAGATGGACAAGGTTGAACAACCTACCACCTGATCTTATGTGGAAGAAAATTCCTTCTTCAGAAGATTTGAACGCATGCAAGAGCAGCAGGAAGAAGAAGATCCCAAACAGTGTAGGGGCGAGAACACAGCCCTGTTTCACACTACCCAGGTTGGAAAAAGGAGTCTGATGAGGCACCGCTATGCTGAATTGTGCCTTTGATATTGTCATGGAATGAGATGATGATACTTAATAGCTTTGGTGGACAGCTGATCTTTGCTAATAGTCTGCAGAGAGCACATCTGCTGAGGAGGTCAAAGGCTTTGGTGAGATCTATGAAAGCAGTGTAGAGCAGAATCTGTTGTTCCAGGCATTTCTCCTGTAGCTGGTGACGGGAGAACAATATGCCAATAGTGGATCTCTCTGTGCGAAAGCCGCACTGTGCCTCAGGGCAAACACGCTCAGCCAGCGTCTGGAGTCTGTTTAAAATGACTCGAGCGAAGACTTTCCCCACTATACTGAGCAGGGAGATACCATGTTAGTTGTTGCAGTCACCGCGGTCACCCTAGTTCCTATAGAGGGTGATGAAATTGACATCTTGCATGTACTGTGGTACTGCTCCCTCATCGCAGCAGAGGCAAAGCAGTTCATGGGGTGCTGAGATTATAGCAGGCTTGGCACTCTTGATTATTTCAGGGGAAATGCTGTCCTTTCCAGGGGCTTTTCCACTGGGTAGAGAATCAATAGCATCACTGAGTTCCGATTTTGTTGGCTGCTTTTACAGCTCATCCATGACTGGCAGAGACTGGGCTGTATTGAGGGCGGTATCAGTGACAACAGTAACCCTGAAGTACAATTCTAGGTAAAGCTCCACCCAGCGGTCCACTTGCTTGCGTTGGTCAGTGATTGTGTCCTCTGACTTAGACCTGAGGGGGTGATCTTCTTGCTGGGTGGCCCAAAAGCTCTCTTAATGCCATCATACATTCCTCTGATGGTTCAGGAGTCGGAGGCCAGCTGAATACGACTGCATATGTGTTGCCAGTAGTCATTTGCAAAGCGCCTGGTGTGTTCTTTGTGCAGAGCTTCTGGCTACTTTAAGTGCTACAGATATTAACTCACTGGGGGCTTTCTTGTAGTTCAACAGTGCAATGCTTAGCGGCTATGACAGGTTCCAGCTCTTGGAAGTGAGATTGAAACCAGTCTGCATTCTGCTTCTCACGTTTGCCATAGGTGGTCATTGCTGAGTCATAGATGTCGTTTCTGATGTGGGACCACTTGGCCTCTGCATTCCCTGTAGGAATGTTTTGAAGGGCTTTTCAAGTGAATTTAGAAACTTATGCAACAACAGTTCTGCTGTGTTGATTTGCGGGTGGGGGGCCCTTCTGTTTGGAGTGATGTAGCTTCTTTGATTTGAGTCTAACTTTGCTGCACACCAGGGAGTGATCGGTGTCACAGTCCGCACTGTGGAATCTGCATGTGATTTGGACACTGTTTATAGAGGCTCGCCTTGAGATGATGAGGTCTAGCTGGTGCCAAAGACGTGATCTTGGGTGCCTCCATGAAACCTGGTGACAGGGTTTAGTGTGAAAGAACGAGTTGGTGATGCAGCGGTTGTGATAGGTACACCAAGCAAGCAGTCTCTGTCCATTCTCATTCATCCTTCCAATGCCATAGCGCCCAAGGCAGAAGGGCCTTGTGTCATGGTCGGCCCCAACCCTGGCATTCAAGTCCCCCAACAGGAACAAATGTTCGATACTAGGAATGCTACTAATGATATTATGGAGTTCCTCACAGAACGGATCTTCAACCTCATGTGCGGAGCAGAGTGTTGGAGCACAGATGCTGAGTAAGTGTTCTGGACCAGAGGTGCTGAGCAGTCGGATAGACAGTATGCACTCCGTGCCATTCAAGGTGGCTCTATCATGCTGAGCAACAAGTTTCTGATGGTGAAACCCACTCCATGCTGTCTTGGTTCTTCAGGACCCCTACCCTGCCAGTAGAAGGTGTAGTCTTGCTTGCTTCAAGATCAGTTCGCAGGGAGGCGTTTCTCCTGAAGAGCTGCAATGTCCACATTGAGTCTACTGAGCTCGTTGTTAATGATGGCGGTCTTCCCAGAATCGTTGATTTGTGTAAGGTCATCCAATAGGCCAGGACACATCGTTCTCACGTTCCAGCTTGCAAAATGAAGAGTTGGTACCTTCTTTCCTTTTATGTCTTGCTGCTTGTCGCAGTGTTACAGTCCAGTTGTCGGGCAGCTTTACTCTGCATCTAACCGCACACTACCTGCCCTGGGTGTGTTTGATAGAACAGAGAAGATGGAGATTTGCTCTGTAGTTGACTATGGGCTGTACTCTTGGTACATTGCTTGGCAGCATTTGATGGAACAGTGTAGATGGAGCTCTATTCCATATCTCTGGCATTTAGATGGTTAAGGGATGAATTGATCAAAGTTCACCAGATAATAATGGAATGAAGGGTCGATAGAGAGAAACCCTTCTCACTGGCTGGGGGAGTCTTCGACCAGGGGCACAGTCTAAAAATCGAACATTATTCTAAAACACTTTCAAGAGTGAAATTAAGAAACAATTCGACACACAAAGCTTGGCAGAAGTTTGGAAATGTCTTCCACAAGTGACCCCTCCCTATCCCTATCTCTGCAATGTCCTGCAGCTCCACAATCCTCCAATATCTGCGATCCTCTAATTCTGGCCTCTGGAGCATCCCCATTTTTAATCGTCCCACCATTCGTGGACGTGCCTTCCAGCTGCCAAGGCCCTAACTCTGGAATTCCTTTCGTAATCCTCTCCATCTCTCTTCCTGCTTTCCTCTTTGAAGACGCTCCCTCAGACCAAACTCTTTAACCAAGTTTTTGGTCATCTCGTCGAATACCTCCTTAAGAGACTCAGTGTCAAATTTTCGTCTTCTTTCTTTATTTGTTGGATGTGTGCATTACTGCCTAGGCCAGCATTTAATGCCCATCTCTAATCGCTCTTGAGAAAGTGATAGTGAACCTCCTTTTAAAACCATTGCAGTTTATGTGATGTCGGTACACCCACAGTACTGTTAGAAGACAGTTCCAGGATGTTGACCCAGTGACAGTGAAGGAGCAGTGGTGTCAGGATGGTGTATGACTTGAAGGGAAGCTTGCAGGTGGTGTTCCCTGTTTGTTCACTCTCTATCCTCCTCCCTCTCCCTCTATCTCTCCCCGCTCTCTTTGTCTATATCTCTCTCTGTCTCTCGCCCCCTCTCTCTCTCTCTCTCTCTCTCTTTCTCCAGCCCGGTCCACGACTTTATCTGTGTCACTCTAACACTATCTCTCCCTCTCTATTCTTTCATCTCTCTCTCCTTCCCTCTCTCCTTGGACAACCATGCTTTCAGTCATTTCGTGGTTAATTTCGAACCAGTAACTGTTGCCCTTGCTGGGAATGTCACTGTCGTTGAAAATATCAAACGAAAATCCAATATTCACCCTAAAACACTCACACGAAATCCCCAATAATGAATTGGACAGAACGTGGGAATTATTACTAAGGTTCTGTCAAGCTCTCCTTACACCCTGTGTCCCTTTTCCCCTGCTTGTAAAGTGTATCAGTTTTTTAAATGTTTTTTTCAACAACATTATATGTAAAGTAAATAAAATCTGTGGCTCAGCATCAATAGCCATTTGTGTCAGAGAGTTCCAAACTAATCCCACAGTTGGTATGTTCAGGTTTTTCTTCATTTCACTCCTCAAAGGTTTTTAGGCTATGTTTAGATTTTTTAGACTATTGCCCAAAGTTTCTGACTCCGCAGACAGTGGGAATAGTTATTCTCTGCAGGCCTTATTATTTTCCCCTATTGTCTGGAAAACATTAATAAAATCACCCCTTAATCTTCTAAATTCCAGGGATGCAGAGTAAATAACCACCAACAATGTCCCATTAAACACTTCGAAGCCAAGCACAGTGTGGGGTTAGACACAGAGTAAATTTCCCTCTGCACTGTACTGATAAACACTCCCAGGGAAGGGGCAACTTGGGGTGAGATACAGGGTAAAGACGGGGCCTACTGTATTATAAACAAGGAAATGGTCATGTGCAGTACAAACTGAGACCAGGTGAACCATAGCAGAACTAGAGACCTGGTTGAGACGTTGTCTAGTGCAGTGAGAATGGAGGCAAGGTCTCGTGTTTTATGAACAGAGGCTAGATCTGGTGCAGTCATAACTGAAATAGATTGCTGGGCCTAATCAGATGAAGACAAGGTCGCTAATCGTGGGGCTGTTTGATTGGGGGATGACACAAATTGAGGGGAGACAGTAAGCTGTGAAGAGGACACAGCGAGGGTATGGAGTATGGAGTATGGACTTCTTCAGTGAGTGGGCAAGAAAGTGACTGATGGAAAATACTGTGGAGAAAAGTCAGGTATTCACATTGGCTGAAAGAAAATGTCATTGACATTGAAATGATTGTGTTTTATCAACCACATTATTTACTTAAGTGTCAAATCCGCTTGATCAGGAGAGTGTAACTAATCACATTAATCAGGGGTATAACTGTGTCAGTGGAGACGTATCCCCTGTATAAATCAACAGCCATTGAAAAGGATCAGCTCATAGTGCTGGAGCTGTGGGTTCCAGGCTAACAGAAGTCTCTGCTTCTCACAGAAATGGGATATCCAGTAATCCTACAGATCGCATCCATTTATTATCCTGTACTTGCTGCAATTGGAGTTCCTGGTAAGCCTGTATATCAGTTGATAATGGTGTAAATCGATGTTAACTGTGTTGCTGTAATCGGTATTATTTCTCACTGTGCGTTTTACACAGCCACCTGTTCTTTAATAGCAATTTAATGATGGAATATCCTCATTGTCTACCCTTTCAGTCTTGTTGGAGCTGCATTATCTATAAGGGCATTGGTCTTAGTAACCCTGGAATAGTTATTGGATTATTGTGTCTATTTAATGTACTTGAATCAGATGTCTCGGTTCGGATCAAGAATAAGAGCATCAGGAGATTTTCACAGTTTCCTGATGTTTTTTATGATTTTTTTTCGCTGTTTGTTAACGAGACCTCCCACGGTATCAATGCTACAAGGAGGCAACACAATGTTTTCCAACCCAATAACATGGTTCTGTTTAACTGGGATTTCAATGTATTTATTGGTTATCACTGCTATAAAATATTATTTCATACTGTGTGTGTCTGACGTTCCTTCAGAGGTCTGGCTACTGAACTGAGTTTGCTGCTGCTTCTTTCACTGCTCCTTCTCTGCTTCACCGTGGAGCCTTCACTGTCACTGAACTACATTGTAAAACAGAAAGTATTGATGTGATGTTTTATTGGTTTACACTCTATCAGTTGGAATCACGAGTCTTTCCATTTATCTGTACATTATCAGCTGCAGCGCTGATGTTGGTGTTTTATTAATTAAACAATCCTACATTCCAACGGTGTACTTTATAATTCCAAGAGAAGGAATTTCAATGATTGTGAAGTTTGTCTGGAAGAAGCTTTCGATTCTGTTTATTTCATGCATTGTGGATGAAGTGAACAGTGTAGGTGAACAGGTGGAGATTTGTGTGCTCTTTTGACACATTAAATTATTCACAGAGGTTTCACCATTGAGCAAACTGACTCTGAGAATAGAATCATTGAACATGGGGCTAGTGAACAGAATACAGGCACAGAATGTGAGGAACAAATCGCATGTGAAAGTGGCATTAAGTAACACTTTGCAAGGTGTGAGGAGTCCACAGAGCCAGAGAGGGCAACTTAGAAAAGGAGCAGGGAGAATGAAACTGAGGGAAAAAGATAACCAGGAGCAAAGTGAAAGAGTAATAAGCAGAGATGTGAATAAATCACTCACATAAAGTGTTGGAATATCGAGAGTAATTAGTGAGAGAAACTGTGAGTTGAAATTGTCTGTTGTCAGATTGTGTTAATTTTACTGTTGGACTTGATCCCTCAGTGTTTATTTCTGTCAGGTCCTCATTTTGTTTTGTAGGAAGTTCCTATTGTTTACTTACTGGTTGAATAAACATAATAACATCAGTTCTTCACTGATGGTAGTTCATTATTTACATATTGAACTTCAAAATCTCAGTGACCATTGAATTCAATAAAGAGCGAGGCTGATATCAGAAATATATTAAAATTGATAATTAACTGACTGTGAAAATTTAAATGTATTGAATAAATTGTATAACCAATGAAATGCTCTCCAGCACCAGTAACTTCTGGTATTATTGTTTGAATGTATTAATTGAATTGTGTTACTGGGATCTATAAAATAGCTTTGCACTAACACTTTGCTGCATTCTCTCCCTGTGAATCTCAGCCTGTCCTCTCACTGTATTGGATCCTCTGCTCATTGCTTCTTTTTATCCACTTTCCCAGACCATCTGCTCCAGTCTCCTCTCCAGCTCTAACATGTCCTTTTCTTTCTCTCCCTCCCAATCACACTCACTTGTTCCACCTCCAACTGCCTCTTCCAAATATATTCCAACACTTAAACTCACCGCAGCTGCTCTCAGACTTTTCCCACCTTGTACAAGCCCCTATCGGCTCTCTGAACTCACAGAAACGAACCAGCTGCACATCCCGCTGTTCTCAAACCTTCCCATCAGGCAGTCTATTTAATCCATTGGATTCCATCTCTGTAAAACCCCTTCTCATTTCCCCACCGGTACTGCATCTTCACTCAGTACTTCCAGTAGCTCCAGTGCTGCCTTTATTCACTTTCTGTATCAATTTCCCAATTTATTATTAACAATTGCATTTCAAACATTTCACTGAGGCAAAGCACTGTCCAGGTCAATGCATCAGTTTTACTGTTCGCTGCAGCAACAAAGCTGGAAATTTCAGCCCAGATCCTGTCAAACTGCTGCTTTGTCTCCAGGTCTGATCAATAATTTCTCTGTTTCCTTTTCTCTCTCTTCCAGTTAACTTGGTGGCGATTGTGATCCTGTCCCGAGGAAATTGCGGTCTCTCCAAATGTATCACTTTCTACCTGGTGGGAATGGCAGTGTCTGATCTCCTGGTCGTTATCTGTGGTCCCATATTGTTGTGGATTGGTTTAATGTACTTACCAGATTCATTCCTGAGAATTACTCCCGTGTGTTCTCTCATGGCCGTTCTGTTTTCTGCAACCACATTTATTTCTGTGTGGCTCACAGTCTCTTTCACCTTTGATCGATTTGTGGCCATTTGTTGTGAGAAGCTGAAAACAAAATATTGCACCAAGAAAACGGCAACTTTGGTTGCAGGAATAGTGAGTTTGTCGGGCTGTGTGGAATCTTTCCCAATTTACTTTGTATATAAACCAAGGTACATTATTGATAATGTTCCCATTGGTTGTGTCGATAAACCGAGCTTCTTCACTTCCCCCACATGGGCCGCATTTGAATTGCTTGACCTCATTTTAATCCCATGTGTCCCGGTATTTCTGATTTTGCTGCTCAATGTTCTGATGGTCAGACATATTTTATTCGCCAGCAAAGTCCGCAGGGGATTCCGGAGCTACATCAATGGAGAAAATCACAAGGACCCAGAGATGGAGAATCGGAGAAAATCAATTGTTTTACTCTTCAGTATTTCCAGTAGTTTCTTACTGTTATGGCTGACCCGGGTTGTGTTTGTCATTTATAAGCGAATTGCAGATATTTGGGATAGTTTCTCCTATACTGACCCTCACGAAATCGCAAATTACATATCAGTAATGCTGCAGATTCTCAGTTCCTGCACCAACACGTGTATTTACGCTGTGACCCAGACCAAATTCAGACAGGAGCTGAAGAACGCGGTGAGATGCCCTCTCAATCTCATTGTTAAATTAGTGAAATCACAGAAAGAGCTGAAGGGTTTCAAACACTGAAACTAAATCCCATTTCAAATTTACGTCTCTAAACTCCCCACAGGACAGAAAGTACATTCTATATTCGCAGCATAGAGCTAGAGCCCTGAAATGATTTTAAATCTGATTCTGAGATTATATTTTATTGATAATCTGATGGATTGAGGTGGGATTTGCTCTGCTGATGATTCCGGAATTGTTTCGAAAAATGCGTCACTGAAAAGCTCAGGTGAATTCCACTAAACCAACCCTGGACCTACAGCAAAATGGACAAAGCTGCAAATCACAGCGATTGTCAGATGGTGAGAGTGGCAGAAACTCCAGCGAGTCAGGGGCACCAGCAGATTGAAATGGCGAGACGGGACTGTAATTGCAGGAAGACAGGGACACCAACAGATGGAGATGCTGAGAGGGTTACAGAGAGTCCTGGGATTTCATTTCTGTGTTACTTTTTCTATGTTAAAGGTTCAAATTGGGGCTTGAAATTTCTCATTTGAATCCAGTGTTAGCAAACGTGTTCGGAAATGTATCATAAGTTTGTTGCAGTCAGACATTCCTGCATTGAGGAAATGTGAGCTATCTTTGCAGAGCCAGGATGTCGGTGTGTTTTAAATGGACTTGCACGTTTTGGTTGATGGGGTAAGGTGAGAATTTGATTTGTGTCTCTTGCAAATACACAGAATTGAAGGTATTTATACTGCATCACATGAAGCGAATAATATACAAAACCTGAGGCAGTCAGGCAACAGCAGTACGAAAGTTAATCTCTTTGTATTTGTTTTTAATTTGAAGGCTTGAGCTGCTGATTGAAAAATCAGCAGTTCAAATCCCACTGGGCTGTTGTGAATTTGAATTATTTTTCCTTCCTAAAAAAAAAACATAAATCTGAATTCAAAGAAAACCTCCAGGATGGAATTTTTCACTCCCGTTGGCTCGTGCAAAACCCGTGTGTGTCACAGTTTTATTGTATTTATTAACGATTGAAGATAAGGGGGTTGAATGCCACATACTCAAGTTAGCCAATGGCATAAAAATTGGCAGCATTGTAAGCAGTGTAGCTGGAAGCATCAATTTGGAAAGAGATATTAATATCTTAAGTGAATGGGCAAAAGTGTGGTGGATGGATTTCAATGTTAGGGGAAAAAGAACAGAACGGAGTACTTCACAAATGCTGAAAACTTGAAGCACTGGAGATGCATAGAGACTTGGTGAGGTGGAGCAATAACTGCAGTGAGACAGGGACACCAGCAGAAGGAGATGGTGAGGGGGCAGTAACTGTGGTGAGAAAGGGACAACAGTTCCTTCTGTCTCTTTCACTTTCATTCTTTCTCTCCACGTTTATCTCTGTGTGATTTTCTGTGTGTCTTTCTCTTTCACTGGTTTTCTCTCGTTCAACCTCTCTCTCTCTCGCAATCTCTCTCTCTCTCTCTTTGTGTGTGTGTGTGTGTGTCTCGCTCTCTCTCTGTGATTCTCGATGTGTTTTTCTCTCTCATTGGCTTTCTGTCTGTCTCTCTGGTGCCTGCAATTTTTTTTGCCTCCATTCTTTCCCTCAGCTTCTTTTCTCCACTTTGTTTTCATTCTCTTGCTGTCTTTTCTCTATGCTCGAATTTATTTCTGTCTTTTCACTATTTCTCTGACTTTTTCTGTCTCTTTCTATCCTCTCGAACTTTGTCTCTTTCCCTACTTTCTGTCTGTTTCTCTGCTTTCTGTCTCTTTCTCTGCTTTCTGACACTTTCTCTGCCTCCCCCCAATATAAATTCCCCACCACAGAAAAGTACCCCTCCCCACCCCTCCGAACCCCCCGACCCCCATCCCGGGAAATCACCCCCATCTAATTTCTCCTGTGAATAGGATCCCCCAAACTAATTCCACCCACAATCCCCACGCCGCCACTCCCTAACCGCCTCCGCCCCCTAACCACCCCCGCACCCTGCCCGTGAACAGTCTCGTCTCTAAACCCTCCATGAACAGACGGTAACAGATCCTCCCCCAATTCAAATTGAATCCTGGAGAAGACCCACCTCCCATTTTAAACCTGAAGAAGACTCCCCTCTGATTTTAAATCTGCGGTAGATCCCCCTCCCATTTTAAACCTGGTGTAAACTGCCCTCATTTTTGTAAAACCTGGAGTAGAGCCCCCCCCCCACCCCCCGCTCTCCTATTTAAAACCTGGAGTAGACCCACTCACATTTTAAACGGGAGAAGACTCCCTTCCAATTTTACACCTGGCGTAGGTCCACGTCCCATTTTATACCAGGAGTAACTTCCCACATCCCCCACACCCTGCCAGAATTTTAAACCTGCAGTAGCCCTGCTCCCATTTTAAACCTGGAGAAGCCCCCCTCCTATTTTAAACCGTGATAATCCCCCTCCCATTTTAAACCTGCAGTAGACCCAGTTCCCATCTTAAACGTGAATGCCGCCTCGCATTTTGAAGCGGGATAGACCCACCTCTCATTTGTAACCGACAAAATCCCCAACACATTTTAAACCTGGAGAGCCACCCTCCCATTTTAAACATGGAAAATTGCCCCTCCAATTTTAAACATTACCTAATTCCCTTTGTGAACATTGCCCTCTAATTCTCCCCCTGCCTCCACTGTAAACACACCTCCCTTTCTAAGTTACCCTCTCGGTCCAGTAAAATCTGCCCGTCTCTACTAAGTCCCACGCTGTATGACCTTCTTTGTGAACATCCCCCCTCTGTGTAACTCCCGTCCCAGTGAACAACCCCCTGTGTAATTCCAACCTCCATCACATTCCTGGGTGTGGCGCCATCTCCCGACAGTCTTTAATTCATTTTAATTCCATTCTGGATAAGCCACTGGAATTCTATCAAATGGTTCTCAGGCCCCCGGCACCTTTAACTCATGTCTGGCCAAACACAGGGGCGGGCAGACAGCAAGGATCCGAAGAGGCTACCTGGCATTCTGAGCCTTTTATGCACAGCAAGATGCCATCCCCAGACACATCCCTCCCTGTAGAAAGGTCTTTCACCTGTTCTCCCATCACCCCTGTTAGCATCAGTGAATCAGACTGAGGTGCACGCACACACACACACACACGCTGGCTGGAACAGGGACAGACGAGGTCATTCAGCCCTTTGAACATGTTCCACCAATGTTATATCATGGCTGTTATTTCCCTTCCCCCTGAGCCACAAGAAGACAGGCAGAGACAGTCGGGGAGAGGACACACAGAGAGGCAAAGAAATGCTGGGCTGGACTTGGACTTGGTGCCAATAGTATAACCTGCGGTGGGGGCAGATGGTTCAGCATCTCTCTGCTATTGTACCTCCATTGGGAGGAGAACTCGCAAGAGATGGAATGCAGCATCCCGGTTTACACTCACCCTGTACAATACCATGGCAGCGAGTTCAAATCCATCCCCAGAGAGAGGAACAGAGGCACAGAAAACAGAGATCCAGGCATTAGGACAGAACTGAGTGAGGGAAAGAGTGAGAGAGATACAAATGGAGAAGGAGCTGGAGAATGAAAGAGAGGCAGGAAGTCAGAAAACATTGAGAGAAACTAAGAGCAGAGGGCAGAAAGACTAAGAAGGACAGATAGACAGATGGAGGTGCAGCGCGGGAAAGCAGCAGCGATATAGATATTGTGAAAGATCCCAGAAAAATAGAGAGATGCAGAGACAGAAAGACGTCAAAAAGCAGAGATACAAAGTAAGGTGCAGATTCAGACTAGAGAGGGCTGTCTCGGGAAGGGGTGTGGGAAATACAGAGATAATCTTGCAGGAAATGATATGTGGAAGTGAGTGAGAGAGAAATGCACTGAGAGACAGATAAAGATGCAAAGAGTCGCAGAGAGAGAAAGAAAGGGAAAACGTGTGAGATCCTAGACAGCGGCAGAGCTATAAAGGATGTTGAGAGATAGGGATTGAAAGATGTGAAGAAACACCTATGAACACAGAGGGAAGTGGCAGAGAAATAGTTGCAGCAAGAGATGGAGAGAGGGAAATATACGGGATTACATTGGCTGTTCTGGGACAGCGCTTCCCAAACGATTTGCTTCAGAGGCCCTGCCAGCGCCCTCCCTTATGGTAAAAAGGCCCAGCTCCCTGAAACACAAAATCAAAATACTGCGGATGCTGGACATCTGAAATAAAAACCGTACTGGAAATACTGAGCAGTTCCAGCACTTTGATTTTGTATCAGCCACGAAAACACACGGTCTTCTTTTCTGAATCTAAAAATGAATTAGACAAACACAAATGTATTTATTATTATTTTCCTCTCTGGTTAAAGCTCTTTTCTGAGAACTCCACGTGCTAAAGGATTCTCCCTCGGCATCATCAAAGCTGCAACGTCTGGAAAGATTCTCCTTGGGAATAAGGAAAATAAAATTGATTCAAAAAAAGCAAAACTTGTTGAACATAGAACAAACACAGCAAGAGCCTAGGGCTCTTTCTCTCACTCATTGACATAAAACAATCTCTCAGTGACTCCCCATCTTACAAAACATCCCCCGATACAGAGAATGGGATGTAATTGGAGATGTGAGAGAGGGTTTTAGGAGCTGAGCACATGATCATTGTCCTGTTAATCCAGGTAACAGAGCCAGCTCTGAGCAGAGACATGACAAGGAGCTGCTTCCTGATGACCTGCAAACTTTACACTCCAAACCCCATTGTGGACAACATCAGTGTGATTTACAGACAGACATTTGCAGCAATCAGCTCCATTCTGTTCCCAGACTCTGTGAAACTCTCTTTTTAAACTGAGATAAATGTGCCAATACTTAATCACTGCCCCAGCGTTCAATTTAAATAAAAATCAAGACACCCTCAAGAGTGGGAAATGTGGTTTGCAGGGTTGCGAGAGGCTGTGGAGCTTCTCTACAGGAGCAGGGAGCTGGGCAGTGACTAAGCACGGCAGACCCCCCAGAGACTGTGTGTCTCCCTCTATGTTTACCCTGTTATTTCTAGCTGTTTTTCTCTCTCTCTCGTACGTTCTCCCTCCATTTCTCCGTATGTGTCTCGACATCGTTTCTGCCTCATTGTAAATATACACAAACGCTGCTGACCCCATCCCCTCTCCCGTAGACGGCTAGTGAGTGAAATCCATATTCTGAGCCCTGAAAATCTGAATTCAAATGTTTCCCAGGTGTTACATTTCACTGTCAAATTCAGCCAACAGCCTAAAAAACCCGCATTATTCGGGAATGATAACAAACCTTTACAAACCTTCGTATTTCGGCCATTTACTGATTCACAGAAGCATTTAGCAATCAATTGTTTAATTTTTAAAGCAGTCGTCACTGCAGAAATGTTGGAAATGCTGTAAGCCATTTGTGCTCAGCATGATCCCACAAGCAGCAGTGTGATAACAGCAGGCTGTCCCCCTCTGGTTCCCTTCATGTTTCCTTCACTTTCCTGCGACTTTTTCCATCCTGTTGCTCTCATTCGGAGAGAAATATGGAGAGAGAGAGAGAAAGACAGAGAAATCCACTCTCAGAACCTCATTCTCAAGTCAAATGGCTGCTGCACTTTTCATTTAATCCTCAAATTTACAACACTGCGCAAAACACCAGCATTACCCAAGAATTATACCGGCTTCAATTTCAGGACTTCAATTCCAGGCCTTCAGGAGAGCTTTATGCACAATGAATTCATTTCTAAAGTTTAGACATTTACAATGCAGGGTATTCTACAGGCAAGCTGTGCACAACAAAATCCCACTGGTGGCAATGTGATATTATACAGACCATCTGTTTATTGATGTTCCTTGAGGGATCCCAGAGAGAGGAACATTCCTGCAGTTTGAAAATATCAAATACCCCTCTCCCTGTCTTTCTCCTGCTCTCCCACCCACCCCCAGACCTCATCCACATCTGTTTCTCTTTGTCTCGATGTCGGATTTAATCTTGATTGAAACGTTCTCTGAAGTGTTTCTGTCACCGTTTAAAATAACCACACGTCACATTGTGGCTCCTATTGTTTAATGGTTAAAATAGAACAAGTGTGAGGGAGAGAAAAGCAGAGGAAGATGGAGAGTAAACAAAGAGAAATCCACACTCAGACCCTCGGGAAGCTGAATTTTAAAGTGTCCTCATTGTTGTCATGTAGGAAATCCTGCAGGACACTTGATGCACAAGCAGCAATGTGATAATAGCCAGATTTCCCCTCAGTCCCAAGAAAGGGTGAAACTCCCTCTCTTGGTTCCTTTGGGAATCATTTCTTTTTCAACATAAGGGTCCCAGGATTGATTTTTGTAAATCAGACTTTGTGGAAGGGGGCGACTGAGAGGATTGACTCCATAGGCTGGGAGCTGGGAGGCAACTATACCCTGGAGAGCTCCAGATCGTGTGTCTCCGAAACAGCAAGCCCATATTTGGTGTATAGACATGAGGGGTTTTCCATGGATCCAGCCCCTCAGTTCAATATGGTGGGAGGACCGTACACAGTGGTCGTTCCCCATTGAGCCTTTGCAGCGGCTGCCCCAAGCTTTAGTGCATCCCACAGTGCATTGTTCTGGACCTTGAAATGTGCCACTCTGCAACACTCGGTCGTGGACAACTCTTTGCGCTGGAAGACCAGCAGGTTTCGTGCAAACCAAAGAGCATCTTTCACCGAATTGATAGTCCTCCAGCACCAGTTGATGTTTATCCCAGTGTGAGTCCCTGGGAACAGCCCGTGGAGCACAGACTCCTGTGTTACAGAGCTGCTCGGGATGAACGTCGACAAAAAAAAAACAATGCATCTCTTTCCACACCTGCTTTGCAAAGGGACATTCTAGAAGGAGATGGGCAACTGTCTCTTCCCCAACACAGCCACCTAGAGGGCAACATGTGGAGGGGGCGAGACTCCGGGCGTGCAGGAAGGCTGTGACAGGGAGGACCCTTCTCACCCCCAGCCAAGCTACGTCTTCATGCTTGTTTGAAAGTTGTGTTGATGCTGCATTCTGCCAAATGATTTTGGCAGTCTGCTCGGGGAATCATCTGACAGGATCCACCACCTCCTTTCCCCGTAGGGCCTTGAGGACATTCCGTGCAGATCACTGCCTGATGAATTGGTGCTTGAAGGTGTTTTCTGGCAGCAACTTTCCCATGAAGCACAGGCGGTATGGCACGGTCCAACTGGATGGAGCATTCTGCAGCAATATGACCAGGCCCATCTTTCTCAACACCGGGGACAGATAAAAACCTCAGCAGTAGTGACACTTGGTGTTTGCGTACTGGGGCTGTACGCACAGCTGCCTGCAGCCACGCATGAAGGTGGTCATCACGTTGAGGGCGACGTTGGCTACATTTTTCCCAATCTTATCCAGAGGTTTGAACATTGTGTCCCTCCGGACCCGATCCATTTTGGATCTCCAGATAAAGCAAAATATGGATCAGGTGACTGCCATGGTGCAGGAGTGGGGTATGAGCCAGACCTGCACCACATACGGCAACAACGGGAGCACCTCAAACCTGATGATTAGGTTCTTACCAACACTGGAGAGATCGCTGCTCCCACATCTCAGTTTATGGTGTACACTGGTTACTTCCAGGTTTTGGCGCACACCCTGTCCCTTCCGAACCATATCCCCAGCAGCTTCAGGTAGCCTGACCTGATGATAAAAGGGACAAAGGATCGGTCAGCCCAGTTCCCAAAGAACATGGCCTCGCTCTTGCGGTGGTTTACTTTGGCTCCCGAGGCCATTTCAAACCGGTCACAAATGCTCATCAGTCTGCGAATGGACAGCTGATTCGAGGAGAAGATGGCGACGTCTTCAATGTGCAGGGCGAGGGGGGTGGGTGGAGGTGGTTTACGTGAGTGTCTCTGCTGCCTGGAATTGTCACCGCTCTTATCCCGGCATCATTCCTAATAGATTCAGCAAAAGGTTCATTACAACAAACAAACAAGGCAGGAGAAAGTGGACAGCCCTGTCTGACTCCAGATTGGATTGGGAAACCTTCTGATTCCTACCCCTTGATTGACACTGCGCTACTGATGTTTGATTAGAGCAGTTTGATTCAATTGCAGATTCCCGTCCCCAAACCACATTTTGGGGAGTACGTCCATCATGCAGGTGTGCGATATCCTGTCAAAAGCCTTCTCCTGGTCCAAGCTGATGAGGCAGGTGTCCACCCTCATGTCCCGTACATAGGTGATCGTATCCCTGAGTAGCACGAGACTATCAAAGATCTTCCTGCCAGGTACAGTACAGGTCTGGTCAGGGTGAATCACCAACTCCAGAGCAGACTTGACACGACTGGCAATGACTTTGGACAAAATCTTGTAGTCAACATTAAGCAGTGAGATGGGTGGCCAATTTCTGATTTCTGCCCTCTCCCCCTTCTGCTTGTACATGAGGGTCATGATGCCTTTCCTCATGGATTCTGACATGCTGCCGGCCAGAACCATACTCTTGTACACTTCCTGCTGGTCTGGGCCGACCCAGTCCCACAGAGCCGAATACAACTCAACCGGAAGCCGTCGCTTCTGTGAGTTTTACTCGTCTCGAATGACCTGACGGCATTTGTCAGTTCATCCAGAGTTGCTTTTGTCCAGTCTCTCCCTCAAGCTGCCGTCCAGGATAACTGTGCCAGATGACAGGAAGGACTGGGAGGTCGTGCTGCCCATGGGATTCATGTCGTACTGCCCAGCATAAAAGGATGTGCTGATCCTTAGTATATGGGACTGCGAAGACCTTACTGAGCCATCCTCTTCCTTCAGGTTGCTGATGACAGAGCTCGCTCCATGTACCTTTTGGAAGAAGAAACGCGAGCACGTCTCTTTCTGCTAAATGGAGCGGACTCTGGACCGAAAGATGATCTTGGAGGCCTCCGTGGCAAAGAGCGAGGCCTGCTGGCTCTTCACCTCTTGGAGGACGTCCTTGACCCCGACCCCTATCGACTGCCACCACAGCAGATTCTGCATTTTTTCTGGAGTTGGAACATTTCCCTCTGTCTCTCTCCCTTGCCATCTGAACACCTTTGAAGAGAAAGAACCTTTTGATGTTCACCTTGATTGCATCCCACCAGCGTGCCAGAGACTCAAACAGGGATTTCACGGTTCTACCACCTTTGTAATCCCTTTTGAGTTCCTCAAGGTTCTCTGGGGTTAGCAGCGTAACACGCAGCTTCATTGTCCCCCTGTCAACCCGCTGTTGTCCTGTAAGTTACAGTCGGCCAGTTGGTGGCAGCGGTCAGAGAAGAACACCGGTTTGACGTCAGTGGCTCTGACTGTGACAGCATGGCATACTAAATGGAAGTAAATCCTGGAATGGGAAAACTCGTACGATCTTGACCAGGTGTACCTACGCTTCACTCCGTTTGCAGGTTTGCTGAAGATGTCATGCAGTTTTGCATCTTTAACTGTTTCCATTAGGAATCTGGACGCAGCATCCAGTTTGCTGTTCCGAAGAAGGGTCACTGACCCGAAACGTTAACTCTGCTTCTCTTTCCACAGATGCTGCCAGACCTGCTGAGTGAATCCAGCATTTCTTGTTTTTGTTTCAGATTTCCAGCATCCGCAGTATTTTGCTTTTATCCAGTTTGCTGTCATCACTGCGGGATCGTCCAGCTGCATAAATGATGCAGTTGAAGTCACCGCCTGGAATGACCATCTTGCACAGCGCCAGCAGCAGTGTGAGCTGCTGGAAGATGGTCAGCCACTCTCTGCTTTGAACCGGGGGGTACACGTTGATCAACCAGAGTCGAGCACTGTTGTACATTATATCTGCTGCGAGAAGGCGACTGCCCACCATATCCTTAACTTCGGAGATGCTGAAGTTACTTCTCCGCAGCAGAATACCCAGGCTGGAGGAAAGGGAATCATTACCCCCTGACCAAATCGATGGCCAGTGGGACCACCATCGCGCACGACCATTGCCTGTCGGTGTTGAGGTGAGGTGTTCCACACTCCTGCAGAAACAGCAGGTCGGCTTTGACAATGGCGAGGTAGTCCAAGGTTGAAACACATTGCGTAGTGGATTTAATGCTACACAAGTTAATCGAACCAATCTTTATACCCATTTTAAAGTCAGTTGTTGCTTCCCACACTAGTTGCCCTTGCTATTCCCAGTCTTTCGCTATGTTCCTGCATACCCATAGTCTACACAAGCTGTTTCACATTCGTTGAGCTCAGAAACCCCTTCTAGTTTCTCATGGGGGTATTGTTCCACTGGGGTGACATCAGTGGAGGGGGTCTTGTTGGCAGCAAGGCTTGGGCTTTCCTCTGTTGTTGCTGTCTTTCCCCTATGTTCCTAATCGAAAACATTACTGCTCCCAGCTTCCCAGAGCTCAAATGTGCCAGATGCTTCTTTGCTCTTGGTATCCCAGAGTTGGGGTGCGCTGGGCATGTCGCTGGGTTCAGCGCTTTGTGTTTGGGGCGCACTGTACCCATCACAGCTTCCAGTGGCCAGGATCTGGGGGACTTTATCTTCCAGCTCCTATAGGTTCTGCCACTTCTTTTGCAGGTGCCGACGTTCTGACCTTTCCTTGTCCATTGAGGATGAGCTGCCGTAATCTGTCTCAGACGGTAGCCTCCTCTTACCACTGGTTCGGGTGGTGGCCTGTTCCTTTTTTGGAGGTTTTATCTTGTGGTTTTCCTTTGCACCACTTCCCACTGACCAGTTTGTCCATCTGCTGCCTCCTCCTCCATTGGTGCTGTCTGTGGAGGAAGGGTTTCTGGGCAGGGGGTAAGTGTTGGGTCACTGGTTTCAGCTGCCTCCCCTGCCTTCTCCTACAGAGTTAGACTTGCCTCGCTGCGGAGAGGGTTGCTTGTCTCCTTCCCAGCACCAGATTCATTCACTGTTCCTTCTCCTGGCATTTCCTTGGAACTTGTCACCAATATACTTTGCTGCCAATTCCAAATGATTACCACTCGCTGTGTAAAAAAGTTCTTCCTCATTTCCCACCCCCTCTCCCTTGCACAAAACCTTCAATCTATTCCCAACCAGGGCAAGAACTGAAGATTTACAATGGAGTGGGTGGTCGATCCCCAACCTTTAAAATGTCGCAAAGCCAACAAGAGATTGGAGGGTTCTGGACTCATCTTTAAGGAATGAAGCTGTGCAGGTGGAAGGGGTATCAGTGGGGGAGCAATTCAATGACAGCGATCAGCATTTAGATTTATAATAGTAATGGAAAGAACAAGATGGACTGGGAGTAAAGGTTATCAGTCGGGGAAAGGACAATTTTACGAAGCTGAGATGTGATTTCACAAAGTGGACTGGAAGCAGCGACTTGAAGGTAACTCAATGTCAGATCAGTGAGAGTGAGCCAGGGTTGGTGGGATTACATTGGGCTGCTAGTACTTTTTTTCAGCCGGCAAGGATACGATGGGCTAAATGGCCTCCTGTGCCGTAATTATTCTCTGGTTGTATGGTTGATATTTGCCATAGGACAGAGGAAAAGGAGGAGGCCATTTGGCCCCTCAGCAATGTTCTGTCATTCAATG
This sequence comes from Heterodontus francisci, assembly GCF_036365525.1. Classification (NCBI taxonomy): domain Eukaryota; kingdom Metazoa; phylum Chordata; class Chondrichthyes; order Heterodontiformes; family Heterodontidae; genus Heterodontus; species Heterodontus francisci. The sequence goes on along the minus strand of NC_090391.1, from coordinate 83,286,001 downwards.
AGATCGTGGCTGTTCTGCTATCTAACTCCAGATACGCATCTTTGCCGCATATCTCAATCCATTTGATTAAAAATCGTCCATCAAACTCCCATTTAAATATTACATATCAACTGAAAGGAGCTTCCTCTCTAATTATAAAATGTAGGGGGGGGGGGGGAACAGTCACCTCACCCATTTTATCCCACTTTTAACCATTTTTATCCCAGAGATAGCTAAGAGTATAATATAAAGCGAGGCATGGTCAAATAAAACCTTCATTGGTACATTGATAACTGAAACAAGTGTGAAAGGTATAGAGGGTGCAGAATTCTAAATGCATTCAGGAGAACTTCTTCAGCCATTATTGTGGCAAGGCCAACAAGAGATGGGTCAGTTCTACATTTAGTTACAGGGAATGAAGTTGAGACAGTGGAAGGCGATTTAGCGAAAGTGGACTGGAAGAAGCTACTTGAAGGTCAATCAGTGTCAGAGCAGTGAGAGTTAGTGAAGGTTCAGAACAAATATGTTCACACAAAGACAAAGGATGAGACATCAAGGTGTATAGCAGGTCAGATAAAGCACAAGTGGGAAGCAGTTATTTCAGATACCGAGAGCTCAATTCAACAGAAAGCCGAGAGAAAAGTAGAATGTGCAGGAGTGAAATTTTAAAAAAAGGATAGAAAATATTTGGCTGAAAATATATTATCAAGTAAAAGCAAGGAAACTGAAAAGATATTTTCTAAATACATAAAGAGCAAGAGGACAACTAAGGAGAAATTAGTGCCAATTAGGGACCAAAAGGGAAACCTGTGTGCGGTGGTGCAAGACCGGTTAATACTCCTTCATGAATACTTTGTGTCTGTCTTCACAAAAGAAAGGGACGATGCTGAGATTGTACTTCGCATTTAAAATGGGAAGGGCATTTCCACATTTAAAATGGAAACGTTTCCTTTGCCTCATTTAAAATGGTGAATTTAAATTATATGATGTCTGACTGGTGATGTGAGTGTAGATTTATACAGAAGTTCAGAGAGATAGAGCAGGACAGTCAGACAAGGAGGGGGACAGAGCAAGGGAGTGCAGGAGAGAGGGAGGAGAGACAGAGGGAGTCAGAAAGAGAAGATGTAGAGCGGGAAAGAAATGTGGAGAGGGAGAACAAAGAACAAAGTTACAGCACAGGAACAGGCCCTTCGGCCCTCCAAGCCTGCACCGATCCAGATCCTCGATCGAAACATGTCGCCTATTTTCTAAGGGTCTGTATCTCTTTGCTTCCTGCCCATTCATGTATCTGTCTAGATACATCTTAAAAGACGCTATCGTGCCCGCGTCTACCACCTCCGCTGGCAACGCCTTCCAGGCACCCACCACCCTCTGCATAAAAAACTTTCCACGCATATACCCGCTAAACATTTCCCCTCTCATTTTGAACTTGTGACCCCTAGTAATTGAATCCCCCACTCTGGGAAAAAGCTTCTTGCTATCCACCCTGTCTATACCTCTCATGATTTTGTACACCTCAATCAGGTCCCCCTCAACCTCCGTCTTTCTAATGAAAATAATCCTAATCTGCTCAACCTCTCTTCATAGCTAGCGCCCTCCATACCAGGCAACATCCTGGTGAACCTCCTCTGCACCCTCTCCAAAGCATCTTCATCCTTTTGGTAATGTGGCGACCAGAACTGCACGCAGTATTCCAAATGTGGCCGAACCAAAGTCTTATACAACTGTAACATGACCTGCCAACTCTTGTACTCAATACCCCGTCCGATGAAGGAAAGCATGCCGTGTGCCTTCTTGACCACTCTATTGACCTGCGTTGCCAGCTTCAGGGAACAATGGACCTGAACACCCAAATCTCCCTGTACATCAATTTTCCCCAAGACTTTTCCATTTACTGTATAGTTCACTCTTGAATTGGATCTTCCGAAATGCATCACCTCGCATTTGCCCTGATTGAACTCCATCTGCCATTTCTCTGCCCAACTCTCCAATCTATTTATATTCTGCTGTATTCTCTGACAGTCCCCTTCACTGTCTGCTACTCCACCAATCTTAGTGTCGTCTGCAAACTTGCTAATCAGACCACCTATACTTTCCTCCAAATCATTTATGTATCTCACAAACAACAGTAGTCCCAGCACGGACCCCTGTGGAACACCACTGGTCACACGTCTCCATTTTGAGAAACTCCCTTCCACTGCTACTCTCTGTCTCCTGTTGCCCAGCCAGTTCTTTATCCATCTAGCTAGTACACCCTGGACCCCATGCGACTTCTCTTTCTCCATCAGCCTACCATGAGGAACCTTATCAAACGCCTTACTGAAGTCCATGTATATGACATCTACACCCCTTCCCTCATCAATCAACTTTGTCACTTCCTCAAAGAATTCTATTAAGTTGGTAAGACATGAGAGGTGAGTGGACTCACACAACTGAATTCAGAAGTAGATCTCCAGTGTGCAGTCACTGGGATGATATAGAAATGGACTTGAATACTGTGTCGACAGAATCGGAGCTGGAAATGTTACCAATATAAAAGGCCTCCTTCCAAATCTATTGGTGCCAATGCATTGACAGATTTGTTGGTAAAAAAAGATGACCAGATCAGGGTTCCCTCTGGACTCCAGTCTCTCAAACTCTCCCGCTAGCCTTGGAACTACTCATGAATTCATGTATAAAGGAACTGGCTAATGGTTCTGGTCGAATTTCTCTCTTGGCTGACAGGTTAATGAAGCATAAAAGCAAAATGCTGCGGATGCTGGAAATCTGAAACAAAAACAAGAAATGCTGGATTCACTCAGCAGGTCTGGCAGCATCTGTGGAAAGAGAAGCAGAGTTAACGTTTCGGGTCAGTGACCCTTCTTCGGAAGGGTCACTGACCCGAAACGTTAACTCTGCTTCTCTTTCCACAGATGCTGCCAGACCTGCTGAGTGAATCCAGCATTTCTTGTTTTTGTTTCAGGTTAATGAAGCAGATGGGATCCTGGGCTTTATTAACAGAGATCTCCAGTATTAAAGTCAGGAAGTGATCTTGAACATTTCTAAAATAATAGTTTGTCCCCTGCTAGAGTCATGTGTCCAATTCTGGGACCACACTTTAGGAAGTACATGAAGGCTTTGCTGAATGTACAGAAGAGATTTACATGAACGGTCCCTGGGATGAGATTATGACAGTTAGGCTGATAGACGGGGGAACCTGGGGTTGTTCTTCTTTGAGCCGAGAAGCTTAAAAGGATATTTGATTGAGGTGTTTAAACTCATTATAGGGTTAGAAAGAGTAAAAAAGCAAATTATTTTCCAATGGCTGAAGGATCGATACGCAGACGGCACATATTTAATGTGATTGGGTAAAGAACCAGATATGACATGACAACAAACAATTTTGAAGTGGAACGAGTGTTTAGCATTTTGTAATGCACTGCCTGTGCGCCATGGATACAGATTCAATAGTAGCTTTTAAAGGGAATCAAATAAGTAACTGAATGGGAAAAAATTGCAGGGATGGGGGAAAGAGTGCGGACCAACTGCATTGCTCTTCAAAAAAGGCAGTCAAGACTCAATGGAACTAACATCCTCCAACTGTGTTGTACTTTTGATGATGTCATGGTCCTCTTCTGTTCACTATTATTTGCACTAACGCACACTTGGTCTTGTACAGTTTGGAATTAAAAAGCCTCATTCCCCACAACTCCCTTCAGCCGTTTTACTCTGCTGTCTCCAGACGGAATTGGCTACAAGACAGTAAGAAAAAAACAGGAAACACGGGCTTCAGGAGAGAAACGTTTCACATGATGCTCTTGTTGGTGGATTCTCTGTTATGGGAGAAGTCATCGCAGATCCTACAGAAAGAAACAACTTCGTATAAGTCACATAATTTGAGTAAAATATAGACAGGACAGATGAAAGCTTTCTGTTGTTGATAAAAAGTGAAATGATCGAACAGTGGCCTTCTGGGAGAGGCCTGGCCGACATTTGACTCGATTCACACACTTAGATAGATAGATAGATAGATAGATAGATAGATAGATAGATAGATAGATAGATAGAGAGAGATATATTAATATACATAAAGATATATGTTTGTATGGCTTAGAGGATGCAATCATTTTTGGTCATCAGAATACGTTCAGTCTTGTTACTAGCTATCAGCAGCTGTGTACTGTGTACTGCTCTGGTTTGATGTGGGTAATATTAATGTTTGAAAGGATGGGGTGAAATTTATAACAATCTCTCAGAGATGAAGTGAGATTGAGGGACTGGAGTAAAGGTCAGCAATAGTGCAATGCACTTTACAAGGCTTAGTGACAAACTCTGTTGAGTTAAATTTAATAAACCACACTTGTGTTGCACTGTGACAATTGATGATAGTTCGTTTTTCTTTATGACGACAATGGCGTTTTTCTTGCAGTATTTTCACAGAAACACAAAATAATACAACGAAGCAGAGGCCCTTCGGCCCATCGTGTCTGCACCGATACATTAAAACACCTGACCTGTCTAGCTAATCCCATTTGCCAGCACTTGGCATTTCAGCCTTGAATGTTATGACGTGCCAAGTGCTCATCCAGCTACTTTTTAAAGGACATGGGGCAACCCGCCTCCACCACCCTCCCAGACAGTGAATACCAGACTGTCACCACCCTCTGGGTAAAAATCTATCTTCCTTATATCCCCCTTAAACCTCCTGCCCCTCACCTTAAACTTGTGTCCCCTCGTGACTGACCCTTCATATAAGGGGAACAGCTGCTCCCTATCCACCCTGTCAATGCCCATCATAATCTTGTACACCTCGATCAGGTCACCCCTCACTCTTCTCTGCTCTAGCGAAAACAACCCAAGCCTATCCAACCTCGCTTCATAGCTTAAATGTTCCATCCCAGACACCATCCTGGTGAATCACCTCTGCACCCCCTCCAGTGCAATCACATCCTTCCGATAATGTGGTGACTAGAATTGTCGACTGTACTTTCCTTTATTGGCTATTGTATAGAATATAAGAGCAGGGAGGTTATGCTAGTACATCATAAAACATTACTTAGACAACAGCTATAGTACTGCACACAGTTCTAATCAGAACATTACAGGAAAGATGTGATCACACGAGAGAGGATACAGAGGAGAGTTACAGAGGACCATGTTAGGATTTGAGAACTTTAGCTGTGAGGAAATATTGGACAGGCTGGGGTTGTTTTTTTGGAACAGAGGAGGCTGACGGGAGATTTAATGGAGGTGTATAAAATGATGATGGCCCAAATAGAGTGAATAGGAAGGCTCTATTTCCCTGAGCAAAGCGGTCAATAACCAGGGACCATAGATTTAAAATATTTGGTCGAAGGATTAGAAGAGAGCTCAGGGGTTTTATTCTCATCCAGCGGATGGCGTTGTTCTGGAACTCATAGCCTGAAAGGGCGGGAGAGGCAGGAACTCTCATTACATTTGCTGTCCACTTGAAGGAATAATTTCACCCTGTCACATCGAACACTCTCACAGAAGGTACAGCACCAGTTAGATACAGAGTAAAGCTCCATTTAAATTGTCTTTGGAGTGTCGCATTAAGCTGGGTCACTCACTATGCCCGGCTCAGGCTCAAGACTCACCTGTGTCAGTCACTAAGACGATCTGCTATCACTTGCCTTAACGTAAGCGTATGCCGAGTTTGGGAGCAGGACAGGCACAAGGGATTAGGACGAGTTCTCATGTGGAGGATATGCATCGGTAATCCCTCAGAGAATGAAACCAGAGCAGGGGGAATAGAACTTGTTGTATTTGTAAGCCTTGCATTGTGGAATGCTTTAGTCTTTGGTGGGAATGGTGAGCCAGTGAAATTTTGCCTCAGTCAGTGCGATGAATAGATACCATATGACCTTATTGCAACAGTAAGGGACAGTGTGCACTTTAAATATGGACTGAAATGCGTGAATTGATCAATTTTTGGCTGCATACTATGACTACAGTTATGCCTGTTATCACCTGAGAATGTACGTACAACACGATGGCACGAAGTCAAAGTGCCCACTGTTGAATTTGCTCGCTTGATCTTAGTAGGTTAACAAGAGTTAAGTAATGTGAAAATAATAAATGATCAATTCACTTTTGGGATGTTCACTGATGATTGCACAGTGTTTCGTACCATTTTCAGCTCAGGCAGCATCTGTGAAGAGAGAAACAGAATTAGTGATTCAGGTCAATGATTTCCAGCATCCACAGTAGTTTGCTTCAGATAATGAAGCAGTCCGCACCCGCATGCACCAGGACCTGGACAACATTTCGGTATTGACTGACAAGTGGCAAATCATCTTCCTGTCACAAAAGTTCCTGGCAATGACCATCTCCAACAAGAGAAAATGCGACCACATCCCCTTAGCATTCAAAGCATTATCCCATCACTGAATCCCCCAGCTTCAACATCCTGGCGAAACATTGACCAGAAACTGAACCGAACAAATTACATCAAACTTGGCTGCAAGTGACTCACCCCCGACTCCTCAAAGCCTTTCCACCACCTGCAAGACACAAGTCAGGTGTGTGATGGAATCTCTCCCCTTTCCTTCATGATTGCAGCGCCTTCAACACTCCAGAAGCTCGACAGCACCCAGGATAAAGCAGCCCACTTGATTGTCACCCACACAACAATTTAAACTTTGGTCAAATCACCCCTTAACCGTCTAAATTACAGGGATACAGAGTACAGCTCCAACTACATTGTCCCATCAAATGCTGCCAGGCTATTAGTTGGCTATGGAATAATCATCGGGAAACATTCTGATAAACAGTTTGAATCATCATTTTAAAAAGTGCAGATTAATCAAACACAGTCAGCATGGATATGTTAAGTGAAGATCGTGTCAGACTAACTTGATTGATATTTTTTGAGGGGCTATCAATTAGGTCGATTAGGATCACGGGCAATCTGGGATGGAAAAAAAATGCTGGTATTGTCAGTGATGCCCAGATTCAGTGAACTTATTTAATACAGTGCCAGCTCCCGTCTATGTACAGTTACAAAGGAATGATTCACTCCTGTCTTTTACTGTTGTGTCTCAGTGTCTCCATGCCCTTGTCCCTATCAGGTTTAAACCACTAACATTACATTAGTGAGGTGCCAGTTTCTGAAATAAATGCCCCAGTGCTGCGGGAACATAAAATGGCCACCGACAACCAACCTAAAATAGCTGAATGATGTTTGTTGATTTCTACGTTCTGAGAGAGGAGACAGACAGACAGACTGACAGAGGGGAAACACAGAGCGAGAGGGAGAGTGAGACACAGTGAGTGACAGCAGGAGTTTTGTTATAGAACACAGGAAGAGGAGGAGGCCATTTAGCCCCTCAACCCTATTCTGTCATTTAATGATCTCATGGCTGATCTGTGATCGAACTCCATAAACCCCTTTTCACTTTACACCTTTGTTTAAAAAAATGTATCAAACGCAGATTTAAACTCAGCATCAATTGCCGTTTGTGGAAGAGAGTTGCAGACTGATACCACACCTGGGGTGTGTTGAAGTGTTTCTTCATTTCACCGCTGAAAGGTTTTTCGACTATGTTTAGCTTTTAGACTACGCACCTAGGTTCTAGACTCGGCAGCCAGTGGGAATAGGTACCCTCTGTCTTTCGTATCAGTTAACATTATTATCTTGAAAACTTTGGTCTAATCACCCCTTAACCTTCTATATTCCAGAGATACAGAGTAAAGCTCCATCTACACTGTCCCATTCAACACTTCCAAGCCAAGCACAGTGTGGGGATAGACACAGAGTAAATTTCCCTCTGCACTGTCCCATCTTACACTCCCAGGGTTGTGGTGGTAAGATGTCGGTTAAGGACAGGGCCTATTGTATTATCTACAATGAAATGGTCTTGTGCAGTACAAACTGAGACTGGGTGAAACGCAGTATCAGTGGAGATCCGGCAGAGTCTAAAAAACCGAGACTTTGTCTGGTGCAGTAATAATGGAGGCAGGGTCGAGTGTTTTATGAACAGAGACAGGATCTAGTGCAGTAATGACTTAAATCAGTTGTTGTTCTGAAACAGATGAAGGCAAGGTCGCTCATCGTGAGGCTAATTGATTGAGGGATGAAGGAATGGAGTGTAATGCATCCAGTTAGCTGATAACACAAATTCAGGTGGGACAGTAAGCTTTGAGGAGGACACACAGAGGGTATGGTGTGTGGACAGGTTCAGTGAGTGGGCAAGAAAGTGGCTGATGGAATATACTGGAGAAATGTCAGGGTGTTCACTTTGGCTGGAAGAACAGAAATACAAAATATTATTTCCATATCATACAATGGTTATAGCTCAAAAGGATGACTGCTTATGATTTTAAACATCTCGATGAAAGCTCCATAACCTCTTATCTGAGGAAAACAACCCCAGCATCTCTAATCCATTTAGGTAAATTAAGTCTTTTGTTCATGGAAACATTCGCGTCAATCTTTTCTGCACACTTTCTACAGCCTTCACATCCTTCCCATAGTGTGGCGCCCAGAATTTGACACAGTACTCCAGTTGAGGCCGAACCAGTGTTTTGTAGCGGCTCATCATAACTTCCTTGCTTTTGTGCTCCGTACCTCCCTCTATTTATGAATCTTAGGATCCCGTGTGGCTTTTTAACAACTTTCTCAACTCACCCTGCCACCTTCAATTTGTGCAAAGATATCCCCAGGTTTCCCTGTTCCTGCACCCACTACAGAATTGTATCCTTTATTTTATATTGCATCTCCTCACTCGTCGTACCAAAATACATCACTTCACACTTCTCTGCACCAACTATCATCTGCCACGTGTCCGTCCCTGGTGAGAAACTGTTAAATGTTGGTGTTCAGAGGAATATGTGTTCTTTGTACGAAAATCAGACAAAGTTAACATGCTGGTGTAAAAAGGAAGGCAAATGGTTTCTTGCTCTTTATTGGAAAGGGATTGGAGTACAAGAGTAAGGAAGTCTCACTGCAATTAGTGAGACCATAACTAGCATACAATGTACACGGTTGGTCACCATACCTAAAATAGGATATTCTTGCCTGACAGGCAGTGCAACAAAGTTTCCTTCGATAATGGCAGAACAAACTTGAGGGATCTTATGGCTTACTCCTGCTCTTATTTCTTCTGTTCTTAGGTTCTCATGACAGCAAGGGACAGAAGGACAGGAAGGTGTAGAAAGAGCGAGGAGAAGAGAGAGCAAACAAACAGGAAACACAATTGGGACCACCACCACCTGCAAGTTCCCCTCCAAGAAACACACCATCCTGATTGGGAACTATATCGCCGTTCCTTCACTGTCATTGGGTCAAGATCCTGGAACTCCCCTCTTAACAACATTGTGGGTGTACCTACCTCACATGGACAGCAGCGGTTCAAGAAATCCGTTCACCACCACTTTCTCAAAGAGCAATTAGTGATGGACAATAAATGCTGGCCTTGTTAGTAACCAACCAATGAATGAAGAAATGTAAAACATGACATTGAGCCATATAAGGTGATATTAGGCTCAATGACAACCAAAAACCTGGTCAAAGAGCTTAGTTTTAGGGAACATCTTAAATGAGGAAAGGGAGGTAGTGAGATGGAGATGTTTAGGATAGAAATTCCAGAGTTAGGGCCATGGCAGCTTGAAGGCACGGCCATCAATGGTGGAACGATTAAAATTGAGGATGATCAAGAGGCTAGAATTAGAGGATCGCAGATATTGGAGGATTGTGGGGCTGGAGGAGATTGCAGAGATAGGGAGGGGTCATTTGTGGAAGGAAGTTCCAAACTCCTATCACCCTTTGTGTGGAGAAGTGTTTCTTAGTTTCACTATTGAAAGGGTTTTAGACTAACGGTCCATTTTTAGATTGTGCCCCTCGTCCGAGACTCCCCCAATCTGTGAGAAGAGTTTCTCCCTCTCAACCCTTATTTCCATTATTATCTTCTAAACTTTGATCAATTCACTCTAACCCGTTAAAATTCCAGGGAAACAGTCTAAAGCTCCATCCATACTGTCGCATCAAATGCTAGCAAGCCGAGTACAGCCTGGAGTCAGCAACAGAGAAAATCTCCATTTTCTCTGTTCTATCAAACACTCCCACGGCAGGTACAGAGTAAAGCTGTCTCTATATATGCCTCTCTTTCTCCTCCTCCATTCAGATGGAGAGAATGTAACAGAGAGAGGGAAGGACAGCAATGGGGAGAGAGTGCAAGTCGGAAAGAGGAAGGGAATGGGATAAAGAGTGTTGTTCAATGTTCCCGCAGAGCTGCATGCAGCCGACTCGAAGGTACCATGCAGGCCCTGTTCCACAGTAAATAGCACATGTTTTCAAAAGGACTGCTTGCAAAAACAAAACTGGGCACGTACAACAACTAAATTTTCACGGAACGTTGAAGCCAGCTGCGGAATAGAGGTTTCTTACCAGTGCTGGTGACACCAAAAGAAGCCAACTTAAAATGGCAAACTCATGTATGTGGAGTGTAACAAAGGGTATAAGAGAGGAGAGTGAAAGAGGCACACACACACTCATAGAAACTGAGTTACACAAGGATAGAGAGTGACAGAAGAATATTTGGATTTCCAAAAGGCATTTGATAAAGTCAAGCTTAGATTTAGAAATGAACAATTGGTTTAGCATCAATGGGCTTTTGCAGAAGACAGTTCCAAACTAATACCGCCTTTTGTCTGTAGAAGTGTTTCCTAATGCCACTCCTAAAAGGTATGCCTCTAACTTTTAGAATATGATCACTCATCCCAGACTCCCCAAGCTGCAGAAATAGTTTATTCGAAACTAACCCACCAGTTCCCCTTAACATCTTAGCAATTTTGATCACATCACCGTGATCCACCGTAATTCCAGGGAATACCTCCCCAGGTTGTGTAATATTGACTCGTAATCTTACCCTTGGAGTCCCGTTATCATTCTGGTAAATCTATGCTGCACTCAACTGGACATGGACCTCCTCTCCGACCCACCCCCCAGGACTCTTGGCCCCTCCTGTGTTCCTTTAATAAAGGACTCTGTTCCGTTCTTTTTTGCTGATATTGAAATCCAGCGTCCACAATTTTTCCCTTTCTCTTAAGATAGCAATATCTCTTTGCAATTTTATCCGTCCAGTTACATTGCTTACAATGCTGCCTATTTTTGTGTCATTGGAAAACTTGGGTATGTGGCATTCTACCCCATCATCTTCAATCGTTATTAAATGCAGAAAAACTGATATAAACACGGGCTTTGCACTAGCAGACGGGAGTGAATCATTCTGTCCTGGAGCGGTTTTTGTAAATTCCAAATTTCTGGGGTTCTTTTTTAGAAAAAACAGAATTCAAATTCACAACAGCCCACTTTTGGATTTGAACTTCTGCTTTTTCAATTATCAGCTCAGGCCTTCAAATGAAAACCCATAAAAAGAGATTCACTTTCCTACTGCTATTGTCTGACTCTCTCAGGTTTTGTATATTGTTACCTTCATGTGATGTTTTGTAAATACCTTCAATTCTGTGTATTTGCAAGGGACACAAATCAAGTTCTCACCTTATCCCATCAACCAGAATCTGAAAGTGCATTTAAACAACCCCATTTCCACAATGCAGGTAACAGCTTTTGACGCATTTCCCCACAAGTGTGCTAACACTCGGTTCAACTGACAGATTACGAGCCCCAAATTGAATCTTTAAGACAGAAAAAGTAACACAGAAATAAAATCCCATGTCTCTATATCCCTGCACCCATTTTAACATTATACCATTTAGGTTATATCACTTCTCCTCAGCCTTCCTTCAAAAATGCATCATTTCACATTTCTTAGCATTGAAGTTAACCTGCCAAGTGTCTGTCCATTTCACCAGACTGCCTCTATCCTCCTGGAGTCTGCTACTATTCCTTATCCTGTTTATTACATTGCAGGTGACACAGTGTTGAAGTTGTTCCCTGTAAACCAAAGTTCAAGTCATTAATATATATCAAAAAGATCAGTGGTCCTAATCCAAGCCCCTGGGGAATATCACTGTACCACAGTGTACACTATATACAGAGATTACAAAATCAGAGAGTTATGCTGAACCTTTATAAAGCTCTTGTTAGGCCACAACTGGAGTATTATGTCCAGTTCTGGTCACTACACTTTAGGAAGGGTTGAGGGTCCTTGAAACGGTGCATATGAGATTTACCGGGCCACAAATGTATTGTAAATAAAATGTGGCTATATCACTGACCTCACTTGTACTGTAAATACCAATATACCAATCTTGATATTTCACTGATCGTATTTTTACTTTAAATGCAAATCCAGATTTATCACTGACCTCACATTTACTCTAAATACCCATCCAGCTATATCATCGATCTCACTTTTAATGTAAATATCTATCCAGATATATCACCAACCTCATTTTTACTGCAAACTCGTCCTGATATATCACAAACCTCATTTTTACTATAAATACCCATCCATATATATCATGGACCTCAGTTTTATTGTAAGTACACATCCATTTGTTTCACTAGCCATATTTGTGCTGTTCCTGCACATCCAGAGATATCACTGTCCTCACTTCATCTGTAAATACCCATCAGACTGACCTCACTTGTGCTGTACCTTTACATCCAGGTATTCCTGTGACCTCATTTTTTTTTTACTGTAAATACCCGCTGGATACATTATTAAACACACTTCCCTCGTAAATACCCATTGAACATGAACTTTAGCAAGGCCTTTGACATGGTTCTGCATGGTAGAAGGTTCGAACACATGGGATCCAGGGTGAGCGAGCAAATTGGATACAAAATTGGCTTGGTGACAGGAGGCAGAGGGTGGTAGTGGAGGATTTTTTTCCAGATTAGAGGCCGATGACGAGTGGTGTGCTGCAGGGATTGGTGCTGGGCATTCTTTTGTTTGTCGTATGTATTAATGACTTGGATATGAACGTTCAGGGGCATGATTAGTAAGCTTGCAGATGACACCAAAATTGGTGGTATAGTGGACAGTGAAGAAGGTTGTCTAAGTTTACAACAGGATATAGATCAACTGGGAAAGTGGACAAGGGATGGCAAATGAAATTTAATGCAGACAAGTGTGAAGTGATGCATTTTGGGAAGTTAAACCAGGGCAGGACATATAGAGTGAATGGCAGTGCCCTGGGGCTTGTTGCTGAGCAGAGAGACCTTGGCGTGAAAGTACATAGTTCCCTGAAAGCGGCAACGCAGGTAGACAGGGTGGTGAAGAAGGCATACCTTCATCGGCCGAGGCATTGAGTAGAAGAGTTAGGACGTCATGTTACAATTGTACATGACGTTGGTAAAGCCGCATTTGGAGTACTGTGTGCAGTTCTCGTCGCTGCACTACAAGAAAGATGTGATTAAGCTAGAGAGGTTGCAGAAAAGATTCACAAGGATGTTGCCTGGTTTGGAGGGCTTGAGTTACAAAGTGAAATTAGATAGGCTGGCTCTGTTTTCCACGGAGCGAAGGAGGCTGAGAGGGGAATGATAGAGGTATATAAAATTACGAGAGGCATAGATAGGGTAGATAGCCAGAGTCCGCTTCCCATGGTAGGGGTGACTAAAACAAGAGGGCATAGATTTAAGGTGAGAGGGAAGAGGTTTAAAAGGGATCAAAGGGGTAAATTTTTCACACAAAGAATAGTGGGTATCTTTAATTAGCTGCCTGAGGAGGTGGTGGAGGCAGGAACAGCAGTGGCATTTAAGAGGCATCTGGACAGGTAGTTGATAGAGCAAGGCATAGAGGGATATGGAATTATTGCAGATCGATTGGATTAGTATAGATCGGCATGATGGTCGGTATGGACACAGTGGGCCGAAGGTTCTGTTTCTATGCTGTACGACTCTATGACTCTATGACTCTATAACTTTATCACTGACCTCACGTACACTGTAACTGTGCATCCGGATGTAACAGTAACCTCACCTTTACTGTAAATACCCATCCAGATATATCTCTGACTTCACATTCATAGTAACTATTGATCCAAATGTTTCATTGAACTCACTTTTACTGTTATTATCCATCCAATATATGAGTTTCCCCTATTATAATGCTATTACTTATACAGATACAACACCAATCTCACTTTTTCTGTTACTAGTTAGCCAGATACATGATGGATCCCTATTAGACTGTGATTCATCATCTAGATGCAGCGTAAAACGTATTGCCACGACTCTTCCAGCTATATCACTGACTTAACTTTACAGTCAATGTCCATCCATGTCTATCCCTGCCCTCACTTGTATTTTCACTAGCCATCCCGATGCAACACTGGTGTAGTGTTGCACGTCGTCGCTGCCTCAGATAAAATATTCTCTTTCAGTATACCTTAATTATTTTTGTTCTTTCACCAAATGTTCGAGCCACTGGCTAGGCCTGCAATTATTGCCCATACCTACTTTCCCTTGAGAAGGTGATGGTGAGAACTGCAGTGCCTGACGGCTAGGTACACTCACAGTGCTGTTAAGAAGGGAGTTCCAGGACGTTGGCCCAGCGACAGGGAAGGAACGGCGATATAGTTCCAAATCAGGATTGTGTGTGGTTTGGAGGGGAACATGCAGGTGTTGAAGATCCCACCACTATCAGCTCACTGATCAGATGCAGTGTTGTACAATAAAGGGAGAATTAACATGTACAGTAAATTTATCTGCACTGACCATTACTTTAATTAAATACTGAGCATAGAACATGTTTAAGATTATTCCAAAGATCTTGGGAAGGAACCATGATGTTAAAGCAAAAGTAATGTCTGATTTCCCCATGTCAAATACCTATTCGGATATGACCTGTTAATTGGGTCAGTGGCCTTGTGTGAGTCCTGAGCTTAATCCTGAGAAGTGGATTTAAAATCTATCGACCAGAATGAAAAGATTACATCAGATCATGGAAATAATGCGAAATCTGTAAAGAAATCAGTTCCCCCTTCTTTTTTTCTTTTGGGCCTCCTTATCTCGAGAGACAATGGATACGCGCCTGGAGGTGGTCAGTGGTTTGTGAAGCAGCGCCTGGAGTGGCTATAAAGGCCAATTCTGGAGTGACAGGCTCTTCCACAGGTGCTGCAGAGAAATTTGTTTGTTGGGGCTGTTGCACAGTTGGCTCTCCCCTTGCGCCTCTGTCTTTTTTCCTGCCAACTACTAAGTCTCTTCGACTCGCCACAATTTAGCCCTGTCTTTATGGCTGCCCGCCAGCTCTGGCGAATGCTGGCAACTGACTCCCACGACTTGTGATCAATGTCACACGATTTCATGTCGCGTTTGCAGACGTCTTTATAACGGAGACATGGACGGCCGGTGGGTCTGATACCAGTGGCGAGCTCGCTGTACAATGTGTCTTTGGGGATCCTGCCATCTTCCATGCGGCTCACATGGCCAAGCCATCTCAAGCGCCTCTGACTCAGTAGTGTGTATAAGCTGGGGGTGTTGGCCGCTTCAAGGACTTCTGTGTTGGAGATATAGTCCTGCCACCTGATGCCAAGTATTCTCCGAAGGCAGCGAAGATGGAATGAATTGAGACGTCGCTCTTGGCTGGCATACGTTGTCCAGGCCTCGCTGCCGTAGAGCAAGGTACTGAGGACACAGGCCTGATACACTCGGACTTTTGTGTTCCGTGTCAGTGCGCCATTTTCCCACACTCTCTTGGCCAGTCTGGACATAGCAGTGGAAGCCTTACCCATGCGCTTGTTGATTTCTGCATCTAGAGACAGGTTACTGGTGATAGTTGAGCCTAGGTAGGTGAACTCTTGAACCACTTCCAGAGCGTGGTCGCCAATATTGATGGATGGAGCATTTCTGACATCCTGCCCCATGATGTTCGTTTTCTTGAGGCTGATGGTTAGGCCAAATTCATTGCAGGCAGACGCAAACCTGTTGATGAGACTCTGCAGGCATTCTTCAGTGTGAGATGTTAAAGCAGCATCGTCAGCAAAGAGGAGTTCTCTGATGAGGACTTTCCGTACTTTGGACTTCGCTCTTAGACGGGCAAGGTTGAACAACCTGCCCCCTGATCTTGTGTGGAGGAAAATTCCTTCTTCAGAGGATTTGAACGCATGTGAAAGCAGCAGGGAGAAGAAAATCCCAAAAAGTGTGGGTGCGAGAACACAGCCCTGTTTCACACCACTCAGGATAGGAAAGGGCTCTGATGAGGAGCCACCATGTTGAATTGTGCCTTTCATATTGTCATGGAATGAGGTGATGATACTTAGTAGCTTTGGTGGACATCCGATCTTTTCTAGTAGTCTGAAGAGACCACGTCTGCTGACGAGGTCAAAGGCTTTGGTGAGATCAATGAAAGCAATGTAGAGGGGCATCTGTTGTTCACGGCATTTCTCTTGTATCTGACGAAGGGAGAACAGCATGTCAATAGTCGATCTCTCTGCACGAAAGCCACACTGTGCCTCAGGGTAGACGCGCTCGGCCAGCTTCTGGAGCCTGTTCAGAGCGACTCGAGCAAAGACTTTCCCGACTATGCTGAGCAGGGAGATTCCACGGTAGTTGTTGCAGTCACCGCGGTCACCTTTGTTTTTATAGAGGGTGATGATGTTGGCATCGCGCATGTCCTGGGGTACTGCTCCCTCGTCCCAGCACAGGCATAGCAGTTCATGTAGTGCTGAGAGTATAGCAGGCTTGGCACTCTTGATTATTTCAGGGGTAATGCTGTCCTTCCCAGGGGCTTTTCCGCTGGCTAGGGAATCAATGGCATCACTGAGTTCCGATTTGGTTGGCTGTATGTCCAGCTCATCCATGACTGGTAGAGGCTGGGCTGCATTGAGGGCAGTCTCAGTGACAGCATTCTCCCTGGAGTACAGTTCTAGGTAGTGCTCAACCCAGCGGTCCATCTGTTTGCGTTGGTCAGTGATTATGTCCCCCGATTTAGATTTGAGGGGGGTGATCTTCTTGATGGTTGGCCCAAGAGCTCTCTTCATGCCATCATACATTCCTCTGATGTTTCCGGTGTCTGAGGCCAGCTGAATATGACTGCATAGGTGTTGCCAGTAGTCGTTTGCGCAACGCCTAGCTGTTCTTTGTGCAGTACTTCTGGCTGCTTTAAGTGCTGCGGATGTTAAATCGCTGGGGGCTTTCTTGTAGTTCAACAGTGCAATGTGCTTAGCGGCTATGACAGGTTCCAGCTCTTCATTATGAGATTGAAACCAGTCTGCATTTCTCTTCGCACTTTTGCCGTAGGTGGTCAAAGCTGACTCATAGATGGCGTCTCTGATGTGGGCCCACTTGGTCTCAGCATCCCCTGTGGGAGTGTTTTGAAGGGCTGTTACAAGTGAATTTAGAAATTTTTGTAACAGCTGTGGGTGAGAAATTCTGCTCGTGTTGATGCGCGGGTGGCCCTTCTGCTTGGAATGATGCAACTTCTTTGGTCTGAGTCTAACCTTGCTGCACACCAGGGAGTGGTCGGTGTCGCAGTCCGCACTGTGGAAGCTGCGTGTGATTTGAACACTGTTTAAGGCGGCTCGCCTTGTGACAATGAGGTCTAGCTGGTGCCAACGACGTGATCTTGGGTGCCTCCATGAAACCTGGTGACAGGGTTTAGTGTGAAAGAACGAGTTGGTGATGCAGAGGTTATGATAGGTACACAACTCAAGCAGTCTCTGCCCGTTCTCATTCATCCTTCCAACGCCATAGCGCCCAAGGCAGGAGGGCCATGAGTCATGGTCGGCCCCAACCCTGGCATTAAAGTCCCCCAGCAGGAATAGGTGTTCGGTGTTGGGGATGCTGCTAATGATGTTATGGAGTTGTTCATAGAACTGGTCTTTAGCTTCAGGTGCGGAACAGAGTGTTGGAGCATAGATGCTGAGTAGGTGTACTGGACTTTGTTCTTTTCAGATTGAAAGATTGGTTATAGCTGTTATTTCCAATGGTCATTCAAATGATCGTATTCAATTGTTTGTGTGGGTTTTAATTTACATCTGTCCAATACCTGGTTTAAAATATACAGTCATTTGAAAAAATACCTAGATTGTAAAAGGTTAATGCTGCTGCTCAGAGACTGGAATTAATATTACTCAGTTGGAAAATAGATCTCAGCCTTTTGTTAGTTCCAGTAAGTTAAGGACAACAATTTTACACAATTCCCCATGAACATATCTCAGGTCACAGAATATAATTAAATAGATTCCCCAAACTAACACTCAGCTCAATTAAACATATTCAATCCCAAACACTTGTCCCATTATATTCACTGACTGTAAAAGTTAAAGGCATGGCAGTGCAAGAAAATTGAAAAACAAATATGCTGCCCCAAAACACTCCGAGGGCAGCCCTGGAAATGCTGGACAGATAGTGTGAAGACTGTCTGTACCTGCCCTGGGAATGTTTAAAGGAGCAGTGTGAATTGGTAGTTTGATCTGTAGCTACTCTGTTAAGCACATTCCACCCTTGCCTTTATGGGCAGTGTAGAGGGTGCTTTACTCTATATCTAATCTGATAGAGAAATAAAACAAAATTCAAAGTAAAGTAACATGGAAGGCCTCAAACGAACAGGTGTACATCGCATGTTCTGTCTCCAGGGACACATGGTTGCAAACATAACCTCAGAAGAGGACAGGCAATCAGGGCAGAGAAAATCACCCACACCCCCTCTGCCCACGGCCCACTGCCAGAACATATGAATTGTTACCTTGGCCAACCAGGAGCAGGCGGACGGGCCGATCTTCCTCCTGCACCTAACTCCCTGAGCGCCTTGTCCCCAAGGGTGAAGAGTATCGGGCTGAAGTGTAGCTACAAGTTGAGGAACAGCCCCATTCATATGTAAAATGGGGCCGTAACCTCGCACACTCCAGACAAACATGACACGTGGACTTCTCCAGGCTGCTGAAACTATAGGTGACCTGGGAGCCCATGAACCTATTGAAAAGAGTATTGCATGGGAGTTCCCTGTGCCACCATCTCCATCTCAGATCCCTGATGTAAAGGGGGAGGACGTCTCACAGAGACATATCCACTGGGGATTCCCCTCTCTGGCAGATAGCAACACAGACTGCCATGGCATGTCCGGGCACAGATGAGGGCAAAGAAGTAGAGAGTGGACAGCAGCAGCCCATGCAGGAATGGCACAGAGGGCATTTTCCAGAGGCAGTTCAAGCTGTACAGGCCCGGATCCCGATGAAAGTTTTTGTGCCTGTGTTCAAAGAACACATCCAGTTGAGCCGTGGTCAGTTTAGCCACGAGCTCGCCACAACTTCCAGCCTCCTTGCCACACTCAATGAGAGGCACCCTAGAGGCTTCGGCTGCTCCTCCACCTGTCAGTACATCCCAGAGGCTACTCCCCAGACAGCCATCTGTTGGTGACACTGTGTATGGTGCATGGTACTCCGTACAAAAGACATTAATTCATTTGTCAGAGAATTCACCCGCCACTGACTCAACAGGAAGTTGGAAAATCACTGTCGACCCTGCAAACTCCTCATTACTGACATCTGTGGGCTTGTGCCAAAGTTGGGAGAGCTGTCCCACAAACTACCCAAGCAAGAGTCATAGTCATACTCACGAATCCTAACTTACAGACATTGTGCCAGGTAATACCATCAACATCCCTCGGTATGTCCCATCCCACTGGCAGGACAGACCCACCAAAGGTGGCAGCACAGTGGTATACAGTCAGCAGGGAGTTCCACTGGGAGTCTTCAACATTGACTCTGAAACCATGAAGCCTCATATCATCAGGTCAAACATGGACAAGGAAACCTCCTTCCGCTTCCCACCTACCACCCCCAACTCGGCTAAAGATCAGTGGTTTTTCATGTTAAACACCACTTGGAGGAGACACTGAGGGTGGCAAGGACACAGAATGTACTCTGGGTGAGGGACGTCAATGTCCATCACCAAGAGTGGCTCAGTAGCACCACTACTGACCGATCTGGCCAAGTCCTAAAGGACATAACTACTAGACTGGGTTTGTGGCAGGTGCTGAGGGAACCAACAAGAGGTAGAAGCCTCCTTGACCTCATACTCAACTATCTACATGTCACAGATGCATTTGTCCATGACAATATAGGTCGGAGTGACCATCGCACCGTCCTTGTGGAGACAAAGTCCCGCCTTCACATTGAGGATACCCTCCATCGTGTTGTGTGGAACTACCACTGTGCTAAATGGGATCGATTTTAAACACATATAGAAACGCTCAACTGAGCATCGATGAGGTGCTGTGAGCCATCAGCAGCAGCAGAATTATACTCAGTCACAATCTATAACCTCATGGCCTGGCACAACTCCCACTCTACCTTTATCATCAAGCCAGTGGACCAACCATGGTTCAATGAAGAGCGCAGAGGGTATGCCAGTAGAAGCATCAGACACACCTCAGAATGATGTGTCAAACTGGTAGGCGGACTTCCTTCCCTAGAGGACGTTAGTGAACCAGCTGGGTTTTTATGGCAATCAATGATAGTTTCGTGGCATCATTACTGAGACTATCTTTCAATTCCTGATTTTTATATTGATCAATTGCACTTAGCAATTGCATTTAAATTCCAGCAGCTGTCCAGGTGGGATCTGAACCTGTGTCCCTCAGGCAATTTCCTTGATCTCTGGATTACTCGTTCAGTAGCAAGTCTCAGTGTCATTTGCCTTATCTTGTAACTGCAGGTTCCTACCGCACCCTTCCTACTTTCCCGTGACTTCTAGAGTGTCTCAGGATCCTCTGGCACTTCTATCTATCCGCTACTCTCTCTCTATCACTATCCCTCTGTTACAACTGTGGCGCGAGAAATGGGCTGTCAATTCACAGATCACAGCATATAATTAAAGTTTTCCCGGCCAAGCGTAAAACAGCCATATTAATTACCATCCCCAGAATAAAACGAGATGGAACTAGGTATTTTAGATAACAAATGAACTATTTATAAATAAACTAAATCTCAACACTACGAAGTTAAATTTATATCGAAAGAACTTATAACTTATTATTTATTTGAACTACCCAATTCATGCACATACATTGAAAAACTAACGGTTAACAGTTGTAAAAATTGTCTGAAAAGGCTGTTCCTTAAGAATAAATAAATAACTGGGTTACAAATCTTTGTGAGTTACGGTCTTGGTTTATGAGGTGTCTATATTTGAGTAATCAGATGCTGCTCGATTTCCACACACGGATTTGATTAACAGTCTTTACTTGATAGACATTTAAAGCACTTCAGCTGCAGCAGGCATCGCACAGTTCCTTCAAGATAGATTATAACGACAAGTCTATTATTTGGATTTTAATATTGGTAGATTTTAGTTGAAACTTTACTGCGAATTCCAGAAAACACAATCCGTCAAGAGAGAATCAATCTTGAAGCAATGACTCTGAGATTGGAAGTAAAGAAAAGCAATTTTTGATGCCACATGTATTACAAATGTTCTCGTCACAAGGATTTGTTTTTTGTTCCTTAGGGAATTAACCAAGCCTGTTGGTTAATGTAGAATTTGTGCTGAAAATAATTCTCTTCCTTCAAGGCAAACATGCTTTGCTGTTGTCTCTCTTCCTAGTTCAAACCGGTTGATTTTTGTTTTTGGATTTTTTTTTCTCCTGCTGTTCCCGAGCGAAAATGTGCATCTGTGCAACACTGTACATCTTAGTTTTTATAACACTCTAT
Source organism: Heterodontus francisci (assembly GCF_036365525.1). Lineage (NCBI taxonomy): Eukaryota > Metazoa > Chordata > Chondrichthyes > Heterodontiformes > Heterodontidae > Heterodontus > Heterodontus francisci. The sequence continues at coordinate 83,264,461 of NC_090391.1, read as the reverse complement.
TATTAAACAGAGGCTTAAAGCCACACACTCAACACCTCCATCTGCTGGTATCCCTGTCTCACTGCAGTTCCTGCCCCTTTCAACATCTCGATCTTCTGGTGTCTTTGTCTCACTGCAGTTACTGCCCATTATCAAAATCCCCATCTGCTGGTGACTCTGACTCACTGCAGTTACTGTCCCTCTCACAATCTCAATATGCTGGTGTCCTTGTCCAAATGCACTCAGTTACTCCCTCATCTTGCCATCTCCATCTGTTGGTGTCCCTGTTGCAGTGTGCTCATTTATTGACCCCTTTTAAAATCTCCAGCTGCTGTTGAACCTGGCCCACTGAAGTTACTGCCTCCTCTCACCATGTCCTTCTGCTGCTGTCCCTGTCTCACTGCAGTTACTGAACCCCACACACCACCTTCATCTACTGGTGGCCCTGTCACACTGCAGTTACTGAACCCCTTTCATCACGTGCATCTGCTGGTTTCCCTGTCAAACTGCATTTAGTGCCCTTTTCTCACCATCTCCATCTGATGGTGTGCCGTCCTCACTACACTCAATTACTGTCCTCTCTCACCATCTCCATCTGCTGTTGTCCCTGTCTCACTGCACCCGGTTGCTGAACACTCTCACCAGCTCTAACACCAGCAGCACCCTTTTAAATCATTGACATCACTTTTCCCTTAAATCCTATCCATGTACATCACTCACCTCACATTTACCAGAAATAGCAGCCAGATATATCAGGGACCTCTTAGTTACTCTAAATATCAATCCAGAAATATCACTGACCTCATATTTAATGTAAAAACCGATCCAGATGTATCACTGACCTCACATATTATAAATACTATACAGATATATCACTGGCCTCACTTATATTATAAAAGCCAATCTAGATATATCACTGACCCCACGTTTACTGTAAATAGCTTTTCAAATTCCTCACTGACCTCACTTTTACTGTAAATATCAATTCAGATTTTTCACTGACCTCACCTTTACTGTAAATAGCCATTCAGATATATCACTGACCTCACTTTTACTGTAAATATCCATTCAGATTTTCCACTGACCTCACCTTTACTGTAAATAGCCATTCAAATAGATCACTGACCTCACCTTTACTGGAAATAGCCATTCTGATATATCACTGACCTCACCTTTACTGTAAGTAGCCATTCAGATATATCACTGACCTCACCTTTACTGTAAATAGCCATTCAGATATATCACTGACCTCACGTTTACTGTAAATAGCCATTCAGATATATCACTGACCTCACCTTTACTGTAAATAGCCATTCAGATATATCACTGACCTCACCTTTACTGTAAATAGCCATTCAGATATATCACTGACCTCACCTTTACTGTAAATAGCCATTCAGATATATCACTGACCTCACCTTTACGGTAAATAGCCATTCAGATATATCAGTGACCTCACCTTTACGGTAAATATCAGAACAGATATATGATGATCTTACGTTGCTAGTCATCCAGATATATGATGGAGCGCTATTATGCTGCTATTAATCTTCCAGATGCAGCACAGGCCTCAACCTTGTTGCCACTACCCTTGCAGTTATATCACTGACAACTTTACCGTCACTCGCCATCCAGGTATATCACTGCCATTACTTGTACTTACACTAACCATCCTTGTACAACATTGGTGCAGTGTTGGACGACGTCGCTGCCTCAGAAAAAAAGACTCTCTTCCAGTGTACCCTAATTATTTTCATTCTTTTACTGGATGTGAGCGTCACTGGCTATGCCTGCAGTTATTAGAACATTACAGTGCAGTACAGGCCCTTTGGCCCTCGATGTTGCGCCGACCTGTGAAACCATCTGACCTACACTATTCCATTTTCATCCATATGTCTATCCAATGACCTTAAATGCCCTTAAAGTTGGCGAGTCTACTACTGTTGCAGGCAGGGCGTTCCACGCCCCTACTACTCTCTGAGTAAAGAAACTATCTCTAACATCTGTCCCATATCTATCACCCCTCAACTTAAAGCTATGTCCCCTCGTGTTTGCCATCACCATCCAAGGAAAAAGACTCTCACTATCCACCCTATCTAACCCTCTGATTATCTTATATGTCTCTATTAAGTCACCTCTCCTCCTCCTTCTCTCCAACGAAAACAACTTCAAGTCCCTCAGCCTTTCCTCGTAAGACCTTCCTTCCATACCAGGTAACATCCCAGTAAATCTCCTCTGCACCCTTTCCAAAGCTTCCACATCCTTCCTATAATGCGGTGACCAGAACTGCACGCAATACTCCAGGTGCGGCCTCACCAGAGTTTTGTACAGCTGCAGCATGACCTCGTGGCTCCGAAACTCGATCCACCTACTCATAAAAGCTAACACACCATATGCCTTCTAAGCTGCCCTATTAACCTGGATAGCAACTTTCAGGGAGTAATGTACCTGGACACCAAGATCTCTCTGCTCATCTACACTATCAAGAATCTTCCCATTAGCCCAGTACTCTGCATTCCTGTTACTCCTTCCAAAGTGAATCACCATTTGCCATCTCTCATCCCAGCTCTGCAGCCTATCTATGTCCCTCTGTAACCTACAACATCCTTCGGCACTTTCCACAACTCCACCGACCATCGTGTCATCCGCAAATTTACTAACCCACCCTTCTACACCCTCTTCCAGGTCATTTATAAAAGTGACAAACAGCAGTGGCCCCAAAACAGATCCTTGCGGTACACCACTAGTAACTAAACTCCAGAATGAACATTTGCCATCAACCACCACCCTCTGTCTTCTTTCAGCTAGCCAATTTCTGATCCAAAGCTCTAAATCACCTTCAACCCCATACTTCCATATTTTCTGCAATAGCCTACCGCGGGGAACCTTATCAAACGCCTTACTGAAATCCATATACACCACATCCACTGCTTTACCCTCATCCAGCTGTTTGGTCACCTTCTCGAAAATCTCAATAAGGTTTGTGAGGCACGACCTACCCTTCACAAAACTGTGCTGACTATCGCTAATGAAGTTATTCTTTTCAAGATGATTGTAAATCCTATCTCTTATAACCTTTTCCAACATTTTACCCACAACCGAAGTAAGGCTCACAGGTCTATAATTACCAGGGCTGTCTCTACTCCCCTTCTTGAACAAGGGGACAACATTTGCTATCCTCCAATCTTCCGGCACTATTCCTTTCGACAATGACGACATAAAGATCAAGGACAAAGGCTCTGCAATCTCCTCCCTGGCTTCCCAAAGAATCCGAGGAAAAATCCCATCTGGCCCAGGGGACCTATCTATTTTCACACTTTCCAAAATTGCTAACACCTCCTCCTTGTGAACCTCAATCCCATCTGGCCTAGTAGTCTGAATCTCAGTATTCTCCTCGACAACATTTTCTTTCTCTACTGTAAATACTGACGAAAAATATTCATTTAACGCTTCCCCTATCTCCTCTGATTCCACACACAACTTCCCAATACTATCCTTGATTGACCCTAATCTAACTCTCGTCATTCTTTTATTCCTGATATACCTATAGAAAGCCTTAGGGTTTTCCTTGATCCTTTCCGCCAATGACTTCTCGTGTCCTCTCCTTGCTCTTCTTAGCTCTCCCTTTAGATCCTTCCTGGCTAGCTTGTAACTCTCAAGCGCCCGAACTGAGCCTTCACGTCTCATCCTAACATAAGCCTTCTTCTTCCTCTTGACAAGCGCTTCAACTTCTTTAGTAAACCACGGCTCCCTCGCTCGACAACTTCCTCACTGCCTGACAGGTACATACTTATCAAGAACACGCAGTAGCTGCTCCTTGAATAAGCTCCACATTTCGATTGTGCCCATCCCCTGCAGTTTCCTTCCCCATCCTACGCATCCTAAATCTTGCCTAATCGCATCATAATTTCCTTTCCCCCAGCGATAATTCTTGCCCTGCGGTATATATATGTCCCTGCCCATCGCTAAGGTAAAGCTAACCGAATTGTCATCACTATCACCAACGTGCTCACCTACATCTAAATCTAACACCTGGCCGGGTTCATTACCCAGTACCAAATCCAATGTGGCATCGACCCTGGTTGGCCTGTCTACATACTGTGTCAGAAAACCCTCCTGCACACACTGGACAAAAACTGACCCATCTAAAGTACTCTAGCTATAGTATTTCCAGTTAATATTTGGAAAGTTAAAGTCCCCCATAACAACGACCCTGTTACTCTCGCTCCTGTCGAGAATCATCTTCGCTATCCTTTCCTCTACATCTCTGGAACTATTCGGAGGTCTATAGAAGGCTCCCAACAGGGTGACCTCTCCTCTCCTGTTTCTAACCTCGGCCCATACTACCTCAGTAGACGAGTCCTCAAACGTCCTTTCTGCCGCTGTAATACTCTCCTTGATTAACAATGCCACACACCCCCGCCTCTTTTACCATCTTCTCTGTTCTTACTGAAACATCTAAATCCCGGAACCTGCAACATCCATTCCTGCCCCTGCTCTGCCCATGTCTCCGAAATGGCCACAACATCGAGATCCCAGGTACCAACCCATGCTGCAAGCTCACCCACCTTATTCCAGATGCTCCTGGCGTTGAAGTAGAACACTTTAAACCAAGATCTTGCTTGCCAGTGCCCTCTTGCGTCCTTGTAACCTTATCCCTGACCTCACTACTCTCAACATCCTGCAGACTGTAACTACAATTTAGGTTCCCATTCCCCTGCTGAATTAGCTTAAACCCCCCCGAAGCGCACTAGCAAATCTCACCCCCAGGATATTGGTACCCCTCTGGTTCAGTTGAAGACCATCCTGTTTGTAGAGCTCCCACCTACCCCAGAAAGAGCCCCAATTATCCAGGAAACCAAAACCCTCCCTCCTACACCATCCCTGCAGCCACGTGTTCAACTCCTCTCTCTCCCTATTCCTCGCTTCTCTATCACGTGGCACGGGCAACAACCCAGAGATGACAACTCTGTTTATTCTCACTCTAAGCTTCCAAACGAGCTCCCTGAATTTCTGCCTTAAATCCCCATCTCTATTCCTACCTATGTCGTTGGTGCCTATGTGGACCACGACATGGGGCTGCTCCCCCTCCCCATTAAGGATCCCAAAAATACGATCCGAGACATCACGAACCCTGGCACCTGGGAGGCAACACACCAACCGTGAGTCTCTCTCGTTCCCACAGAACCTCCTATCTGTTCCCCTAACTATGGAGTCCCCAATGACTAATGCTCTGCTCCTCTTCCCCCTTCCCTTCTGAGCAACAGGGACAGACTCTGTGCCAGAGACCTGTACCCCATTGCTTACCCCTGGTAAGTCGTGCCCCGCAACAGTATCCAGAACGATTTACCTGTTGTTGAGGGAAACGGCCACAGGGGATCCCTGCACTGCCTGCTGGTTCCCTCTCCTTCCCCTGACGGTAACCCATCTACCTACTTCTTTTACCTGAGGTGTGACTACTTCCCCATAACTCCTCTCAATAACCCCCTCCGCCTCCCGAATGATCCGAAGTTCATCCAGCTCCAGCTCCAGTTCCCTCACGCGGTTCTCGAGGAGCTGGAGTTGGGTGCACTTCCCGCAGATGCAGTCCGCAGGGACACTCTTGGCGACCCTTACCTCCCACATTCTGCAGGAGGAACAGACAACTGCCTTAACCTCCATTCCCACTATTCTAAATTCCCAACAAATCTACTGGGGAGATGGGGAGGACAGGTGAAACACCTTTCTACAGGCACGGATGTCTCTGGGGCTGGGATCTTGCTGTGCATAAAAGGCCCAGAATGCCAGTTAGCCTCTTCGGTTCATTGCTCTCTGCCCCTCCCTGTGTTTGGCCAGACAAGAGTTAAAGGTGCCGGGTCCAGAGGGAGGTAGGAAGAGGTGTCTGTGAGTTGGCGTTGAGCTTCTGCAAGGTAGAGGTCGGTACGCCAGACAACAACAGCACCACTCTTGTCTGCTCCACATCTGTTTGCCATTTTATGTTGGTTGCATTTGGTGACTCCACAACTACAGAGGTTTCACTTGCTTATGCAGGCTGGTAAGAAACCTACATCCCGCTATTTAGTGACATATTCTGTATGTTTTGGATACTGTAATTGATTAATCCCTAATAATTGAGCAAATTTGGCTTCGATTACTGCTTGACGGTCTGAAGGTTTAATTTCCCCTCGGGATTATTAAAAACAATGCTATTAGTGTCGAGGGGAGTTCGAGTTTACCTCGGCGTTTAAAAATAACAAAACCTGATCCCACACCCAGCAAAGTATATTATATGATGGAACACTGCAAATGTTGTTGCAATCAGCATGCGGGCTACCTTCATGTTGCAATAAAATGTTATAATCTCTACTCAGATAACTGTCATCCCACAGGAGCAAAATTTCACCGGGTCAAAATTCTGACCAAACATTAAAACATTCCAGAAAGCGAGGCTCACAAATGCAAGACAAGTTTCGTTTGCTGAGTCTCGCTGGTCGGTTCTGACACTGAGAGGTTTTTTCCACTGGCTGGGGAATCTAGAACACAGGGGCAGAGTCTGAGGATAAGAGGTCAACCATTTCAGATTGATATGAGAAGTTTCTTCACTTAAAGGGTTGTGAATCGTTGGAATTCTCTACCTCAGAGGTCTGCAGATTCTCATTCATTGAGTATATTTAAAGCTGGGATAGACAGAGTTTTGGTCACTCAGGGAATCAAGGGATCTGGGGAGCAGTCGGGAAGGTGGAGTTCAGGTAGCCGATCAGCCATGATGGTATTGAATGGCGGAGCAAGTTCGAAGGGCTGAATGGTCTACCCCTGCTCCTATTTTTAATATTATAATGTTATTGTATCTCCCTGTCCCTTCTGCCACAATGCATCAACTCACGTTTCTCTGTTTTAAATTCCATCTGCCACTTGTCTATACATTCTGCTCGCCTCTCTCTGTCCTGTTGCAGTTGATTGGTGTCAGCCTCACTGTTTACATCTCCTCCAAGTTTGGTGTCACAGGTGAATTTTGAAGTTTGATTTTGTATTCCAATATCCAAGTCATTATTTATATAATCAAAAGCTGCAGTAGTCCCAGCACTGACCATGGGGGAACACCACTGTTTACCATTCTCCCGTGTGAAAAAAAATAACCATTTACCGTGACTTGTTGTTTCCTGTCCTCAGCTCCCTCTTTGATGAACACAGACACAACTTATTCACTAAGAAGCAATCCCACATCTCCCACCTCCATACACACATTGCCTTTTTGGTCCCTAATACTCTATCCATAGTTTGTTCATGCTTTTTTATGCATTCTTCGAACATCTTTGGGGTTTTCTTGATTAAACTTGCTTATATTTCTTCCGACCCTCTCTTTGCTTTCCTAATTTGCTGGTTAATTTCATCCCTGAACTTTTTACACTCTTCTCAACTTTCTGTGGTATTGAGCTCTCAGTATCTGATATAAGCATCCTTTTTGTGCCTTATACTGCCCAGTTTGCTCCTTGGAGGGACACTAGATTTTGGAGTCTCACCCTTTGCCTTTGTGAGAACATATTTGTCCTGAACCATCGCTCACTGTCACTGCTCTGACACTGATTTACCTTCTTTTCGCTGTTTCCAGTCCACTTTGCTAAATCCCATCTCAGCTTCGGAAAATTGGCCTTTCCCGGATTGAGAACTTTTACTCCCATTCCATCTTGTTCTTTCCATTAGCACTCTAAATCTAAATGCTGATCACTGTCCCTGAAATGCACCCCCACTGATACCCCTTTCACATGCCCAGCTTCACTCCCTAAAGCTATGTCCAGAACTGACCCATCTCTTCTTGGCCTTGCTACATTTTAAGGATTGTTGAGTGACGACCACCTCCCACCCTCCGTTGTAAATTTTTAGTTCTTCTCCTCGTTGAGAATAGATTGAAGTTTTTGTGCAAGAAGGAGGGGGATGTGAGAAAGAACTTTTTAAAGCAACGAGTGGTAATCATCTGGAATTGGCAGAAAGTATATTATGATGGGAGGATGCAAATGCTGTTACACACGGTACACATCATTGTTTCAATCAAATGTTTGAATGTCTATTCAAATAACTGTCCACCCACAGGGGCAACATTCCACTGGGTCAATATTTGCACCAAACACTGAAACATTCCAGAAAGCGAGGCTCACAAATACAACACAGGCGTCTTTTTTGATTTTCACTGGTCTGTTCTGATTCTCTGAGGGAATACTGATGCTTATTCTCCACACGAGCAGTCGTCCTAATCCCGTGTCCCTGTCCGGCTCTCAAACCCGGCATCTGGTTATTTATTTATTTTTATTTATTTAGAGATACAGCACTGAAACAGGCCCTTTGGCTCACCGAGTCTGTGCCGACCAACAAACACCCATTTATACTAATCCTCCATTAATCCCTTATTCCCTACTATATCGCCACTATTCTCAGACCATCTATCTACAGTAGGAGCAATTTACAATGGCCAATTTACCTATCAACCTGCAAGTCTTTGGCTGTGGGAGGAAACCGGAGCACCTAGCAGAAACTCACGCGGTCACAGGGAGAGCTTGCAAACTCTGCAAAGGCAGTAACCAGAATCGAACCCGCGCCGTTGTGAGGCTGTGGTGCTAACCACTGTGCCACTGTGCTGCCCCTCTGTAAAGGTTGTGCTGTTATATTAAGGCAAGTGATACAGGAGCATCTCAGTGACAGAGGGAGTTGAAACTTGAGGCTGAGCCGGGAACAGTGAGGGATCAGGGTTAATCCAACACTTCAGGGACATTTTACACAGAGCTTTACTCTGTACCTAACCTGTGTTGTACCTCCCCTGAGAGTACTCGATGGGGCAGTGCAGAGGGGGAGAGTTATTCCTTACCTATCTTAAACATGAAGAAGTTATTCCTGCAAGTGTATATCCAAGAGTTTGTTTCATATGTGATGAGGGTTTCTGCCTCTACCATCTTTTCAGTCATTGAGTTCCAAACCCCCACCAGCCGCTGGATGAAAAAAAAACTATTGATGGGATTCGTTCAGTTAAGTTTGATGTCAATGTTTCCCCAGGATGGTGATGCTGGGGATTCAACGATGGGATAGTGCTTTGAATGCCATGGGGAGCTGGTTGCATTCTCTCATGTTGCAGATGATCATTGCCTGGCACTTGTGTGACGTGAATGTTACTTGCCGACCGGTCGGCCCAAGCCTGAATGTTGTTCGGGTCTTGGTGCATGCACCACTGCATCTCTTCATTATCCGAGGCAAAATACTGTCGATGTTGGAAATTTGGAAACCATCGACCTGAAGCACTAACTCTGTCCCTCTCTACAGATGCTGCCTGACCTGTTCACGATTTCCAATCTTTCCAGTTGGGATTTTATTATCTGAGGAGGTGTAAATGAACTGAACACTGCACAATCCTCAGTAAACATCCCCACTTCAGACAGAATGATGTCGAGCAGGACATTGAAGAGCAGCTGAAGATAGTTGGGCTCAGGACACTACCTTCAGACTCTCGTACAGTGATGCCCTGGAGCAGAGATGAATGACTTCCAACAACCACAGACATCTTCCGTTGTGCTCAGTATGACCCCACCCACGGGGAATTTTCTCCCTGATTCCCACTTATTTGATTTTTACTCGGGCTCCTCGATGCCACACTCGGTCAAACGCCACCTTGATGCTGAGGTCAGTCTCTCTTCCCAGTAGCAGGTAGGAGTGAATCGTTCCCTTTGACCCGTTGCGCACTGAACATGCTCTGCTTCTTCACAGCCTGATATAGGACTGCACACGGCGAATTAATGTAGCCTATCGAACACTCCCAGAGCAGGTTCATCACAGCTTAGGAAAGGGGTACAGTTCCTGCAATATTCTCTCACTGTCTCTCCCTCCTGCTATCTCTGACACTAGGGGACAGTCAGAGGGAGAGAGGGTTAGTTATTCAGGTAAAGAGAGGGCTGTCGAGAGGGACAAGGTTGGAGAGAGAGAGATTGCTGGCGTGGATTGAAAAGGAGAATGTAAGATATTTTAATTTGATGTCATCCTTCACTGCTCTGTGCACAAACATATAAGAGAAAGGTACGAAGAGAGAAGAATCAGAAGAGGGAGAATTTAGATGAATACTCTCCATTTAAACAGGCAGCACAATATGCCAATGTGGGAGCCATCGTACCCTCATGATAATGGTTGTGGACATTTTGAAATCTATGTCTCCGTTTATGGACCTCTGTGCTAGGGAAATATGTCCTCCCTATCCACTCTCTCTAGGCCCCTAATAATTTTATACATCTCAACTCAATCTCCCCTCAGACTCCTCTGTTCCAAAGAAAATATGCCCGACCTAATCAATCTTTCCCACCAGCCTCCATATCCAAAGGATCATCCTCTGCCATTTTCGCCACCTCCAGCGTGATGCCACTACCAGTCGCATCTTCCCCTCCCTTCCCCTGTCAGCATTCCGAAGGGATCGTTCCCTCTGCGACACCCTGGTCCACTCCTCCATTACCCCCACCACCTCGTCCCCGTCCCAGGGCACCTTCCCCTGCAATCGCAGGAGGTGTAATACCTGCCCATTTACCTCCTCTCTCCTCACTATCCCAGGCCCCAAACACTCCTTTCAGGTGAAGCAGCGATTTACTTGTACTTCTTTCAATGTAGTATACTGTATTCGCTGCTCACAGTGTGGTCTCCTCTACATTGGGGAGACCAAGCGCAGACTGGGTGACTGCTTTGCGGAACATCTCCGCTCAGTCCGCAAGCAGGACCCGGAGCTTCCGGTTGCTTGCCATTTCAACACTCCGCCCTGCTCTCATGCTCACATCTCTGTCCTGGGATTGCTGCAGTGTTCCAGTGAACATCAACGCAAGCTCGAGGAACAGCATCTCATCTACCAATTAGGCACACTGCAGCCTGCTGGACTGAACATTGAGTTCAATAATTTCAGAGCATGACAGCCCCCCATTTTACTTTCATTTTTAGTTATTTTTTCTTCCTTTTTTTTACATTCCTTTTTACATTTTTTACAATCTTTTTTTGCATTTATTTCATTTCATCTTAGTTTGTTCAGTTTGCTTACCCACTGTTTTTTTCAGGTTGTTTTTCTTCAGGTTTGCGTTTGCTGCTGTTCAATATTCAGTGTATTCAGACCGAATCTGTACTAATGCTTTGTCTTTCAACACACCATTAACATATTGTTTGCCTTTGCTCCGTGACCTTTTGGTCAGCTATGTGGCCTGGTCCAATCTGCACCTTCTCCTTTGTTATCTCTTGCCCCACCCCCACCTCACTTGTTTATAATCTGTGACTTTTCTAATATTTGTCAGTTCCGAAGAAGGGTCACTGACCCGAAACGTTAACTCTGCTTCTCTTTCCACAGATGCTGCCAGACCTGCTGAGTGATTCCAGCATTTCTTGTTTTTGTTTCAGATTTCCAGCATCCGCAGTATTTTGCTTTTATCTTAGTGTTTAATTCACTGCCACTTATCTTCCAGGAATGCCTAGCTTGAAGAAGTTCTGCTCTTCTCTCCGACGGGATTTTCGTTTGTCTCTTTTACCTTGTTCACCTTCATTGCTTTCTATTTCCCTCCTGGTGTTTGATAAGGTATCTACCAAAACTCGTTTTCACAGCCACATCTCCTTCCTCAGTTACTGTCTCCGGCTCCGACTTATTCCACGTGGATTCCAACTGCAGTTTCACCCATCATGCTTTGAAACCACCCAGGATCTCCGAGAAATACAACGTCCCTCGGTCTGCTACTCTCGCCGCATCCTGAGATCCACACTCAGTGCTATGCGCCGCCACATGCACACACTGGACCTCTCTTTCCAGCAGCACCGTCTCACCTTATCTCAAAGCTGTTCTACTCCGCAGTTTCATTTCATCTTACGTCTCATCCGACGCATTAACAAAAAACTTTTTTTCTTCCTTTCAGGTGTTAAGGAACGCAAGCTCCAGCAGCTGATGGGGACTAATGCCCCTCCAGATCCTCCTTCCGCTTCACTTCCCTCTGACCCCACCCCTTCTGATCTGACCCCTTGCCGTGTATTCACTATACCCTCTGACCTCCCCCTCTCTGATGCTGAGCGTTCTGTACTCAGCAAAGCTCTCAGTTTTATCCCCTTAAGCCCCACCTCAATGAATTTCGCGCTCGGCATGACGTTGAGCTCTTCTTCCGTCGACTCCGCCTCTGGGCTCACTTCTTCGACCAGGAGTCCTCCCCCCGACCAGCAGACCCATTCACCCGCCTCCAGCATTCTGCCTGTACCTGGACCCCTCCCTCTGGCCTCTTACCCGCTCTTGATCTCTTCATTGAAAACTGTCGGCGAGACATTGGTCGTCTCAATTTCTCTGCCCCCCTCACTGACTCTAACCTGTCCCCCTCTGAACTTGAGGCACTCCGTTCTCTCAGGTCTAACCCCGACATGTTCATCAAACCTGCAGACAAGAGTGGTGCTGTTGTTGTATGGCGTACCGACCTCTACCTTGCAGAAGCTCAACGCCAACTCACAGACACCTGTTCCTACCTCCCTCTGGACCATGACCCCACCACCGAACATCAAGCCACCGTCCAAAGGACTGTCACTGACCTCATCTCCTCTGGAGATCTTCCCTCTACGGCTTCCAACCTCATATTCCCACAACCCCGGACAGCCCGCTTCTACCTCCTTCCCAAAATCCACAAACGGGACTGTCCCGGCAGAGCCATTGTGTCAGCCTGCTCCTGCCCCACTGAACGTATTTCTTCCTATCTAGACTCTATCTTTTCTCCGCTGGTCCAGTCTCTTCCCACCTACATCCGTGACTCTTCTGACGCACTACGTCATTTTGACAATTTCCAGTTTCCTGGTCCCAACCGCCTCCTCTTCACTATGGACGTCGAATCGCTCTACTCCTCCATCCCCCACCAGGATGGTTTGAGTGCTCTCCGCTTCTTCCTGGAACAGAGGCCCAACCAGTCCCCATCCACAAACACCCTCCTCTGCCTGGCTGAACTTGTTCTCACATTGAACAACTTCTCCTTCAACTCCATGCACTTCCTTCAAGTAAAAGGTGTCGCTATGGGTACCCGCATGGGTCCTAGTTATGCCTGTCTTTTTGTGGGATATGTCGAGCATTCTTTGTTCCAGTCCTACTCAGGCCCCCTCCCTCAACTCTTTTTCCGGTACATTGATGACTGTATCGATGCCGTTTCCTGCTCCCGCCCCGAACTAGAAAACTTTATCAACTTTGCTTCCAATTTCCACCCTTCTCTCACCTTTACATGGTCCATCTCTGACACTTCCCTTCCCTTCCTTGACTTCTCTGTCTCCATCTCTGGGGATCGGTTGTCTACCAATATCCATTATAAGCCCACTGACTCCCACAGCTACCTCGACTACACTTCTTCACACCTTACCTCCTGTAAGGACTCCATTCCATTCTCCCAGTTTCTTCGTCTCCGACGCATCTGCTCTGATGATGCTACCTTCCATGACGGTGCTTCTGATATGACCTTTTTCCTCAACCGAGGATTTCCCCCCACTGTGGTTGACAGGGACCTCAACCGTGTCCGCCCATTCCCTGCACCTCTACCCTCACCCCTTCCCCTCCCTCCCAGAACCGTGACAGCGTTCCCCTTGTCCTCACTTTTCATCCCACCAGCCTCCATATCCAAAGGATCATCCTCCACCATTTTCGCCACCTCCAGCGTGATGCCACTACCAGTCGCATCTTCCCCTCCCTTCCCCTGTCAGCATTCCGAAGGGATCGTTCCCTCCGCGACACCCTAGTCCACTCCTCCATTACCCCCACCACCTCGTCCCCGTCCCAGGGCACCTTCCCCTGCAATCGCAGGAGGTGTAATACCTGCCCATTTACCTCCTCTCTCCTCACTATCCCAGGCCCCAACCACTCCTTTCAGGTGAAGCAGCGATTTACTTGTACTTCTTTCAATGTAGTATACTGTATTCGCTGCTCACAGTGTGGTCTCCTCTACATTGGGGCGACCAAGCACAGACTGGGTGACCGCTTTGCGGAACATCTCCGCTCAGTCCGCAAGCAGGACCCTGAGCTTCCGGTTGCTTGCCATTTCAACACTCCCCCCTGCTCTCATGCTCACATCTCTGTCCTGGGATTGCTGCAGTGTTCCAGTGAACATCAACGCAAGCTCGAGGAACAGCATCTCATCCACCAATTAGGCACACTGCAGCCTGCCGGACTGAACATTGAGTTCACTAATTTCAGAGCATGACAGCCCCCCATTTTACTTTCATTTTTAGTTACTTTTTCTTCCTTTTTTTTACATTCCTTTTTACATTTTTTACAATCTTTTTTTGCATTTATTTCATTTCATCTTAGTTTGTTCAGTTTGCTTACCCACTGTTTTTTCCAGGTTGTTTTTCTTCAGGTTTGCGTTTGCTGCTGTTCAATATTCAGTGTATTCACACCTAATCTGTACTAATGCTTTGTCTTTCAACACACCATTAACATATTGTTTGCCTTTGCTCCGTGACCTTTTGGTCAGCTATGTGGCCTGGTCCAATCTGCACCTTCTCCTTTGTTATCTCTTGCCTCACCCCCACCTCACTTGTTTATAATCTGTGACTTTTCTAATATTTGTCAGTTCTGAAGAAGGGTCACTGACCCAAAACGTTAACTCTGCTTCTCTTTCCACAGATGCTGCCTGACCTGCTGAGTGATTCCAGCATTTCTTGTTTCTATTCAATCTTTCCTTTGGATTTGTTTTGCAGTTTTGGAACTCTCTTCTTCAAACGGCAATTCCCGCAGGTTTAACTGTTAGTTTTTAAATCTGAGTTTGACAGATTCTTGTTGACCAACGTTATTAAGAGATAAGGAGCAAAGGCACAATATATGATATGAGTTAGATCATATATCAGCCCTGATCTCATTGAATGCTGAATCAGGGATGAGGGGTTAAATTGCCTCCAGCTCTTATGTCCAATGTTAAATATCCGTCTATCACTCTTAGTCACCCCGTTGGTCTGTATCTCTCTGTTTATCTCTTTCTGTTTCTCCATTTGTTTTTGACCATGTAGAACGAGATACAGTCTTTATCTGCCCCTCAATGTTACTGCCCTGGTAGTGTTGGGTGGGAGAGTTTAGAAGGAGCATTACTCTGTACCTAATCCACGGTGTACCTGTCCGGGGAATTTTGATGCAAAAGTACAAACAGAGAGGTCTGGGACAAGTGTCCTCATGGGAAGGACTTAATCGTGACTCCTAATCAACCAGTTAACAATATTGGTGCACCATGGATTACAGGGGCAGTGGCTGAGTTGATACGACATTGGCTGACAGAGTGGTCAATGGATGTTTCAGACTGGAGGGAGGTTTACAGTGGAGGTTCATATTAGGGCCACTGCTCTTTTTGATATATACCAATGACTTAGACTTGTGTTTCAAGGGAAAAACTCAATTTTTTGTCAAGTTTTGTGTCATCTGCAATGTAATAAGCAGTGAAGGTAACAATACCAGACTTCAGGAGGATAGGGAGAGTCTGGTTAAACGGAACAGACAGGAACATGAAACCCTCAACACAGGATGGGGCAGAACATGGGGATTTATTATGGAGATTCTGTTTGTTAATTTTTACTGATGTGTGGATTGTGCAATCACCGTGTTTGTCTGTGCTTGTGTCTGTGTGTGTGTGTATGTGTGTCTGCATGTCTGTCTCTGGATGCGTGTAGGTATGTCTGTTTGTGTGTCTGTCTGTGTCTGTGTGTGTATGTATGTGTGTTGGCATGTGTGTCTGTGGATGTGTGTAGGTATGTTGGTGTGTATGTATGTGCGCCTGTGTGTGTGAGTGTGTCAGTGTATGTACGTATGCGTGTTTGTGGGTGTCTGTGTGCGTGTGTCTATATGTATATGTGCTTGTAACTGTGTGTATGTATGTACGTCTGTCTCGGTGTGTATCTGTGTCTGTGTGCGTGTCCGCTTATGCTACATTTCACCCAGTATCAGTTTGTACTGCACAAGCCTATTTCTCTACTTATAGTATCATAGGCTCCTGTCTTTACTCTGTATCTAACCCCATTCTGTCCCGTCCCTGGAAGTGTGCGATGGTACATTGCAGAGGGAAATTTACTCTGTGTGAAACCCAATAATTTGCTTGGCTTGGGACTGTTTAATTGGTCAGTATCCCTGGAATTTAGAAGGTTAAGGGGTGATTTTATCTCCAATTTGACCAATTCTACATTGCCTCTCGACATCCCCTCTTCTAATGCATCACCTCACACGAGTCTGTATTAAATTTCATCTGCCACCTCTCTGTCCATTTTGCTTGTCTATCGATGTCCTGTTACATGTGTTGTGCATCATCCTCATTGTATGCAGCTCCCCCAGGTTTGCTATCATAGGCACATTTTCAATTTCTACTCTGTATTCCAGGATCCAAGTCAATTTTTAGATCGGAAAAAATGCAGTGGTCCTCGGAATCATAGTTTATATCACATCATATTCAGTCTGAGACAACAGTTAGGAGGGGGATGGCATCAGTGACAAAGGTCTGAAGGTTGTAGTGTGTCCAAAGATGGAGGCTTCATTCTTCCCCATGGTTAATTGCAGCTCATGGAAAACAGACTGTTACAGTCTGATAATACAGAGGCAGTGGAGGGTCGAGAGAGTTGGTGGATATCAGGATCCGGGTGTTGTTCGTATACATGTGGATCTGACAATATGGCTGTAGATGGTGTTTCCAGTGGACAACATGTAGATAAGAAAGAGGTGGGAGAAAGAATGGGAAGTTCAGGATCTCCAGAAGTAAATGTGCTGGTGTGGGAAGAGAAGCCATTGCTGGAGATGTGCTGGCCACAATCAGATGAGTGCGAATGGAACCAAGCAATGTCAGTCACAGTGAAAGAGGCCAATGCCAGAGGTATGGAGAGAACATGGATAGGTTTGCTGCAGGTTTGGAGGAGGGGCCAGAGATGGGGAGGGGTGTGGACACGAAGTGATTTTAACTCACTGATATGAATATTAATTGTAAGATGTTAGGGAAATGGGAGCCATTGCGGGTCAGTGAAGGTGAGGGTGATGGGCGACCGGGACTTGGTAAGCGCTGGACTTTAGCAGCAGAGTTTTAGAGCAGTTGACATTGACACATGGCTGGTCATAATTGAACTGGAGGAATGGAGTCAGGAGGTGGCACAGTTCTAATTTTAATGGAGACATTACCCAATGTAAAAGAAACAGGTAAAAATACGAACATATGGGCATACGAATTAGGAGCAGAAGTAGGCCATTCGACCCCTCCAGTCTTCTACGCCATTAAATAAGATCATGGTTGATCTGTTTTTGTCTCGAATTCCACACTCCCATCTACCTCCGACAATCTTTGATTCCCTTGCCTAACAAGAATCCATCTACCTCCGCCTTAAAATATTAAATGACCCCGCCTCCACCAGCTTCTGAAGCAGAGAATTCCAAAGTCGCCCAATCCTCTGCGAGGGAAAATATCTCCTCATCTATGTGATAAAAGTGCGACACCTAATATTAAAACAGTGCCCCCCCCTCTAACTGGACCCCCCCCAAAAAAGAGGAAACATGCCTTCCACATCCACCTTGTCAAGGCCATTCATTATCTCATATTATTTAACTAATTCTCCCTCACAGTTCTAAATTTCAGTGAAAACAAGACCAGTCTGTCCAACCTTTCCTCATAAGACAACCAGCTCATTCCAGGTATCAATTTAGTAACCCTCCGCTGAAACCTCTCCAGAGCATTCAAAGCTGCTGATGTAATGTGTTTGTTCAGGTGAGTGTAACTAATAGCAATGATCAGGGAGATAACCGTGTCAGTGGAGCCTTACCCCCTGCATAAATCTGCACCTGTTGGAATTGATAGGCTCTGGGTGTATGCTGGAGCTGTGGGTTCCAGGCAAACAGAAGTCTCTGCTTCCCATAGAAATGGGATATCCAGTATTCCTTCTGATCCAATCCATTTATTATCCGGTACTTGCTGCAATTGGAGTTCTTGGTAAGCCTGTATATCTGTTGTTAATGGTGTAAATCGATGTTAACTGCGTTGCTGCACTTGGTATTATTTCTCACTATGCGTTTTGCACAGCTGCCTCTTCCAACAGTTCATTGATGGCACCTCCTAACATTTAGCTCTTTCAGTCTTGTAGGAGCTACATTATTTTTGTAATGACATTTGTATGTCAACCTCTTGCATTGTTCCTGGATTATTCTGTGTAATGAATGCATTCGAATCAAGTATCTCGTCTCAGAGCAGGAATCAGATTATCAGGAGCTGTAAACAGTTTCATGTTGTGGATCAAACCTGTCCTACAATATTTTTATGACTGTGTTTTCAGTGACTGATAATAAGACAGCTCGTGTTCTCAGTGTTACAAAGGGACATAACAATGTCCCCCCTCTTCAATAACATGCTTCAATTTAACTAGGAATTCAATGTATTTATTGGTTATCCTTGTTATAAAATATTATTTCATACTATGTTTGTCTGTCGCTGCTTCAGAGGTCTGGCTACTGAACTGAGTATGCTGCTGACTCTTGCACATCTCCTTCGCTGCTTCACTTGCGGAGCCTTCACTGTCACTGGACCACATTGTAAAATAGAAAGTATGAATGTGATGTTTTATTGGCTTACACTCTATCAGTTGGAATCAAGAGTCTTTCCATTTATCTGTAGATTATCAGCTGCAGCGCTGATGTTGGTGCTTTATTAATTAAACAATCCCACATTATAACGGAGTACTTTATAATTCCAGGAGAAGGAATTTCAATGATTGTGAGGTTTTTTTCTGGAAGAATCTTTCGATGCTGTTTATTACATGCATTGTAAATGAAGTGAAGCGTGTAGGTGAACAGGTGGAGACATAGGTGCTCTTTAGACACCTTAAGTTATTCACAGATGTTTCATCATTGAGCAAAGTGACTCTGAGAATAGAATCATTGAAAAAACGAACAGCTCCAGCATTCAAAAATGATCATGGCTGCTCTCGGATTCAATTCCAATATCCCGCCCGCTCTCCACTTCCCTTGATTCCCTTGATTCCCTGAGCGACCAAAAATATGTCTATCCCATTGCACATGGAGCTGGTGAAGAGCATACAGTCGCGGGGTTCTAAGCTTAAATAGGATGCGAGAAAGGAGCATTGAGAAACAGTTTGCAGGGCGTGTGTGATCCGGGGGGATAGAGATGGCGACAGGGAGAAGGAAGGAGAGAAGGAGTAGGGATAGCAAAACAGAAAGAGATAAACAGAAGGAAAGAGAAAGAGAGAGAGAAAAGCAGCGATATGAATAACTCACGAGGATAAACCTTTTGGAATGACGAGAACAATTAGTGAGAGAAAGTGTGAGTTGAACTTTTTATTAGGATGTTGTCAGATTGGGTAAGGTTTATTGTTGGTCTCGCCTACTCTGTGCTTATCACTCGCAGGTCCTCACTCCATTTTGGAGAAAGTTCATTTTCTTTACTTACTGACTGATTAAATGACAGAATCGAATCAGTTCTACACTGATGGTGAATCATTATTTAAATCTGTGCTTTAAAATCTCTGTGAAAGTTAAACTTAATAAAGACCCTGACTGATTTTATGAATGATTTGCTATTTAAAATTAATTGAATGTGTAAAGTAAATATATTGAAGATGTTTTATAACCAATGTACTATTCTCTGTCATCTATGATTACACAGAGTGATGTTTGAATATATTAATTGAGTTGTGTTACTGGGATCTATCGATTAGATTTCATCTCACGCTCTATTGCAGTCTCTCCCTGTGAATCTCATCCTCTTCTTTCACTGTATTGAATCCTGTCTCCTCACCCATTGCGTTAGTTTATCCACTTTCCCAAACCATCGTATCCTGTCTCCCCTCCAGTTCCATATTAACTTTCTGTACCGACTTCTCAATTCATTATTAATAATTATGTTTCAAATAATTCCCAGTGGCAAAGCACTGTTCAGGTCAGTTAATCAGTTTTCTCCGTTCGATTGAGCAACAAAGCTTTAAATTTCTCCTCAGATCCTGTCAAACTGCTCTTTTATACATTATCACAGAATTGTTACATCGGAGAAGGAGGCGATTCGGCCCATCATGTCTGTACCGGCACTCTGGGTGAGCAATTCACTTCGTGCCGTTCCCCTGCCTTCTTCCCATAACCTTGCAGATTATTTCTTTTTGGGTAACTATCTAATTCCCTCTTGAATGCCTCGATTGAAACTGCCTCCAGCATGATCTCAGGCAGTGATTTCTAGACCGTACCCATTCATCGCTTGACCAAGTTTTCCTCATGTCGCCATTGCTTCTTTTGCCAAATGGCTTAAATCTGTGCCTTTTTGTTCTCGACCCTTTCACGAGTGGGAACAGTTTATCTCTATCTACTCTGTCTGGACCCCTCATGATTTTGAATACCTCTAGCAAATTACATCTCCACCTTCTGTTCTCCAAGGAAAACAGTCTCACTTCTGCAATCTATCTTCAGAACTGAAATTCCTCATCCAAGTCACCTTTCGTTAAATGTGGCGCTCAGAACTCGACACAGCACTCCAACTGAGGCTGCACTAGTGCCTAATACAATTTCAACATAACCATATAGAAGATGTTGCTCTGGGTACACAAATGGATCACTGTTACGATGGTGTTTTTGTGGTATATGTCGAAGATTCCTTGTTCCATTACTGCTCGGCCCCTACTCCATCTCTTTTTCCAGTACATTGATGACTGTTTCAGTGATGTTTCCTGCTCCCGTCCCGAAATGGAAAACATCATCAACTTTGCTTCCAATTTCAATATTTCTCTAACCTTCACATGGTCCCTCTCCGACACATCCCTTCCCTTCCTCGAATTCTCTCTCCAGCGCTGGGGATCACTTGCCCACTAACATCCAATATAAGCCCATTGGCTCCCACAGCGACCTCGACTAAATTTCTACACATTGCCACTTGTTAAGACTGCATTCCATTATCCCATTTTCGCTATGTCAGATGCATCCATTTTGATGATGCAACTTTCCACAACAGTGCTTCTGATAAGTATTCCGTTATCCCCAACCGAGGATTCACCCCCGCTGTTGCTGACAGGGCCCACGACCATGTATGACCCATTTCTCGCACTTCCAGCGCAGCAATAGGGTTGCCCTTGTCCTCATTTTGCATGCCACCAGCCTGCACATTCAAAGGATCATCGTCTCTCATTCCCACCACCTCCAATGTGATGCCACCGCCAAACACGTCTTCCCCTCTCCTCCCCCATCACCATTCCGAAGAGATCGTTCCCTCGGGGGCTCCTTGATCCTCTCCTCCATAGCCCCCACGAACTCATCCCCTTCCCAAGGCATCGTCCCACGCAATCATAGCAGGGGTAAAGCTGCTCAATCTCCTCACCATCCAGGGTCTCAAACACTCCTTTCTTAGAAAGATAGAAAATAGGAGCAGGACTAGGACAATTATGCCTTCGAGCCTGCTCCGCCATTCATTATGATCATGGCTGATCATTCAACTCAGTAACCAGTTCCGGCTTTCACCTCATACCCTTTGATCCCTTTAGACCCAAGAGATATGTCTAACTCCTTTTTGAAAACATTCAATTTTTTGGCCCCAACTGTTTTCTGTGGTTGCGAATTCTACAGGCTCACCACTCTCTGGGTGACGACATTTTTCCTCTTCTTAGTCTGAAAGGTTTACCCCATATCCTTAGACTATGACCCCTTGTTCTGGACTCACCCACCATCGGGAACATACTTCCTGAATCTACCCGGTCACGTCCTGTTAGAGCTTTAGATGCTTCTATGAGATCCCCCCTCAATCTTCTGAACTCCAGCAAATATAATCCTAACCGACTCAATCCATCTACATATGTCAGTCCCGCCATCCCTGGAATCAGTCTGGTAAACCTTCGCTGCACTCCCTCAATAGCAAGAACATCCTTCCTCAGATAAGGAGACCAAACCTGCACACAATCTTCCAGGTGTGGCCTCACCAAGGCCCTGTATAATTGCAGCAAGACATCCCTGTTCCTGTACTCGAACCCTCTCACAAAGAAGGCCAACATGCCATTTTCCGTTTTTACCGCCTGTTGCACCTGCATGCTTGCCTTCAGTGACTCGTGTACGAGAACACCCAGGTCTCGCTGCATGTTCCCCTCTCTCAGTTTGTAGCCGTTCAGATAATAATATGCCTTCCTGCTTTTGCTACCAAAGTGGGCCACCTCACATATATTCACATTATACTGCATCTGCCATGCATTAGCCCACTCACTCAACGTGTCCAAATCACCCTGAAGCCTCTCTGCATCCTCCTCCCAACTCACCCTCCCACCCAGTTTTGTGTCATCGGTAAATTTGGAGATATTACATTTAGTTCCCTCATCTAAACCATTAATGTATATTGTGAATAGCTGGGGTCCTAGCACCGATCCTTGCGGTACCCCACTAGTCACTGCCTGCCATTTGGAAAAAGACCGATTTATCCCTACTCTTTGTTTCCTGTCCGCCAACCAATTTTATATCCATCGCAATACACTACCCCCTATTCCATGCGCTATAATTTTACATGCTAATCTCTTATGTGGGACTTAGTCAAAAGTCTTGTAAAAGTCCAAATATACCACATCCACTGGGTCCCCCTCATCAACTCTACTGGTTACATCCTCGAAGAAGTCCAGTAAATTTGTCAAGCATGGTTTCCCTTTCGTCAATCCATGCTGACTCTGTCCGATTCTACCACTGTTCTCCAGTACTCTGCTATAAAATCTTTGATAATGGACTCTAGAATTTTCCCCACTTCCGACGTCAGGCTGACTGGTCTATAATTCCCTGCTTTCTCTTTACCTCCCTTTTTAAATAGTGGGGTTGCATTTGCTACCCTCCAATCTGTAGGAACTGCTCCAGAGCCTATAGAATCTTGAAAGATGACCACCAATGCATCCACTATTTCTAGGGCCACTTTCTTAAATACTCTGGGATGCATGCCAACAGGCCCAGGGGATTTATCACCTTCAAGCCCATCAATTTCCCCAACACCATTTCTCTACTAATACTGATTTATTTCAGTTCGTCTCTCTCACTAAACCCTGTGTTCCCCAACATTCCTGGTATGTTATTTGTGACCTCCTTTGTGAACACAGTACCAAAGTATGCATTTAGTTGGTCAGCCATTTCTTTATTCCCCATAATAAATTCCCGTTTCAGACTGTAAAGGACCCACATTTGTTTTCACCAAACCTTTTCTCTTCACATACCTGTAGAAACTTCACAGTTCCTTTTTATGTTCCCCGCAAGCTTGCTCTCGTACCTTATTTTCCCCTTCTTAATCAATCTCTTGGTCCTTATTTGCTGAATACTAAATTGTTCCCAATTCTCAGGTCTGTTTTTTTTTACTGGCAAATTTATATGCCTCTTCCTTGGATCTAATGCTATTTCTAATTTCCCTTGTATGCCATGGTTTGGCTACCTTTCCCGTTTTAATTTTGCGCCAGACTGGGACAAAAAATTGTTGCAGTTCATCAATGTGCTCTTTAAATGTTTGCCATTGCCTGTCCACTGTCAGCCCTTTAAACATCCTGTCCCAATCCGTCATGGCCAACACGCACCTCATACCTTCGCAGTGTCCATTACGAAGATTCCGGACCCTTGTCTCATGTGAAGCAGCGATTTACTTATACTTCTTTCAATTTAGTATACTGTATTCACCTCTCGGAGTGCAGTTGCATCTACATTGGGGAGGTAAAACGAAGATTGCGTGACCATTTTGTGGAATATCTCCACTCCGTCTGTAAGCATGACGCCGAGCTTCTGGTTACTTGCTATTGCAATTCACCATCCTGCTCCCAGGCCAACATTTCTGTCCTGGGCCTGCTGCAGTGATCCAGTGAACCTCAACACAAGCACCTCATCTTCTGATTAGGCGCTCTGCAGCATTCTGGGCTCAACATTGAGTTCAACAATTTTAGAACATGACAGTTTATTTTATTTTATTTTACTTTGTTTTTAACCATGCGGCTGTTTTAAACGCGTTTTTATTTTCACCATTTTACTTTTTGGACAGAACTGTTCATTATTCTGCCTTTAGTATTCTTTTTAGACTAATGCTTTTGGATTTTAACACAACTATTAGCACTGCCTTTGACTTTGTTCCATGCCATCTTTGTCATTTAATCTCTCCTGTGGTCGCATAATTTATCTTATGTTCTTCTTCCCGTTCCCCGTTCTCACTTGTTCAATAACTACTATCTTTCTAACTTTCACCATTTCTAATGGAATGTTACCAACCTGAAACTTTAACTCTGTTGCTTGCTCCACACATGCTGCCAGATTTGCTGAATTTTCCAGGAACTTTCTGTTTTTATTTCAACATAAACTCCTTGCTGTTTTACTACAGCCCCCCAATTATAATGCCAAGTATACTTTTTGCTTTATCGACTGCTCCCTGTCCCTGTTCTACCACGTTCAGTGATTATGCATTTATATCCCCAGGTCCCATTGCTCCTCCACCCACTTTAGAGTTGTGCCCTTTGTGTTACACTGTTTTTCCATATTCTTCCTACCAAAATGAATTACTTCACATTCCTCAGCATTTAACTTCATCTGCAAGCTGTCCACCCATTCCACCAAATTCTCTATGAACTTTTGAAGTTCTACATTATCCACCTCAATGTTCACAATGATTCCACGTTTCTTATCATCTGCAAACTGTAAAATTGTGCCCTGTACACCAAAATCTAAATCATTAATATATATCAGGAAGAGCAAATTTCCCAAAACTGATCCTTGGGCAACTCCACGACAAAACTTCCTCCAACACGAAGAATATCCAGTATCACTACAGGCTGTTTCCTGTCAATGAGCTAATTTTGTATCCTTGTTGCTCCCATCCCTTTTATTCCATGAGCTATAACTTTGCTCACAAGTCTGTTTTTTGGCATCGTATCAAATGCCTTTTTGAAGTCCATGTGCACCACATCAACAGCATTGCCCTTATCAACCCTCTCGTTTACCCCTTCAAATAACTCTAACAACATATTTAAACAGGATTTTTTTGTAAACGTATAAATGTTGGCTTTCATAAATTAAACTTCATTTGTTCATGTGACGATTAATTTTGCCCTAAATTATTCTTTCTAGAAGTTTCCCCGCCACCCGATTTAAACTGACTGGCCTGTAATAGCTGGGCTTATCTTTAAATATTTTTCTGAACAAAGGTGTAATATTTTCAATTCTCCAGTCCTCTAGTACCATCCCTGAGTGTAAGGAAGACTGGTAAATTATGACCAGTGCCTTCATAATTTCCACTCTCACTTCTGTCAGTAACCTTAGATGCATCTCATCCGGCCTGGTGCTTTATCAACTTTAAGTATGGACAATCTATCTAATACCTCTTCCATATCAATTGTAGATCATTCTAGTGTATTAATAACCACCTCTTATACTGTGATTTGGGTAGCATTTTCTTCCTTGGAAAATACAGTCCAAAGTATTAATTTAATACCTTAGCTTTTCCCTCTGCCTCCATGTGTACATCCCCCTTATTTTCCCTAATCAACTTTACTCACCTGTTACCATCCTTTTAGTATTTATTTGCCTATAGAAGACTTTGGGATTCCCTTTTATGTTAGCTGCCAGACTCTTTACATTTTCTCTCTTCGCTTCTGTGAAATGGTTTTTCACTTCTCCTCTGCACCTTACATAAGCAGCCTTGTTCCCCATTGTACTATATACTTGCAGTCTGTCATTAGCTCACTTCTTTCTTCTTCATCTTCATTCTTATCTCGTTTTTCATTGAGGGGGCTCTGGATTTGCTTGCCCTATTTTTCCCCTTCGAGGGAATGTCGTTTTACTGAGCCTGAACTGTCTTATCTTCGATAGGATTAATTAATGACCTCATAGTTAAGGCCCCTCTGGGTAGTGGAACTCATAATATGATTGAATTTTACATTCAGTTTGAGGGAGAGAAAAGTGAGTCCAAGACTAGTATTTTAAACTTAAATAAGGGTAATTATGAGGGCATGAAAACAGAGCTAGTTAAAGTGTACTGGCAAATCAGGTTAAGGGATAGGTCAATAGAGATGCAGAGGCTGACATTTAAGGGTATATTTCAGAATACACACATAATAGATACATTTCAACGAGAAAGAAAAATTCCAAGGGCGGGGCTCGCTATCCGTGGTTAAGTAAAACAGTTAAAGATCGTATCAAACTTAAAGAAAAAAGCCAATAATTGTGAAAAGATGGGAAGCAGGTCACAATATTGGACAGAATATATTGAACACCAAAGAATGTCGAAAAGATTGATAAGGAAAGCAAAATTAGAATACAAGAGAAAACTAGCTAGAAATATAAGGACAGATAGTAAGAGTTTCTATAGATATTTTTTTTAAAAAGAGTTAACAAACTAAGCATTGGTTCTATAAAAAGTGAGTCTGGGGAATTCATAATGGAAACGAAGGAGATGGCCGATGATCTGAACTATTATTAAAAGCAGGGCATTTAGAAAAATTCAAGGTAATCGGACAGAGTCAACATGGTTTTGTGAAAGGGAAATCATGTTTAAACAATTCAATGGAGTTCTTTGAGGGAGTTACATGTGCTATGGATAAAGAGGAACCAGTGAATATATTGTACTTAGATTTCCAGAAGGCATTTGATGAGTTGCCACATCAAAGGCTATTGCAGAAAATAAAAGGTCATGGTTTCGGGGGTAACATATTGGCATGGATAGAAGATTGCTTAGCTAACAGGAAACAAAGATAGACATAATTGGGTCATATTCTGGTTGGTAAGATTTAACGAGTGGTGTGCCACGGGGATCTGTGCTGGGGCCTCAACTTTTTACAATTTATATAAATTACTTCGATGAAGGGACCGAAGGTATGGGTGCTAAATTTGCTGATGACTCAAAGATAGGTCGGAAAGTAATTTGTGAAGAGGACATAAGGAGGCTACAAAGGGATATAGATTGGTTAAGTGAATGGGCAAAGACCTGGCAAAAGGAAGATAATGTGGGAAAATAGGAAATTGTCCACTTTGGCAGGAAGAATAAAAAAGAAGCATATTATCCAATTGGTGAGAGATTGCAGAGCTCTGAGATGCAGAGTGATCTGGGTGTCCTAATGCATGAATCGTCGAGGTTAGTATGCAGTTTCAGCATGTAATTAGGAAAGCAAATAGAATGTTATCGTTTATTGCAAGGGGAATTGAATACAGAGATAGGGAGGTTATGCTTCAGATATACAGGGCATTGTGACCACATCTAGAGTACTGTGTACAGCATTGGTCTCCTTATTTAAGGAAGGATGTAAATGCGTTGGAGGCAGTACAGAGAATGTTTACGAGACTAATACCTGGAATGGGCGGGCTGTGTTATGAGTAAAGGTTGGATAGGCTAGGTTTGTATCAGCTGGTAGTTAGAAGAGTAAGAGGCAATCTGATTGAAGCATATAGGATCCTCAGGGGTCTTGACAGGGTGGATGTTGGAAGGATGTTTCCCCTTATGGGAGATCTAGAACTAGGAGTCACTGATTAAAAATAAGGGGTCGCCCATTTATGATGATGAGATGAGAGGATTTGTTTTTCTCTTAGAAGGTGCTAAGTCTTTTGAATTCTCTTCCTCAAAAGGCGATGCGCAGAGTCTTTTAAATGAATTTAAGAAAGATGTCAATAGATGCCTGGTAAGCAAGGGGGTGGAAGGTTATCGGGAATAGATGGAAATGTGGAATGATCAGTTTGGCAACGAACATATTGAATGGCGGAGCAGGCTAGAAGGGCCGACTGGCCTACCCCTGCTCTAATTCATAAGTTTGTAGGTTCACATATTAGTATGAAAGTAAACCATTGCTCAGCTACTGTTTTTCCTGGCAAACGTTGATTCCAGTTTATTCAACCCAGTTCCATTCTTACCTCATTTAAGTTGGCTTTCCCTCACTTAACTGTTGTTATTCCAAATTGCTCTTTGTCGTTTCCCATAACCAACCTAAATCTTATGATACTATTGATCACTGTCCCCTAAATATGCTCCTACTGTCACCTGATCAACTTGTCCCAACCACATGCCCAAGAACAAGGTCCACCAGAGCCTCCTTTCTCTTTGGACTGGAAACATACTGCTTTTTCCTGAAAACACTCTAGGAACAGTTCCTCTCCTACCTTTACATTACAAGTATCCCAGTCTAGATTCAGATAATTAAAGATCCCTATTATAACAACTGTATTATTTGCGTTTTACTGAAAATAAATACATTTTGTTGAAGCCTTTCATCTTGCACTCATCTGGACAAATCGCAAGAGTACCAATGCAAGGGAAAGCAACTAAGTTATACTGCATGAAAAGAGATTGCTGATTAGTTGGCAAGTGCAGTATGACTGGTCGAGTCATTACCATGGAGAATGAATCAGTTTGTTGCGACTGACAGTTAATGCCAAGTTTGTTTGAAATTTAACAAGGCAGGTTGACTCTGATTTTTCAAGGCATTGCCCTGAGGAATGAACCAGCGAATGGCTGTCTCTTATTTGTTTCGCTGAAACAGTTGTAACGTGTGTATATGTAATCTCTGCCTGAAAAGAACAGGGTCCTGTGTACTAATATATGTAGCTTCCAGTGCACGCAAACGCACCACACTGCGAATCCTACTGACCTTCTTAATTTGGTTCTCAGTGTAATTGTTGTCTAATCACGGACCCACATCTAATGTTGGACACTGTGTTTTGAGTTTTCCTAGAATGGGCTGTTTGGATATGGCTTGTACCTTCCCCATTGTGAACAGCAGAAGAGAAATGTTCTTTGATATGATCCGCCAGTCTATGTGATGCAAGGCCTATTTACCTAGCATCACATTGACATTGAAATCCATATACCACATTAATCATTTGTGTGATAGGCAGGACGTCTTTTTTGGCTTGACGGAATCATCCTGTTGTGGAGAACACCACTGCATAGCAGCAGTGTGAAACAGCTAGCTTCACCTGTTGCTCAATTTGTTGGGATGCATTACTCTTCCTGGGTATTCTGAGGTAGACTGGACATGTTTCAGGGCCTTCGGCCTGTTTCTAAGTTTGTGTGATATACAGCGAGAAATGTTCTGATCCAGGTATCCATACTCATGCAGGATGTTTTTGATTCATCCTCTTTCAGCATCAAGCCTGCATGGTGAACAAATGGCTGGGCACTTTTGACAAGGTTACTGATAAGGCCTAACTTATAGTGCGTGGAACTGTAAGACTTGCAACGCGTGTGTTGCTCCTTGCACCGTCACCAGGATTAGGTGCATTTTAAATCCGCTCCTTTCCCACTACTCGTCTCTTATTGATCAAGTTTTGGTGCGTTTTAAATCCACTCCTCTGCCGCTACTAATCTCTGATTCACCAATTTCTGGTGTTTTTTAAATCCGCTCCTTTCCCGCTGCTCCTCTCTGGTATCCCATGGTTTTTGTGGATCTCATGGTTCAAATAAATTTTCCTATATGTGCTTGAAATAATTACTCATATGAATTTAAATACGCTAATGTATTCCGATTTCTTCTACGCAGGCTTGGTGGTTTGGCATGGAGGTTTACATTGCAGACAGGAAGGCTTGCAACTATCTCTCCTTCCCAAGCACTTTGTCTGGGAAGATTACAAATGACCAAGGTTTTTGAGAAGGGAAAGCCTTTAAACAAAATTGTGACAGTGCTATGACATTTGATGTCTGCAGATAAGTTCTGTAATTCTTAAAGCTGCTGCATCTTTTGCTTTGGCATCAGTTCCGATGTGACCCTGGAAACTATTGTCCTCTGTGTCTTGAAAAAAGAAGTAAAAATAATCCATTGTAGCTCTACCCCAAAGCCCAATGTGTTAATTTGCCCAATTTTAATTTTTAATTTAGAAATTGAAAATCAAATAATGTCCAATATATAAATTTTACTCTGAGCAATGCAAAATTTATGTAGTTAATTAAATGAAAACAGCGGCTGCAGCGGGGTTAATTTCTTAGTTTATCTCCAAAGCGGACAGTGCAAAACATTCTCAGATGTGTCACTTTATGTAACTTATTTTAAAAAAAATCCCATTTGAAAAACTCATTCTGGCAGACCTTATCTTGACTGAACTTTACTGTGTCCTTGTATTTCTCCCCGAAGACTCATCTAAGATATTTAACAACATGAATTCATTTATTCTCTTTATATATTTTTGAATAAGTGCCTTTGATCACTGGTGGTTCCGTTAATTTCTCCACATTTGCCAAAAGGGTTTTCGCACCCAAGACACGTGTTGGCCAGTGTCACAAACTCGAGATGCTTATTTTCTCTCAAAAAGCATTCACAATGTGCCAAGTCCCATTTGGGTTGTCACCCACCACCTTTTGAGGAAGAAGTTCGATGAGATAGGGGTGGTTTATATCCCCTTCTAAGATGGGAACAGACTTCCCAACACAAAGCTTTCTGTGATTTGACTTTATTGAGATAAAGGTAAAGACACGTTTGTTCAGTTTTCAGATAAACCATAGTCACAAGCTCAGGCAGTAATTAACAGACTAAAACAGATACTAGAAAGAATATACGAATTAGGAACAGGGGTAGGCCAACTCAGCCCTTCGAGCCTGCTCCACCAGTCAATACGTTCATGGCTGAACTGATTATTCCACAAGTCTACCTATCCCCGATAACCTTCCACCCCTTCGCTTATCAAAAATCTATCCACCTTTGCCTTAAACAATATTCAAAGACGCTGCTTCCACCACCTTTAGAGGAAGGGAATTCCAAAGACTCATGACCACCTGAGAGGAAAAGATTCTCCTCATTTCTGTCTTAAATGGGCGATCCTTTATTTTTAAACAGTGACCCCTAGTTCTCCTACCTGTATTGTAGGCTGGGCAGCAGAGCACAGAACTCTTTCTCTTGCAGTTTTTGCTCGTAATGTTATTGGTCAGTGTCTCTCTCTTGTTGCGTTGGTGTTCGAAACATCTCTGCCAGATAGCATCAAATACATGACTTGTTTTCTAGTGGCAGCTTTCTAGTTAATCCTGCCCTCTCCCAATCAGTGATTAGTCCTGTATAAAATAATTTATTTCTGAACCAACCAAGAATAATGCTGTGATGGTTGTTAACATTTCGAACTTGTACAATTAGTATGCCATTGTGTTGACTACTTTATCTCAATGCTTTTACATGTCGAGATTATTTATATCATTACAAGACAAATCGACACAGAAGCTGCTTTCACTATCTGCTCTCAGGTTCTCACCCTTTTGCTGCAAGTAAACGTTTTAAAACTTGACATAATCTCCCAGAATCCCACTATCTTGACATCTTGTCTATACTGTGCTCTATTTGCTAAGATTTCCCATTTTACCATGCTACAATGAAGGGTTCTAATAAAGCTAAACGTTAGTTTATAATAATACGTCAATTTTTAAATTATAATAGCTAGATTTTACAATTAGTACTCTGGTTAATAGCTTATAGTAACCTACTAATCTTATACATATGAGTGATTGAGCGTTTTCAGTGCCTGAAGGGATGAAGCAGGGGCAGAGGCCGGAGATGTTATGGAGGGGGAAGGAGGCGTCACTTCTGATGGAGACAACATCAGGTCAGAAGCTCGCATCAGGGATGAAGAGGGAGCACATTTTACATAACATTATATTAAGCCTGATAGAACAGCTAGCAATGGCGATGGAATCAGTGACAAGATTGTAGAGTTTGTGGTGGCGCCAAATGTCGAGGCTTCGCTCTGCGCTATGTTTAACTGGAGGAAATTGCAGCTCATGGGAGGCTGTTGGAGGCTGATAACGCAGTGGAGGGTCGACAGAGATGATGGAGAGCTCGAATTGTGTGTTGTCAGCACACATGTGGAAGCTCACCCCATATCTGTAGATGATGGTACCAGCGGGCAGTATGTAGATGAGGAACAGTAGAGAGCAAGAATGGGAAGTTCCGGGGCTTCAGAGGTAATTGTGCTGGTGTGGGAATAACGGCCATTGCTGGCGATGTCTGGTTACAATCAGATCAGTAATATTGCAACAAGGCGGGGGCAGTCCCATCGAAAGATATCAATATCAGAGATATGAGGAGAAGTCAGATGGGTTTGCTGCAAGTTTGGAGCAGTGAATGGCGATGAGGAGTGATGAGGACATGTACGAATGTTAATCCAACGATAAGAATTATTAACTGAAGTACTTAGAGGACTGGGAGCCAAGGCAGATCAGTTTGGCTGAAGATGTTGGCTGAGATGGACTTGGTGAGGGTTGGACATGGAAGCAGGGATTTGCAGCAGTTGATAGTGAGGAGAGGTGGAATTTGGGTGTCTGGTCAACAGTGCACTGGAGCAAAGGAGTCTTGAGTTGGCACAGTTCTAATTTACTGGAGCCATTAAATAAGGAAATATCTGCAGTGAAATAGCAGAGAAAAGGTTTTATTTTATTCCTTCATGTTATTTGACCTACACTAGCAAGGTCAGCATCTGCTGCCCATGACAGCCTGCTGGGCCGTTTCAGAGGGCAGTTAATAGTCAGCCACATTGCTCTGGGTCTGTAGCCATATGTCGGCCAGAACAGGTAAGGACGGCAGTTTTTCTTCCCTAAAAAGGAACAGCGAATCAAATGGGTTTTTACAGCCACGTATGATAGTCTCATGACTCCATTACAGAGACTAGCTGTCAATTGCCGACTTTTGTTCATTAATTGAATTTAAATTGCAACAGCTGCCATTGTAGGATTTGAACCCTTGTCCCCAGGTCTTAACATTGGACCTCTGGATTGCTAGCTCAGTGATATTATCACTCCATGACTGCCTCCCAATTGACGTGTACAGTACCTGCCCCCTAATATCACCCACAGTAGTTTCTAGGCTGCAACCCTGAACGTGGTCACAAATCAGACACTAAAAGTTCAGATTTAAATGGAAAAAGGCAGAAACAGAGTGAAACGGGATTAATTTTGTCCCTGCATTCAGTGTACACGGCTGTCAGATCAGTTATATAAAAGCAAAATACTGCGGAAGCTGCAAATCTGAAATAAAAACAAGAAATGTTGGAACCACTCAGCAGGCCTGGCAACATCTGTGGAAAGAGAAATAGAGTTAACGTTTTGGGTCAGTGACTCTTCTTCGGAACTGATAAATATTAAAATTGTCACAGGTTAAATGCATGTGAGGTGGGGGTGGGGCAAGAGATAAAAAAGGAGAAGGTGCATATTGGACATGGCCACGCAGCTGACCAAGAGGTCATGGAGCAAAGGAAAACAATATGTTAATGGGATGTTGAAAGACAAAGTATTAGTACAGAATAGGTGTTAACGGACTGAATATTAGATTAGATTAGAGATACAGCACTGAAACAGGCCCTTCGGCCCACCGAGTCTGTGCCGAACATCAACCATCCATTTATACTAATCCTACACTAGTCCCATATTACTACCAAACACCCCCACCTGTTCCTATATTTCCCTACCACCTACCTATACTAGTGACAATTTATAATGGCCAATTTACCTATCAACCTGCAAGTCTTTTGGCTTGTGGGAGGAAACCGGAGCACCCGGAGAAAACCAACGCAGAAACAGGGAGAAATTGCAAACTCCACACAGGCAGTACCCGGAATCGAACCCGGGTCCTTGGAGCTGCGAGGCTGCGGTGCTAACCACTGCGCCACTGTGCCGCCCTAGTGAACAGCAGTAAGTGCAAACATGAAAAAACAGTGGGTAAGCAAACTGAACAAACTACGATGAAATGAAATAAATGCATAAAAAGGTTGTAAAAAATGTAAAAAAGAAGAAAAGAAGAAAAAAGGAGCTAAAAATGGAAGTAAAATGGGGGGCTGTCATGCTCTGGAATTATTGAACTCAATGTTCAGCCCGGCAGGTGGTAGTGTGCCTAATTGGTCGATGAGATGCTGTTCCTCGAGCTTGCGTTGATGTTCACTGGAACACTCCATGACCTTTGCTCCATGACCTTTTGGTCAGCTATATGGCCTTGTCCAATCTGCACCTTCTCCTTTGTTATCTCTTGCACCACCCCCACCTCACTTGCTTATAACCTGTGACATTTTTAATATTTGTCAGTTCCGAAGAAGGGTTACTGCCCCCAAACGTTGACCCTGCTTCTATTTCCACAGATGCTGCCAGACCTGCTGTGTGCTTCCAGCATTGCTTGTTTTTATGTCATCAGTTACATTTATAATAGAAATGCCAAGAGTGAACAAGGTCAGCACAATAGTTTGGAAAATGTAAATGAATCCACTCCACTCTGATAGTGATCACAACTCCCTGACCTTTACTATAGTCATGGAGAGGGATAGGAGCAGACGGGGTGGGAAAATATTTAATTGGGGGAGGGCGATGTGCAATGCTATTAGGCAGGAACTGCGGAGCTTAAAGTGGGAACATATGTTCTCAAGGAAATGCACGACAGAAATGTGGAGGTTGTTTAGGGAGCACTTGCTGCGACTGCTGGATAGGTTTGTCCTGATGAGGCAAGGAAGGGATGGTAGGGTGAAGGAACCTTGGATGACAAGAGATGTGGAACAGCTAGTCAAGAGGAAGAAGGAAGTTTACTTAAGGTTGAGGAAGCAAGGATCAGACAGGGCTCTAGAGGGTTCCAAGGTAGCCAGGAAGGAACTGAAGAATGGAATTAGGAGAGCTAGAAGGGGACATGAAAAAGTCTTGGCGGGTAGGATTAAGGAAAATCCCAAGGCGTTCTACAGTTATGTGAGAAACAAGAGTGCGGGTGGGGACGAACAGGGATAATGGAGGGAACTTGTGCCTGGAGTCAGAGAGGTAGGGGAGGTCCTTAATGAATACTTTGCTTCAGTATTCACGAGTGAGAGGCACCTGGACGTTTGTGAGGACAGCGTGAAACAGGCTGATATGCTCGAACAGGTTGATGTTAAGAAGGAGGATGTGCTGGAAATTTTGAATGATATGAGGATAGGTAAGTCCCCGGGCCAGACGGGATATAAGGTTATTACG
Organism: Heterodontus francisci; assembly: GCF_036365525.1. NCBI lineage: Eukaryota > Metazoa > Chordata > Chondrichthyes > Heterodontiformes > Heterodontidae > Heterodontus > Heterodontus francisci. Next base: position 83,229,629 of record NC_090391.1, on the reverse strand, counting down.
GGAAGCAAGGGAAGAGATTGCCGCACCTTTGGCTATGATCTTTGCGTCCTCACTGTCCACTGGAGTAGTACCAGATGATTGGAGTGTGGCAAATGTCATTCCCTTGTTCAAGAAAGGGAATAGGGAAAACCCTGGGAATTACAGACCAGTCAGCCTTATTACGCTGGTGGGCAAATTATTGGAGAGGAATCTGAGAGACAGGATTTATGATTATTTGGAAAAGCATAGCTTGATTAGAGGTAGTTAGCATGGCTTTGTAAGGGGCAGGTCATGCCTCACAAGCCTTATAGAATTATTTGAGGATGTGACAAAGCACATTGATGAAGGAAGAGCAGTGGATGTGGTGTATATGGATTTTAGCAAGGCGTTTGATAACGTTCCCCATGGTAGGCTCATTCAGAAAGTGAGGAGGCATGGGATACAGGAAAATGTGGCTGTCTGGATACAAAATTGGCTGGCCCATGGAAGACAGAGGGTGGTAGTAGATGGAAAGTATTCAGCCTGGAGCTCGGTGACCAGTGGTGTTCCACAGGGATCTGCTCTGGGAACTCTGCTCTTTGTGATTTTTATAAATGTCTTGGATAAGGAAGTGGAAGGCCCGGTTAGCAAGTTTGCCGATGACACGAAGGTTACTGGAGTTGTGGATAGTGTGGAAGGCTGTTGTAGGTTGCAACAGGACATTGACAGGATGCAGAGCTGGGCTGAGACGTGGCAGATGGAGTTCAACCTGGAAAAGTGTGAAGTGAGTCATTTTGGAAGGTCGGATTTGAATGCAGAATACAGGCTTAAAGACAGGTTTCTTGGTAGTGAGGAGGAACAGAGGGATCTTGGGGTCCATTTCCATAGATCGCTCAAAGTTGCCACCCAAGTTGATAAGGTTATTAAGAAGGCGTATGGTGTGTTGCCTTTCATTAACAGGGGGATTGAGTTTAAGAGCTGCGAGGTTATGCTTCAGCTCTATAAAGCCCTGGTTAGACCACACTTGGAATATTGTGTTCAGTTCTGGTCGCCTCATTATAGGAAGGATTTGGAAGCTTTAGAGAAGGTACGGAGGAGATTTACCAGGATGCTGCCTGGACTGGAGGGCCTGTCATATGAAGAAAAGTTGAGGGATCTCGGGCTTTTCTCATTGGAGCGAAGAAAGATGAGAGGTGACTTGATAGAGGTGTACAAGATGATGAGAGGCATAGATAGAGTGGATAGACAGAGACATTTTCCCAGGACGGAAAGGGCTATCACCAGGGGGCATAATGTTAAGGTGATTGGAGGAAGATTTAGGGAAGATGTCAGAGATAGGTTCTTTTACACAGAGAGTGGTGGGTGCATGGAATGCACTGCCAGCGGTGGTAGTAGAAGCAGATACATTAGGGACATTTAAGCGACTCTTGGATAGGTACATGGATGCTAGTATAATGAAGGGTATGTAGGTAGTTTGATCTTAGAGTTGGTTAAAGGTTCGACACAACATCGTGGGCCGAAGGGCCTTTACTGTGCTGTACTGCTCTATGTTCTATGTCCTGTGTTCTTAATTGTAGCATCCATCCAGTAAGAGTGCAGATTTCAGGGTTTAACCCGAGAGAGGTCTTACTGGAAAAAAATGTAATTGACATTGAAGTGACTGTGTTTTATCCACCACACTGTGCACTAGAGTCAAAGCTGCTGATGTGATGTGTTTGTTCAGGTGGGTGTAACTAAAAGCAATGATCAGGGGTATATCCTCTGTATAAATCAGGACCCACAGGAATGGATCAGCTCAAAATGCCTGCTGAAGCAGTTGGTTCCAGATGAACAGAAGTCTGTGCTTCGCACAGAAAGCAGCTATCCACTAATCTATCAGATAGAAGACGTGTATTATCGTGCACCTGCAGCAATTGGAGTTCCTGGTAAGCCAGTATTTCAGCTGTTAATGGTGTAAATCGATATCAACTGTGCTGCTGCACTCATTATTATTTCTCACTGTGGTGTCGCACAACCGCCTGTTCTTTTCCAGCAATTTACTGATGGAATCTCCTCATTATCTACTCTTTCAGTCTTGCAGGAGCTGTATTCAATTGTATTGAATTGAACTAACCCTGGCATTGTTGCTGGATTATTCTGTGTATTGAATGTATTTGAATCAGGTATGTCAGCTAGGATCAAGAATCAGACCACCTGGAGATTTCCACAGCTTCACGATGTGCAATTAACCCGTCCTGGAATATTTTTATGACTTTTTTTTTCGCTGATTGATGATGAGACATCTCACGGTCTCAGTGTTACAAGGGGACAGCATAATGCCATCCCTCCCCAATAATATGGTGCAATTTAACTGGGATTTCAATGAATTTATTAGTTATCACTGTTCTAAAATATTATTTCATTCTGTGTGTGTCTGATGCTGCTTCAGAGGTCTGGCTACTGAATTGAGTTTGCTGCTGCCTCTTTCACATCTCCTTCTCTGCTTCACTGTGGAACCTTCACTGTCACTGGAATTCATTGTAAAACAGAAAGTATTGATCTGATGTTTTATTGGTTTCCACTCTATCAGTTGGAAACAAAGGGTTTTCCATTTATCTGTAGATTATCAGTGACAGCGCTGATGTTTGTGTTTTATAATTTTAAAAATCCAAATTCTAATGGTGTACTTTATAACTCCAGGGGAAGGAATTTCAATGATTGTGAGGTTTTTCTGTAAGAAGCTTTCGATCCTGTTTATTCCATGCATTGTCGATGAAGTGAAGAGGAAGAGTGTAGTTGAACAGGTGGAGACTTGGCTGTTCTGTTGACACATTAGATTATTCACAGAGGATTCACCATTGAACAAACTGACTCCGAGAATAGAATCATTGAACACGTGGCTGGTGAACAGAACACAGGTGCAGAATGTTAGGAATTAATCGTTTGAGAAAAGCAGCATTAGGTTACAGTTTGCAGGGTGTCAGTCCCCCAGAGAGATATGGGGTGCGAATGAGAGAAGGAAGGAGAAAAGGATCAGGGAGAATGAAACCGAGGAAATGAGCTGAGCAGAAGGAAAGAGACAGAGAAAGAAGCAGTAGTGTGAATACTTCACATGACGTAAAGTGCTGGAATATCCAGATTAATTAGTGAGAGAATATGTGAGTTGTCGTTGTCTGTTGGCAGATTCCGTTCCTTGCACTTTTGGACTTGATCCTCGATGTTTATTTCTGTCAGGTCCTCATTTTGTATTGCAGAAATGTCCTATTCCTTACTTACTGATTGAATAAACATAATAAGATCAGTTCTTCACTGATGGTAATACATTATTTAAATATGGCAATTTTTGATCTATGTGACTGATTAATTTAATAAAGAGTTTGGCTTATGTCAAAAATAAATTTAAATTTCTATTTAATTGCCTGTAGAAACTAAATGTGTTGAATATATTGTATAAATAATGCACTGTTCTCCAATACCAATAACCATCGGTATCATTGTTTCATTGTATTAATTGAGTTGGGTTACTGAGACCTATAGATTAGATTTCCTCTAACACTCTGCTGCATTCTCTCACTGTGAATCTCAGCCTCTCCTCTCACTATATTGAATCCTCTGTCTCCTCATCCATTGCTTCAGTTTATCCACTTTGCCAAACTATCTTCTCCTGTCTCTCCTCCAGCTCCAACATGTCCTTTTCCTTCTTTCCCACCCAATCTCACTCACTGGCTTCACCTCCAGCTGCCTCTTCCAAACAAATCCCAACCCTCAAACTCACCGGAGCAGCTCTCAGCCTTTTTCCATTTTGTACCAGCCCCTGCCGGTTCTCTGAACCGACAGCAAAAAACCATCTGAACATCCCGCTGTCCCCAAACTTCCCGACCAACAGTTTGGAGACAAATTCCCATTTCACCCATTGGATTCCATCTCTGTGAAACGCCTTTTCAATTGCCCACCAGTACTGCATCCTCATTTATTACTTACAGTCAATCCAGTGCTGACTTTATTCACTTTCTGCATCAATTTCCCAAATTCATTATTAATAATTGTTTTTCAAACATTTCACTGTGACAAAGCACTGCCCAGGTCAATGAATCAGTTTTCACTGTTCGATGCAGCAACAAAGCTGGAAATTTCAGCCCAGATCCTGTCAAACTGCTGCTTTGCCTCCAGGTCTGATCAGTAATTTCTCTGCATCCCTTTCTCTCTCTTCCAGCTAACTTGGTGGCGATTGTGATCCTGTCCCGAGGAACTTGCGGTCTCTCCAAATGTATCACCGTCTACCTGGTGGGAATGGCAGTGTCTGATCTCCTGGTCGTTATCACTGATTCCATATTGTACTATATTGGTTTAATTTATTTCCCATATTCATTCCTAAGCATTACACCCGTGTGTTCTCTCATTATTGTTCTGATTTCTTCAGCCACAGTTGTTTCAGTCTGGCTCACAGTCACTTTCACCTTTGATCGATTTGTGGCCATTTGTTGTGTGAAGCTGAAAACAAAATATTGCACCGAGAAAACTGCGACTGTGGTTGTCACAACAGTGAGTGTGCTGGGCTGTTTAGTGTCTGTCCCTTGGTACTTTACATATCAAGAATATTACATTATTGATAATGTTCCGATGTTTTGTATTTATAAACCAAGTGTCTATACTTCCCCCATATGGGGGTCATTTGATTTGTTTACTTACATTTTAACCCCTTGTGTCCCTGTCTTTCTAATTTTGCTGTTCAATGTTCTGACGGTCAGACGGATTTTATTCTCCAGTAAAGTCCGCAGGGGATTCCAGGGTCACAGCAATGGAGAGAAACACAAGGACCCAGAGATGGAGAATCGGAGAAAATCAATTATTTTACTCTTCAGTATATCCGGCTGTTTTATACTGTTATGGATGACACTGGTTGTATTTAAAACTTATAAGCGAATTGCTGATATTCAGTATAATTACTCCTTCACTGACCCTTACTATATCACAGATCACACAGCAATAATGCTGCAGGTTCTCAGTTCCTGCACCAACACGTGTATTTACGCTGTGTCCCAGACTAAATTCAGACAGGAGCTCAAGAAGGCTGTGAAATACCCTCTCAATCTCATCGTTAAATTAGTGAAATCATAGAAAGAGCTGAACACTGGAACTAAATCCCATTTCATATTCCATTCACTACAGTCCTCGCAGGACAGAAAGTACATTTTATATTCACAGCACTGAGAACTGAAATGATTTTAAATCTGATTCTGAGATTATATTTTGTTGAGAATCTGACCTATTGAGGTGGAGCTCCTCTGCCACCTCTCACCGTCCCCATCTGGTGGTCTCTCTGTCTCACTGCAGTTACTGCCCCCCTCTCACCATATCCATCTGCTGGTATCCCTGTCTCACTGCACCTATTGCCCCTCTCACACCACCTCCACCTGCTGATGTCCCTGCCTCACTGCAGTTACTGTCCCCCGCTCACCATCTCCATCTGCTGGAAGGCATGTCTCACTGCACGCAAATACCCCACGCAAATGCCACCACCCCACAAATCCTCTTACTGCCAATTTCCCCCGCTAATTCTCTGCCCACAAATCCCACTTCTGTGTGAACAGCCACCCAACTGATTACCCCTTAGAACAGAACCCCTTTTAATTACTCTCCCCCCTCCTTGAACCCGTGAACATACCCCCTATCAAATTTCTCATGTGAGTAGGATCCCCCGCCATTCAATTTTCAACCTGTAGAACACACCCTTCCATTAATACCTGGAGAATCCCACCCTCCAATTTTATACATGGAGAATCCCACCCTCCCATTTTATACCTGGAGAATCCCACCCTCCCATTTTATACCTGGAGAATCGCACCCTCCAATTGTATACCTGGAGAATTCCGCCTCCCATTTTACATATGGAGTATCCCTCCCCTATTCTATAGCTGGAGAATCCGTCCTCCTATTCCATAACTGGAAAGTCCACCCTCCCATTCCATACCTGGAGAGTCCCTCCTCCCATTTTAAACCTGGAGATTCCCACTCCCGTTAGAAACCTGGGGAATCCCCCCTCCTATTTTAAACATGGGGAATCCCTCTCCCATTTTAAACCTGGAGTAAACTCCCACAATCCCATTTTAAACCTGCAGAATCACCCCTCTCCCATGTTAAACGTGGTAAAGACCCTCGCCCATTTTAAACTTGGAGAAGAACCCCTCCCATTTTAAACTTGGAGAAGACCCCCTTCTCATTTTAAATCTGGAGAAGACAACTTCCCATTTATACCTGGAGAATCCCCCTCTCTCCCATTTTAAACTTGGAGAAGGCTCCCATCCAATTTTAAACCGGGGGAGGCCATTCTCCCATTTTAAACCTGGAGAAGCACCCTCATTTTTAACATTACCTAATTCCCTCTGTGAATATCGCTCGCTAATTATACCTCATTGTAGACACCCCTCATTTTATAAATACCCCTCCTGCCCTGTAAATGACCCCCTCCAATTCCCACTCTGTATCAACTCCCTATTGAACAGCCCCCTCCTGTCCCAGTGAACACCCCCTGTGTAATTCCAACCTCCATCATTTTCCTGGGATTGACTCCGTTTCCTGATAGTCTTCAAGTCATTTTAATTCCAGTCTGGATAAGCGACTGGAATTCTATCAGTTGGCTCCCAGAACCCCGGCACCTTTACCCGTGTCCGTCCAAACACAGGGCCGGGCATAGAGCAAGGACCCACATAGGCGAACTGGTATTCTGAGCTTTAAGTCAGAGCAAGATCCCAGCCCCAAACACACCACTCCCTGCAGAAAGCTGTTTCACCTGTTCTTCTCTTCACCTCCCTCAGCATCAGGAAATCAGACTGAGGCGCACTCTCTCTCTCTCTCTCTCTCACACACACACACACACACACACACACACACACACACACACACACACACACACACACACACACACACACACACACACACACACGCACGCTGTTGGCACATGGACAAGAGTAGGTATTTCAGCCCTTTGAGCGTGTACCACCAATGATTAATCATGGCAGATCTGTCCATTCCCGCATTGAACCACAGGCAGACAGGCAGAGACAGTTTGGGAGCAGATACACAGAGAGGCAAAGAAACACTGGGTCGGACCTGGACTTCGTGCCAATAGTGTAATCCGGGTTTGCGGGGCGGTGGTGGTTGTGAATCGATCAAAATATCTCCCCTATTTTTACCTCAATTGGGAAGAAACGTGGAAGAGATGGAAAGCAGGATCCTGGTTCACACTCACCCTGTACAATACCATGGTAGCGAGTTCAAATCCACCCCCAGATATAGGAAGAGATCCAGGGATTATGACAGAACTGAGTGAGGGAGAGCCAAATGAAGAGGAAGAAGGAGAATGAAAGAGAGGCAGGAAGTCAGAAACCACTGAGAGAAGCTAAGAGAAGAGGGCTGAAATACCAAGAAGGGCAGAAAGCGATACAGAGATGGATATAGATGGATAAATGCACAAGGAGAAAACTGGAGGTCTCGAGAGAGAATGCAGCAATAATATAGATATTGGGAGAGATCCCAGACAACGAGAGCGATGCAGAGGCAGAAAGATGTCAAGTAAAATGTAGATTCAGAATAGAGAGGGGTGTCTCGGAGAGTGGGGTGTGAGATGTGGAGGAAATACTTTCAGGAAAGGAGATGTGGAACCAGGTGAGAGAGAAATTGACTGAGAGACAGATAAAGATGCCCAGAGTTGCAGAAAGAGAATGAAAATGGAAACTTGTGAGACTGTAGAGAGAGGCAGAGATAGGGATTTAAAGATGTGAAGAAACAGAGCTATGAACATGGAGGGAAGGAGCGGACAGCAAGTTGCAGCAAGAGATGGAGAGGGGGATATCTATGGGATTACATTCACTGTTCTGGAGCAGCCTTTCCCAAACTATTTGCTTCAGAGACCCCTCCAGCCCTCCCCCCCTTCTTTGTGGTGCAAAGCCCCCGCCCCCCACCACCATCCCCCCAAATACTCAATCAAAATACTATGGAAGCTGGAAATCTGAAATAAAAACCATGCTGGAAATACTGAGCATTTCCAGCACAGTGTTTTTATATCAGCCCCGAAAACAAAAGGTCTGCTTTCTGTCTCTAACAATGAATTCGACAATAACACACATATATATATTTATTAATTTTTTCCTCTCTGGTTAAAGTTCTTTTCTGTGAATTCCACGTGCCGAAAGATTCTCCCTCTGCATCATCAAAGCTGCAACTTCTGAAAAGATTCTCCTTGGGACTAAGAGAAACAAAATTGATTAAAACAAAGCAAAGCATTTTTGAACACAAAACAAACACAGCAAGAGCCCAAGAATCTGTTATAATAAAAGCAAAATACTGCGGATGCTGGAAATCGGAAATAAAAACAAGAAATGCTGGACCCACAGCAATGTGGTTAACTCTTACATGCCCTCTGAAATGGCCTAGCAAGCCACTCAGTTGTGCCTAACCGCTACGAAGTCTATAAAAAGGAATGAAACCGGACGGACCACCAGGCATCGACCTCGGCACCGGAAATGATAACGGCAAACCCAGCCCTGTCGGCCCTGCAAAGTCCTCCTTACTAACATCTGGGGGCTTGTGCCAAGGTTGGGAGAGCTGTCCCACAGACCGGACAAGCAACAGCTTGACATAGTCATACTCACGGAATCATACCGAACAGACAATGTCCTAGACACTGCAATCACCATCCCTGGGTACATCCTGTCCAACTGGCAAGACAGACCCAGCAGAAGTGGTGGCACAGTGGTAAACAGTAGGGAGGGAGTTGCCTGGGAGTCCTCAACATCGACTCCGGACCTCATGAAGTCTCATGTTATCAGGTTACATATGGGAAAGGTAACCTCCTACTGATTACCACCTACCGCCCTCCCTCGGCTGATGACTCAGTACTCCTCCATGTTGAACACCACTTGGAGGAAGCACTGAGGGTGGCAAGGGCACAAAATGTACTCTGGGTGTGGGACTTCAATGTTCATCACCATGAGAGGCTCAGTAGCACCACTACTGACCGAGCTGGCAGAGTCCTAAACGACATGGCTGCTAGACTGGGTCTGCGGCAGGTGGTGGGGGAACCAACACGAGGGATGAACATACTCGACCTCATCCTCACCAATCTGCCTGCCGCGGATGCATCTGTCCATGACAGTATTGGTAGGCGTGACGACCGCACAGTCCTTGTGGAGACGAAGTCCAGCCTTCACTTTGAGGATACCGTCCATCGTGTTGTGTGGCACTGTATCAGTGCTGAATGCAATAGATTTCGAACGGATCTAGCAATGCAAAACTGGGCATCCATGAGGCACTGTGGGCCATCAGCAGCAGCAGAATTGTACTCAACCACAATCTGTAACCTCATGGCCCGGCATATCCCCCACGCTACCATTACCATCAATCCAGGAGAACAACCCTGGTTCAATGAACAGTGCAGGAGGGCATGCCAGGAGCAGCACCAGGCATACCTCAAAATGAGGTGTCAACTCAGGACTACTTGCATGCCAAACCGCGTAAGCAGCATGCGATAGACAGAGCTAAGCGATCCCATAACCAACGGATCAGATCTAAGCTCTGCAGTCCTGCCACATCCAGCCGTGAATGGTGGTGGACAATTAAACAACTAGCTGTAGGAGGTGGCTCCACAAAGATCCCCATCCTCAATGATGGGGGAGCCCAGGACATCAGTGTGAAAGATAAGGCTGAAGCATTTGCAACAATCTTCAGCCAGAAGTGCCGAGTTGATGATCCATCTCGGCCTCCTCCTGACGTCCCCAGCATCACAGATGCCACACTTCAGCCAATTCGATTCACTCCACGTGATATCAAGAAACGACTGAAGGCACTGGATGCTGCAAAAGCAATGGGCCCTGACAATATTCCGGCAATAGTACTGAAGATCTGTGCTCCAGAACATGCAGCGCCCTGAGTCAAGCTGTTTCAGTACAGCTGCAACACTGGTATCTACCCTGCAATATGGAAAATTGCCCAGGTATGTCCTGTACACAAAAAGCAGGACAAATCCAACCCGGCCAACTTCCGCCCCATTAGCCTACTCTCAATCATCAGTAAAGTGATGGAAGGTGTCATCAACAGTGCCAGCAAGCGGCACTTGCTTAGCAACAACCTGCTCAGTGATGCTCAGTTTGAGTTCCGCCAGGACCACTCAGCTCCTGACCTCATTACAGCCTTGGTTCAAACATGGACAAAAGAGCTGAACTCTAGAGAGAGTGACTGCCCTTGACATCAAGGCAGCATTTGACAGAGTATGGCATCAAGGAGCCCTAGCAAAACTGAGGTCAATGGGAATAAGGGGGGAAACCCTCCACTGGCTGGAGTCATACCTAGCGCAAAGGAAGATGGTTGTGGTTTTTTGGAGGTCAATCAGCTGAGCTCCAGGACATCAATGCAGGTGTACCTCAGGGTAGTGTCCTAGGCCCAACCATCTTCAGCTGCTTCATCAAAGACCTTCCTTCAATCATCAGGTCAGAAGTGGGGATGTTCACTGAGGATTGCACAATGTTGAGCACCATTCGCAACTCCTCAGATACTGAAACAGTCTGTGTAGAAATGCAGCAAGACCTGGACAATATTCAGGCTTGGGCTGATAAGTGTCAAGTAACATTCGCGCCACACAAGTGCCAGGCAATGACCATCTCCAACAAAAGAGAATCTAACCATCTCCCCTTGACATTCAACGGCATTCCCATCGCTGAATCCCCCACTATCAACATCCTAGGGGCTACCATTGACCGAAAGCTGAACTGGAGTAGCCATAAAAATACCGTGGCTACAAGAGTAGGTCAGCGGCTAGGAATCCTGAGGCGAGTAACTCACCTCCTGACTCCCCAAAGCCTGCGTCTCTCTCCCTCCTGCTATTCTCATTCAGAAAGAAAGATGGAGAGAGAGACAGACAGGGAAATCCACTCTCAGAACCTCACTCTCAATTCAAATAACTGCTGCACATTTCATTTAACTCTCAACTTCATGGCACTGCCCAAAGCACAAGCATTATTCCGGAATTATAACGGATTCAAGCTCAGAACTTTAATTCAAGGTCTTCAGGACAGCTTTACACACAATAAATTCACTTATAAAATTAGCCACTGTAACAAAGCTGGAAATTCTGCACGCAAGGTGCGCACAGCAAGATCCCACGGGCAGCAATGATTGTCTGCAGATAATCTGTTTTTAGTGATGTTAATAATATATAACAGTGCTGACTCCATTCACAGACTCAGCATCAAACCTCGGCAGCAAGCACAGGTGCCAGTCAAACTGATTAAAAGGCAAAAACATTTTTAAACAAAGTAGCACGGCAAGAGACCAGGAATTCTCCTCAGTTGCACAAAAACTCTCTCCGCAATACCCAAATACAAACAAGTCATAGTTATAAACCAGAGACTTAAAGATTGAGACAGCAACTTCCACCTCTATTTGTGTGTGTCTGTCTGTCTCTGTATCTCTCTCCCTGTCTCTGTATGTCTCTCTGTTCCTATTTTTTTCGTCCCTGTGTCTCTCTCTCTCTCTCTCTGTCCATATCTCCCTGTTTTTTCCCTTCTATCTCACATGTAATCTTGATTGAAATGATATATGAAATATTTCTGTCTCACCATTTTAAACAACAACAAATCACTTTGCAGTGTGTGTTTTTAACTATTAAAGGTTTAAATAGAGACACAGGGAAAGAAAGCTGGAGAGAGACAGAGAGAGAAATATAAACTGAGAATCTCAGGGAAATGCATTGAAATTAATCGGGAGTATTTGTCAATCAATGAACTGATTGCTAAAATGCTCATCACTACTGCAATGTTGGAAACACTGCGGGCCATTTGTGCACAGAAAGATCCCACATCAGTTGTTTGATACAAACCGACCGCTTCCCTCTCCCCCTCTGACTCCCCACATTTTCCCTCATTCTGCTGTGAGGTCATTTAAACCTCAAATTCACATAACTGCCCAAAACACCAGAATTATTCAGTAATTATGCCGGCTTCAAGCTCAGTACTTTAATTCCATGTATTCAGAATAACTTTACACACAATAAATTCACTTCTAAAATGTCGTCAGTGTTACAATTCAGGGAATTCTGCAAGCAATCTGTGCGCAGCAAGATCCCACAGGCCGCAATGTGATAGTCGACAGATAATCTTTTTATTGATGTTAGTTGAGGGATCCCAGAAAGAGGAACATTCCTGCAGTTTGAAAATCTCAAAAACCCTCTCTCTGTCTTCCTCCTGCTCCAGCCCCCACAACCAACCCCACACACCATCCACATCTACTTTTTTTCCCGATCTCGGATTTAATCTTGATTGAAACGTCCTCTGAAGTGTTTCTGTCGCCATTTAAAATAACCAAATGTAACATCGTGGCACCTTTTGATTAATGGTTAAAATAGAGAACGTGCAGGGAAGATATAAGCAGAGGAAGATGGATAGAAAACACAGAGAAATCCACACACAGACCCTGAGGAAGTTGAATTTTAAAGTGTACTCATTGTTGTCATGTAGGAAATGCTGCAGGGCACTTGATGCACAGCAAGATCCCACAAGTAGCAATGCGATAACAACCAGATTTCACCTCAGTCCCCAGCAAGGGCTAAACTCTTCCCTCTTTGAATTCCTTCAGGCAACATTTATTTTTCAACATTACAGTCACAGGATTTATTTTTTGTAAATCTGAACTTGTGGAAGTGTGTGACTGAGAGGATTGACTCTATAGGCTGGGAGCTGGGCAGTAACTACACCCTGGAAAGCTCCAAATCCTGTGTCTCTTAAATACACTCCCCACACCATCCCCTCACCCTATCAGAGAGGAACATTGCTGCAGTTTGATAATATAACAATGCTGGCCCTACTCACAGCTTCTGCATTAAAACTGGGCATTAAGAACAGCCCCATTCAAACTGATCAATTTCCTCCACAGCTCACACCAAACCTCACAGACAGGGCTGGAAGGAGCAAGTGGCAAATGGGACTCCCTCCGTCCCCATCCTCGCACCTGCTGCAAACCCCCTGCCCTTCCAAACCGGGTGTATTCCCTTTCTAGGGACATCCCCTCAGTGCCCAGCAAGGGTTAAACTGCCTCTTTATACTGGGAACAAGCTGCTGATTCTGTCTCACCATTTCAAATAACGACAAATCACATTGCTGTGTGTTGTGTGATTTTATCTAGGAAAGGTTTAAATAGAGAATGTGAGTGTGAAACAGAGAAGCAGAAGAGAAAACATGGGGGAGATAGAGACACAGGGAAAGAATGTGGAGGCAGAGAGAAGGCTAACCTCAGAACTACAGTAAAACATTTAAAATGGGCACCGTGCATCTTATGAACCTGTCAGCTTCATAGCATTGCCCAAAACACCAGCATTATTCTAGAATTATAACAAGTCGTACGACAGCTTCACATTGATGATGTTTAATATACTCTTGTGATGGGGCGGCCTGTTTGTCAGGCACTGTGGGAGCAGCGGATGGGGGCTGCGCCTGGTGTCACACTGCAAAGGCCGGGCTGCCTTTAACCGCAGGAGTTAAACTAGTTGAACCCTCAGGGCCCCAATCCAACAGGAGCTACTTAACCCGAAGCACCAAAAACCCAGGGCCACAGAGAGGAATTTAATCCTCCGACTAATAAACAGACACAACTCACGTGGGCACATTGGGTGCAGCCTGGGGACAAGGCCACAGACGGTCTCCTCTGGACGAAGCTCCTGTCCAACGATTCCTCGTCCCAAACTTTCCATCTTTCCATTTTCACGACTCAGATTTCAAAATAAAGAAAGTTCTCAGGGGAAAGAAAGAGAAAAACATTGCATTAAAATACAAAGCAAGGACATTGTAAACAAAAAAGCACGGCACGATCCCGGGGTTTCCTCTCTCAGTTACACAATCAGCAATGTTCAAATACAATAAAATCACAGCTATAATCCAGATTTAGACTGAGGGAACAAACACACACACGCACAAACACACATACGCACACACACGCACAAGCACACATACGCACACAGATTCATACACACATACAGACACAGACAGACACGCAGACATTGAACCGTAGTGGGGAATGGGTCTACTCACTCTCTCTCTCTCTCTCTCTCTCTCTCTCTCTCTCTTTCTCTCTCTCTCTCTCTCTCTCTCTCTCTCTCTCGAGAGAGAGAGAGAGACAGACAGAGAGAGAGAGAGACAGAGAGAGACAGAGAGAGAGAGAGAAAGAGAGAGAGAGAGAGAGAGAGAGAGAGAGAGAGAGTGAAAGGTGGGTTTTGAGATTGGAGCTCGGATGTACCTATCCAGCGAGTTGCTTGCAACCTCTGCCCCTTGAGCCTCTGACATGTGGAGCTGACTCTCAATCTGGTCCCTAGGGGGGTCTGTCCTTCGATATGTTAATCACAAGACAGGAGACCTTTCCCATTTTTCCTGACCATTGATATATTCATCCCAGGGCAGGAGACCGTTTCCATTCTTCCTGTCCATTCATATGTTAATCCCATGATAGGAGTCCTGTCCCATTCTTCCTGTCCTTTGACATGTTCATCCCTGGACAGGACAACTTTCCCATTCTTCTTGTCCATTGGTATGTTAATCCCAGGACAGGAGACCTTTCTTATTTTTCCTGTCCATTGGTATGTTAATCCCAGGACAAGTGACATTTCCCATTCCTCATGTCCATTGATATGTTCATCGCCGGACAGGATACCTTTCCCATTCTTCCTGTCCATTAGTATGCTAATCCTAAAACAGGAGCCTTTTCCCATTCTTCCTGTCCTTTGATGTGTTCATCCCAGGACAGCAATGTTTTCAACCTTTATTGGTTATTTTAAAACCTTTAGCTCATTCACTGAAGATTGAAAATATAAAATACTGATCCAATTCTCACCCTTAAAATCTTTGCACTAAACTCCCAATACAGGACGAGCGAGATAATGAGGATTGTTACTGAGATGGATTTTGGGGATTTACGCTGACATCAATGTGGATTTAAATTGCCTCTGCTTCCGTCATTTTTAAAGTGTCTCAGGGTTGCTGTGTGCGGTCAGTTATTTTTCCAGTATCCAGTCGCTTTCATCTTTTAGTAAAATATTTTGAATTCAAATGCAGGTAAAGTTTCGCCTACAACATTGTTCATCCTCCCTTTTCCACTGTCTCTCTGTCACTCCCTATCTCTCTCTCTCCCCCACCCTATCTCTCCCTCTCCCCGTCTCTCTCTCTCTCTCTCTCTCTCTCCCTCTCTCTCTCCCTACAGCTAACTCCGTCTCTCGCATTCCCGCACCCCATATCAGAGGGATCTGGGTGTCCTACTGCATGAATTGCAAAAGGTTAGTCTGCAGGCGCAGCACGTAATTAGGAAAGATAATAGAATGTTATCATTCTGAGGGGGGAGGGCGAGCAACCACTTATCGTGGTACATATCAGTACAAACGACATAGGTTAAAAATGGATGAGGTCCTACAATCTGAAAATAGGGAGTTAGGACAAAATTAAAAACTAACACCTCAAAGATAGAAATCTCAGGATAACTACCAGTGCCACATGCTAGCGAGAGCATAAATAGAAGGAAATATCAGATGAATACGTGGCTGGAGAAATGGTGTAGTGGGGAGAGATTCAGATTCTTGGGACATTGGGACAGGTGCTGGGGAAGGTGGGACCAGTACAAACTGGACGGGTTGCATCTAGGCAGGAATGTGACCAATTTTCTCTTGGGGGGTGGGGAGTGGCGGGGTTTGGTGGGGGGGCGGTGGGGTTGTGTTTGCTACTGCTGATGGGGAGGGTTTAAATCGAAATGCATGGGGATGGGAATCTGAGCAGGGAGACAGAGGAGGGCGAAACAAGGGTAGAAATGAAAGACAGAAACTAAGAAGCAAACGTGGGAGGCAGAGAAAACAAGGGCGAGAAACAAGTGGGACTATAATGTATAATAAAGCTAAGATGACTAACAATATTAAAAAGACAAGTCTATAAGGCATCGTGTCTTAATGTGTGGAGCATTCCTAACAAGGTAGTTGAATTAACAGTGCAAATAGATATAAATATTTATGATGTAGTTGCCATTATGAAGACGTGCTTGCAGGATGACTAAGGATGGGAACTGAACGTCCAGGGGTATTCAATATTTAGGAAAGAAAGGCAAAAAGGTAAAGGAGGTGGGTTAGCTTTGTTAGTAAAGGAGGAAATCAATGCAATAGTGAGGAAGGATATTGGCTCAGAAAATCATAATGTGGAATCTGTAAGGGTGGAACTAAGAAATACCAAGGGGGACAAAACATTCGTGGGGGTTGTCTATAAGTCCTCAAACAGTAGTGAAGATGTAAGGGATGGCATTAAACTGGAAATTAGAGCCGCATGCAATAAGCGTGCAACTGTAATCATGGGTGACTTTCATCTACATATAGATTGGTCAAACCAAATTAGCAATAATACTGTGGAGGAGGATCTCCTGGAGTGTGTATATGACCTTTTTTTAGACATTGAGGAACCAACTAGAGAGCAGGCTATCATAGACTGGGTATTGTACAATGAGAAAGGATTAACAATCTAGTTGTGAAGGGTCCCTTGGGGAAGAGTGACCATAATATGATATAATTTTTCATTAAGATGTAGAGGGAAGTAGTTGAATCCGAAATGAGGGTCCTGAATCTAAATAAAGGAAACTACGAAATAAATTAGGGATAGTATGAGATCTAAGGAGGAGGCATATAAAATTGCCAGAAAAAGCAGCAAGACTGAGGATTGGGAGCAGTTTAGAATTCAGCAAAGGAGGGCAAAGAGATTGATTAAGTAGAGGAAAATGGAGTCTGAGAGTAAACTTGCAGGGAATATAAAAACTGACTATAAAAGCTTCTATAAATAAATGAAGAGTAGTAGATTAGTGAAGACAAATGTAGGTCCCTTCCAGTCAGAAACGGGGGAAATTATAACGGGGAACAAAGAAAAGGCAGAACAATTAAACACATACTTTGGTTATGTCTTCATAAAGGAGGACACAAATAACCTGCCAGAAATGTTAGGAGCTAAGCGTCTAATGAAAGGGAGGAAATTAAGGAAATCAGTATCAGTTAAAAAAAAAAGATAGTGCTAGGGAACTTAATGGGGCCTGATAATTTACATCCCAGAGTACTAAAGGAACTAAAGGAAGTCGCCCTGGAAATAATGGATGGATTGGTGGTCATCTTCTGAAATTCCATAGCATCTGGAGCATATCCTACAGATTGGAGCAAATGTAACCACATTATTTTAAAAAGGAGGGAGAGTAAAAACAGGGAATTACAGACCTGTTAACCTTACATCAGTAGTAGGGAAAGTGCTAGAGACTAATATAAAGGATGCGATGGCAGAACACCTGGAAAGCCTGAACGGGATTGGACAAAGTGAGCATGGGTTTACGAAAGGGAAATTATGCTTAACAATCCTGCTGGAGTTTCTTGAGTGTGCAACTAGTAGAATAGATAATGAAGAACTAATGGATGTGGTCATAGAGTCGTAGAGTTATGCAGCACAGAAACAGGCTCTTCGGCCCATCGTGTCTGTGCCAGCCATCTAGCACCCAACTATTCTAATCCCATATTCCTGCACTTGGCCCGTAGCCTTGTATGCTATGGCATTTCAAGTGCTCATCTAAATACTTCTTAAATGCTTTGAGGGTTCCTGCAACCACCACCTGTTCAAGCAGTGCGTTCCAGATTCCAACCAGCCTCTGGGTGAAAAAGTGTTTCCTCAAATCCCCCTAAACCTCCTACGCCTTACCTTAAATCTATGCCCCCTGGTAATTGACCCCTCTGCTAAGAGAAAAAGTTTCTTCCTATCTAACCTATTAATGCCCCTCATTATCTTATGCACCTCAATCATGGCCCCCCTCAGCATTCTCTGCTCCAAGGAAAACAACCTTAGGCTTTTTAGTCTCTCTTCATAGCTGAGATGTTCCAGCCCAGGCAACATCCTGGTGAATCTCCTTTGCACCCTCTCCAGTGCAATCACATCCTTCCTATAGTGTGGCGACCAGAACTGTACACAATACTCCAGCTGTGGGCTAACTAGCGTTTTATACAGCTCCATCATAACCTCCCTGCTCTGATATTCTATGCCTCAGTTAATAAAGGCAAGTATCCCATATGCCTTCCTAACAACCTTATCTACCTCTGCTGCTACGTTCAGTGAACATTGGACAAGTACATCAAGGTCCCTCTGACCTTCTGTGCTTCCGAGTGTCCTACCATGCATTGTATATTCCATTGCCTTGTTAGTCCTCCCAAAATACATTACCTCACACTTTTCAAGATTAAATTCTATTTGCTACTGCTCTGCCCATCTTACCAGCCCTTCAATATCTCCCTGCAATTTAAGGCTGTCCTCCTCACTATTTACAAAACCACCAATTTTCGTGTCATCTGCAAACTTACTGATCATACCTCCTATATTCACGTTAGAATCATTAATGTACACGACAAACAGCAAGGGTCACTGCACAGATCCCTGTGATACACCACTGGTCACAGGCTTCCAATCGCTAAAGCAGCCCTCGACCAATTCCGTCTGCATCCTGCCACGAAACCAATTTTGGATCCAATTTGCCAAATTGACCTGAATCCCATGGGCTCTTACCTTCTTAACCAATCTCCGATGCGGACCTTATAAACAGCCTTACTGAAATCCGTGTATTCTACTGCTTTACCGTCATCTACAGATCTAGTCACCTCCTCGAAAAATTCAATCAAATTAGTTAGAAATGATCTCCCCTGACGAAGCCATGCTGACTATCCCTGATTAATCCCTGCGTCTCTGAGTGGAGATTAATCCTGTCCCTTAGAATGTTTTCCAACCGTTGCCCAAGCACTGATGTTAGACTCACCGGCCAGTAATTACTTGGTTTATCCCTGATACCCTTCTTGAATAATAGTACCACATTCGCCATGCTCTAGTCCTCTGGTACCTCTCCTATGGCCAGGGCGGATTTGAAAATTTGTGTCAAAGCCACTGCTATCGGCTCCCTTGCCTCACATAACAGCCTGGGATACATCTCATCAGGGCCTGAGGATTTATCCACTTTTAAGCCCGCTAAAACAGCTAATACTTCCTCCTTTTCAATGCTAATATGTTCAAGTATATCACAATACCCCTCCCTGATCTCTACACCTACATCGTCCTTCTCCCCAGTGAACACCGATGAAAAGTAATCATTTAAGACCTCACCTATTTCCTCCGGCTCGACACAAAGATTGCCAAATTGGTCCCTCATGGACCCCACTCTTTCCCTGGTTATCCTCATACCCTGAATATACTTATAAAATGCCTTAGGATTTTCCATTATCTTCCCCATCGATGTTTTGTCATGTCCCCTCTTCGCTCTCCTAATTACTTTTTCAAGTGCCACCCTACACTTTCTATACTCCTCTGATGCCTCTGCTGTTTTCAGCGCTTGGGATCTGCCATATGCCTCCTCTTCTTTCCTGATCCAATCCTCGATATCCCTTGACAGCCAAGCTTCCCTGGGCCTGTTAGTCCTATCCTTCACCTTAACGGGTTGGCTCTGAACTCTTACAATTTCCTTTTTGAATGACTCTTTGAATGTGATGTAGACTTTCCTACAAGTAGCTGCTCCCTGTCCACTTTGGCCAGATTCTGTTTTGTCATATTGAAATCGATCTTCCCCCAATTCACTTCCTTTATTTCTGGTCCATCTTTGTCCTTTTCAATAACTACCATAAATCTTAAAGTGTTTTGGTCACTATACCCGAAAAGCTCCCCCACTGACCCTTCTACCAATTGACCAACTTCATTCCTTAGGAATAGGTCCAGTACTGCCCCTTCTCTTGTAGGACTTTCTACATACTGGCCCAGAAAGCTCTCCTGTGTGTATTTTAAGGGTTATGTCCCCTTTAAGCCTTTTGCACTATGACTACCCCAGTTAATATTGGGGAAGTTGAAATCCCCTAATTTATTACCCTATTATTTTTTACACCTCTCAGAAAGTTGCCTACATATCTGCTCCTCTATCTCTTCTTGACGGTTTGGAGGCCTGTAGTGCACTCCCAGCCCAGTGAGTGTCCCCTTTTTGTTTTAAAGTTCTAACTAAAAGGCCTTATTTGAGGAACCTTCTAAGATATCACCCCTCCTTATTGCAGTAATTGACTCCTTGATCAACAGTGCAATGCTGATTCCTCTAATATCCCCTCCCCTGTCCCGCCTGAAGATTATATACACTGGAATATTGAGCAGCCAATCCTGTCCCTCCTTCAACCACGTTTCTGTGCTAATCATGGGATTCAGGGCAATTTGACAAATTGGATCCAAAATATACTGAGTGGCAGGAGGCAGAGGGTAATGGTCGAGGGCTGTTTTAGCGATTGGAAGCCTGTGACCGGTGCTGTACTACAGGGATCGGTGCTTCGACCTTTGCTGTTTGTAGTGTACATTAATGATTTAGACGTGAATATAGGAGGTATGATCAGTAAGTTCGCAGATGACGCGAAAATTGGTTGATATCAGTAATAGCATAATACCTTGTGCCTTCAATTCATCTGCCTTACTAGTAAGACACCTTGCGTTGAAATAGATGCAATCCAACCTTCCATTTTTCACTTGTGCCTCACCAGGTCTATATTTGCTCTGCCTGCCAGACAGAGTCAATTTCTGTTCTATATTACCCCCTACTGTACCTCCACTCTGTATCGCATCACCCCACCAAATTAGTTTATATCCCCCTCCTCCCAACCCCCATTCAACAGCACTATCAAGCCACCCAGCAAGGATGCTTATCCTATTCCGGTTCAGGTGCAACCCGTCCACCTTTGCCAGAAACAGACCCAGTGGTCCAGGGGAAACTAAAGCCCTCCATCCTGCACCATCTCCTCAGCCACGCATTCATCTTCTCTATCCTGCTTTTTCTAAACTCACTAGCACGTGGCACCGGGATTAATCCAGAGATTGCAACCTTAGAAATCCTGCTTTTCAATCTGCTACGGAGCTCCCTAAATACTTGCTGCAGGACCTCATACTTTTTATTACCTGTGTCGTTGGTATCAATGTGTAACACGACCTCTGGCTGCTCCTCCTCCCCCTTCAGAATGTCCTGCAGCCACTCCATGACATCTTGAACCGAGCATCAGGGAGGCAACATATCATCCTGGAGTCAGTTGGCGACCACAGAAACGCCTATCTGCACGCCTTACGGTTGAATCGCCTATCACTATAGCTCTTCCACTCCTTTTTCTTCCCTGCTTTGCAGCAGAGCCATCTTTGGTGCCACAGACCTGGCTGTTGCTGCTTTCCGCTGGGAGGCCATCCCCCCAACAGTATCCAAATTGATATATCTGTTTGAGAGGGGGATGGCCACAGGAGACTACGGTACGACCTGCCTGCGTCTACTATTCTGCCTGTTGGTAACCCATCCCTTTTCTACCTGTGCTGCCATTATCTGCGGTGTGACCACCTTTGCAAACGTGCTATCCATGAGGTGTATTCGGATTTTCAGAAGGCCTTCGATAAGGTGCAAGATAAGAGGTTAGTGTGCAAAATTAAAGCACATGGGATTGGGGGTAATTGACTGGCATGGATTGAGAATTGGTGGACATACAGGAAACAGTGAGTAGGAATAAGCGTTTTTGATTTGAGTGGCAGGCAGTGACCAGTGGGGTACCGCAGGGATCAGTGCTTGGATCCCAACTATTCATTATATTTATAGACCTATATAGAAATATATATATATAATAGAAATATATATATATATATATATATATATATATATATTTTAGAGATACAGCACTGAAACAAGCCCTTCGGCCCACCGAGTCTGTGCCGACCATCAACCACCCATTTATACTAATCCTACATTAATTCCATATTCCTACCACATCCCCACCTGTTCCTATATTTCCCTACCACCGACCTATACTAGGGGCAATTTATAATGGCCAATTTACCTATCAACCTGCAAGTCTTTGGCATGTGGGAGGAAACCGGAGCACCCGGAGGAAACCCACGCAGACACAGGGAGAACTTGCAAACTCCACACAGGCAGTACCCAGAATTGAACCCGGGTCGCTGGAGCTGTGAGTTAGCACCGCAGCGCCACTGTGCCGCCCAATATATATATATATATATATATATATATATATATATATATATAATATATATATATATATTTTTTAGAGATACAGCACTGAAACAAGCCCTTCGGCCCACCGAGTCTGTGCCGACCATCAACCACCCATTTATATATGACTTGGGTGAGGGAGCTAAATGTAACATTTCCAAGTTTGCATACAACCCAAAGCTAGGGAGGAATGTGAGCTGTGAGCAGGATGCAAAGAGGCTGCAATGTGATTTGGACAAGTAGGGTGAGTGGGCAAATGCATGGCAGATGCAGTATTACGTGGATAAATGTAAGGTTATCCACTTTGGTTGTAAAAACAGAAAGGTAGATTATTATCTGAATGGTGATAGATTGGGAAAGCGGGAGGTGCAATGAGACCTGCGTGTCCTTGTGCACCAGTCACTGAAAGCAAGCATTCAGGTGCAGCAAGCAATTCGGAAGGTGAATGGTATGTTAGCCTTCATTGCAAGGCGATTTGAATACAGGAGCAAGGATGGCTTACTGCAATTATACAGGGACTGGGTGGGACCACATCTGGAGTATTGTCGGCACTTTTGGTCTCCTTATCTGAGGAAGGGTGCTCTTCCCATGGAGGGAGTGCAGAGAAAATTTACTCGGGACGTTCCGTGGATGGCAGGATTGACGAATAAAGAGAGATTGGATCAACTAGGCTTATATTCACTAGAGTTCAGAAGAATGAGAGGAGATCTCATAGAAGCTTATAAAATTCCAACAGGACTAGACAGGCTAGATGCAGGGAGGATGTTCCTGTTGGTTGTGGAGTCCCGGAACAGGGGTCACATTCTCAGGATACGGGGCGTGCCCTTTAGAACCGCGTTGAGGAGAAATTTCTTCACTCAGAGGGTGGTGAAGCTGTGGAATTCTCTACCGCAAATGTAGTGGGGGCCAAGTCATTAAATATATTCTGGAAGGAAATAGATATATTTCTGAATGCCATAGGGATCAAGAGATATGGGGAGAAAGCGGGAACAGGCTACGAAATTAGACGATCAGCGATGATCTTTTTTGAATGGCGGAGCAGGCCCGAAGGGCCGAATGGCCGACTCCTGCTCCTATTTTCTATGTTCTATGTTCTCTGTAATCCTTCTACCAATTACTTTAAATCTATGCTCCCTGGTTATTGACCACTTTGCTCAGGGAAATATGTCCGTACTATCCACACTATATGGTCCCATCATCATTTTATGCACTTCAATTAAGTATCCCCTCAGCCTCCTCTGTTACAAAAAAAAAGCAACCCCAGCTCGTCCAATCTTTACTCACAACTAAAGTTACCTATTCCTGACAACAGCCTCTGTAAATCGTCTCTGTATCTCTCTCCTGCAATCACATCCTTCATGTAATATGCTGATCAGAACTGTACACAGTACTCTCGCTGTGGTTTAACGGGTGTTTTATGCTGTTATAGCATAACCTCTCAGCTCTTATATTCTGTAAATCAGCCAATAAATGAAAGTACAGTCGAAAGTCCTGCAAGCAAAACAATCCCTATCGTTAAAAAAAAATATCAGCAATTGTCACAGTGCACCACAAGTATGATTTATTAAACTTTAACGGAACAGAGTTTTTCACTACGTCATGCAATGTGCGTTGCACTATTGCTGACATTTAATCCAATCTCTCAATCTCACCATCTCTGGGAGATTGTTATAAGATTCATCCCATCCTCTCAAATACAAGTATTGCCCACATGAAACCAGAGCAATTAGAAATTGCACACAGTTGCTGATAGGTATTCTTACGACCAAAGATGATTGCATCTTCCAATCCAGACAAGGCAGGAGGTTTCCTTGATGCCATGAAACTTCATGGGGTATGAAGTCCCTCATCCCTGGGACCATTCTGTTCAATCTCTCCCTTTATCTCCTCTGTTCTAAGCATAACAATCACAGCTTCTCCAGTCCCTCCACATAAACTGAAGCCCTCATCCTTGTTCATGTTCTGGTCAATTTCCCTCCTAACATTCCCTGTTCTAATGAGAATAATCGCAGTTTCTCCAGTCTTTCCACATTCACTAAAGTCATTCATCACTGCTCCCATTCTGGACAATCTCTTCTTTCACCCTTTCTAAAGGCTTCATGTCTTTAGTAAAGTATGGTTGCCAGAACTAGGCACAATACTGCACTTGAGACTAAAGCACATGTGCAGGCTCACGCCAGCAACCCTGACAGCATCTCATCGAGCAAGAAGATTCAGAGTGCGACACGTATGACGTGGTTACAACAAAGAAAGTGCTTTTTCCCACTTCTTGGACACCGTCCCCTTGTGGGAAGTGGAGGCAGATTTCCCAAATCCCATCTCTTTGTTCCATCACCCCAAATGATACTTGTTCATCCCCCAATATACTTTGAGAGAGTCGTTAGCAAAACGTAAGGAATCCTGGGATTCATAGATATAGACATTGGGTGTAAAAACAGGGACGTTATGCTGAACATTTATAAAGCTCTAGTTCGGCTCCAGTTGGAGTATTGCGCCCAGTTCTGGTCACCACAATGAAGTGATTTATGACTTTCACCCCTTGTAGGGACAAAAACAAATCAGGAGCACATCTCGAATAATCTCCTTTAATTAAGTTCAAACCAGACAAATTCTCAAACGCTTGTTTGGGTTCAAAAAATTATGTTAGATTTGCCTTAAAGAAAGAAAACCAACAGAGAATATTACTATCTTTCGGATAGCCTATTTTTAATATTTTTATGGATGAGTCATAGATATCCCAGATATTGTGAGGGTCTGGGAAACTCTCTTCAATGCGTTTCTCTCCACGTAAAGAGACAGAGAGGGAGTTCTTGTAGTTGCACAGAATACTACTTGAGATGATTTATTAACTTTTATATATTTATTAAATTATTTAACATGCAATAAACAGTAAGTGTGTAGGTATATCACAATATCAAACATTACCAAGAGATGTATCACATATTCTTATTTCTAACGTCGAATCCAAAAGATTAACTTTACTGATGTTACAGCAAAATTATCTTCGACTATCCAGGATATCCATCAAAATTTAAAGGAAACTTGTACCTTAAATCCCCGAATAAGGCATGGGATGAGGTGTGTTGCTGAGGATTCAACATCCCTATGTGTTTGCTTTAGTACCTTGTATTTTATACTATTTCTAAGGTGCCATGTGACAATTGCATTAGATGTGACCTTTCTGTTGTTCCCTTTAAAATCCAGATCTTTGGAATTTGCAATGTGTGAGCTTTTATCTGGTGAAAATGTTCATAATTGTGTTTACTTGACCTCTCTTGTTGCTGTGAGTACATTCCATTTATTATGAATTATCCTTTCCATGGCACTCCAAAACAACCTCCGGAGCCCCTTTGTCTGAACGACAACCGCATAAACCAATTAAACTTTATTGCTACCTCTTTTCTCACTGTGTGTGTTTATCTCCGATGTCCCTGGCAACAGCAGTTCTATTTTAACAGAGACCCTCGGTAACAGCAATTCTATTCTAACAGAGACCTTGACATGTTGAACTCTACTATTTTAAAGGGGAACTTCAGTGAGCTCATTAACTATTTATTCAATCTTTAACTCTAAGGGAATAATACACTAACAATTTCCAAATTATACATAATCAAGCCTATTATACCTATATTCCAACAAACACTTTAGGAAGGATGTGAGGGTCCTTGAGAGGGTGCAGAAGGGATTTACCACAATGGTTCCAGGGATGGGGGATTTTAGTTATAAGGTTAGATTGGAGAAGCTACGCTTGTTCTCCTTGGTGTAACGGCAATTGAGGGGAGATTTGATAAAGGTGTACAAGATTATGTCAAGATTTGATAAGTTAGACAAGTAAAATATGTTCCCATTAACTGATGGTGCAAGGACTAGGGGGCACAGATTGAAGATTAGGGGTAAAGGAGACAAGGGGAAGTTGAGGACGATTATTTTACACAGCATGCAAAAATGACCTGGAACGTGCTGCCCATGAGGGTGGTAGAATTGGAGACAAACAAGGATATTTGAAGGCCACTTGATGAAATAAACTTGCAGGTCTACGGGGATCGAGCAGGGGAGTGGGACTGACTATATTACTCCAAGGCGAGCAACCTTGGAATCAATGGGCTGAATGACCTCCTTCTGTGCTGTAAATGACTCAATTACACTCTGGAATCCTTTCTCAAAGTCTTCAGGGTGTTGGGTAGAAGATCGTGGAAGCTCTTGTGTTTAAACTCAGCGTTGTATGTGTTGATGGCTCCGAAGCTTTCCACATCATTGTTCAAGCTCCTGTACCAGGCTCCCATTAATTGTGCAAGTTGACCCTCTGAATGTGCAGCACTCACTCAGTATTGACATTCTGACAGTGCAGCACTCCCTCAGTAAAGACCCTGTGACAGTGCAGACGCTGCGACAGTGCAGAACTCGCTCAGTACTGACCCTCCGACAGTGCAGCACTCCCTCAGTAGTGACCGTCCGACAGCGGACCACTCCAGACACACTGACGATCCAACAGTGCAGGTCTCCCTTAAGTTTTCAAATTAAAAACGTTACATATTTCACCATGATACCCAAAACCACTATCAGGACATGGGAGATAATTCTAAACCAGGGGTCTATCTGTACATTTGACCCCCAGTTCCAAAAGTCCTCCCACCAAGTAGAATCGATTATCGCATCAACCTCATCTTGTAGCTTCTTCGACTGTTGTTGCACATTGTAGTACACTACAGCAATGGATTCTAGCTGCTGTCTCTCTTTACTCAAGCAGGTGGGCAATGTCTGAATAGAATATTCATATTCCTGGGGGTAAATTATTAAGTCATCTTTAATACTTTGTATCACACTTATCGTTTCTGTCTTTCATTTATGTATGTCTACCAACTCCATCTTTCCTACTCTGTTTGGTATTTGTGGGTTGAAACAGAACGTGCTGTTGCTCACTGGACAAGTCCGGTTATGTTGATACTGGTATTCCTTCCCCGTGGTGGTTAAGCAATATCTCCACTTTGCCAGATAGGCCACATGGGTTAGCCCTGACGATGCTTTTCCCGTTTCCATTGTGCAATTCACAGCGGAATTAAAGCCACATATTGGCTCTGCTGTTTTAGGATGAGGAAATGTGACCACTTGGTTTTCCAAACTACACTCAGACATTGTTGTTCCAGCTATCTCTTTTTCAATTTCTTCAGCATAGGGTAATACATCATAATATGTTATGTAATCTTTTCCCCTTATCAACCCTGCGTCTGTATCACTGACCGAAGGGAACAGCAGGCTGATCTCACTGTGGCTATATCACAGGCCGCGGAGGAGAGCAGACAGACCCCACTGAGTCTGTATCACAGACCCCGGAGAGTGCAGACTGATCCCACTGTGTCTATATCACTGACCTCGCGGGAGAGCAGACTGACTCCACTGTGTATTTTTCACTGAGACCGTGGAACAGCAGACTGCCGCCACTGCATCTGCATCTCCGACCCAGGAGAGAGCAGACTGACCCTCCTGTATCTGCATCATGGACCCAGGGGAAGAGGAGACTGATGCCACTGTGTCTGCAAAAGTTTTTCTAGGGCGAGCAGACTGACCCCAATGTTTCTGTATCACTGACCCCATGGAGAGCGAACTGACCCCACTGTGCCTCGAACACTGACCCCGGGGTAGAGCAGACTGACCCCAAAGTGTCTGTGTCACTGACCCTGGCCGAGAACAGACTGACCCCACTGTGCCTGTATCTCTGACACTGGGAGAGAGAAGACTGGCCCCACTGTGTCTATATCAGTGACCCAAGGGGACAGCAGAATGACCCCACTGTGGTTGTATGAGTGAACATGGAGGAGAGCAGACTGACACGACTGTGTCTGTGTCACCGACCCCAGGGAAGAGAGCAGGCTGACGCCATTGCGGCTGTATCACTGACACGGGGCAACAGCTGACTGGCCCTACTATGTCTATATCACTGACGCTAGGGTACAGCAGACTGACCCCACTGTGCATCACTGACCCCTGTGGAGAGCGGACGGATACTGCTGTGTCTTTTGCACTGACCATACGGAGACAGCAGAATGATAACACAGTGGAGCACTGACCCCTCTGGAGAGCACACTGACCCCACTGTGCCTGTATCATTGACCCCGGGATATAGCAGATTGATCCTATTGTGTCTGTAGCACTGACCCCAGAGAGAGCAGACTGACCCTACTCTGTCTTTATCACTTACATCGCGGGAGAGCAGACTGACTGCAATATGTCTGTGTCACTGACTCCGAATGAGTGAAGTCTGACCCAACTGCGTCTCTATCATAGGTCACGGGGAGAGCAGACTGTCCCCATCGTGTTTGCATCACTGACACATGGAGAGCAGATTGATCCCACTCTGCCTGCATCACTGTGCCGATAAAAGCAGACTGACCCCGTTGTGTCTGTAGCAGTGACCCCGGGGAGAACAGACAGATTCCATTGCCTCAGTATCACTGACACAGGGGAGAGCAGACTGACCCCACTGGCTCTGTATCACTGACCGAAGGGGACACCAGACTGGCCCCACTGTGTAACACTGACATTGTGGAGTGCAGATTTATCCCACTGTGCCTCTTTCCCTGATCCCAGACGTATGGCAATCTGACAACACTGTTTATCACTGACCCCGGGGAGTGCAGAATGACTCCACTGTGTCTGCATCACTGACCACAGGGAGAGCAGACTGACCCCACTGTGTCTTTATCACTGTCCCCGCGGGAAAGCAGACTGACCCCAATGTATCTGTGTTACTGATCCCGGAGGAGAGCTAACTGACCTCAATGTGACTGTTTCACAGACCTAGGGGACCGCAGACTGCCCCATTGTGTCTGTTTCACAGATCTCGGGGACCGCAGACTGACCGCACTGTGTCTGTATCACTGACCCTGGGGAAAACAGACTGACGCCATACTCTCTGCATCACTGTGTCCAGGGAGAGCAGATTGACCTCACTGTGTCTGCATCACTGAACCCGGGATCAAACAGACTGCCCCACTGTGTCTGTATTAATGACGCCAGTGGAGAGGTGACAGACCCCACTGTGTGTGTATGACTGACCCCGGCATCGAGCAGAAAGATCTCAATGTGTCTTTATCATTAATACCAGGGAGAGCAGAACGCCCCCCGCTGTGTCTGTATCACTGACCCCAGGGGACAGCAGACTGACCCCACTGCGTCTGCATCACTGGCCCCGGAAGAGAGCAGACTGGCCTCATTGTGTCTGCATCACTGGCCCCGGGGGAGAGAGTAGACTGACCGCAAGGTTTCCGTATCACTGACCCCGGGAGAGCAGATTGACCCCACTGTGTCTGTATCACTGACCCTAGGATAGAGCAGACTGACCCCACTATGTCTGTATCATTGACCCTGGGATCGAGCAGACTGATTCCACTGTGTCTGTATCAATGCCTCCAGGGGAGAGCAGGCTGACATCACTGTGTATGTATCACTGCCGCCGGGGACAGCAGACTGACCCCACTGTGTCTGTATCACTGACCCCGGGATCAAGCAGACTGAACCCACTGTTTCGTTATCAATGACCACGGGATCGAGCAGACTGACCCCACTGTTTCTTTATCACTGACTCCGGGGGCGAGCAGACAGACCCCACTAAGTCTGCATCACTGACTCCGGAGAGCAGACTGACATCACTGTGTCTGTATGACTGACGCCGGGGAAGAGCACGCTGACTGCACTATGTCTGTATCACTCACCCGACGGGAGAGCAGACTGACCACACTGTGTCGGCATCACTGATCCCTGAAGAGAGCTGAATAACTCCACTGTGACTGTATCACTGACCCTGGGGATCAAAGACGGAAACCATTGTGTCTGTATCAGTGATGCAAGCGTCCAGCAGACTGCCCCCACTGTATCTTTATCGCTAACGCCACAGGAGAGCAGACTGACCCCACAGTGACTGTATCAGAGAACCCCACGGGGAGCAGACTGATCCCACTGTATCTTTATCACTGACGATGGAGGAGAGCAGACTGACCCAACTGTGTCTGCATTACTGACCGCGGTGAGAACAGACTGCCCCCGCTGTGGCTGCATCACTGACCCCGGGGAGAATAGACTGATCCTACTGTGTCTGTATCATTGACCATGGGGAGAGCAGGTTGACCAAACTGTGTCTGTATCACTGACGTTGGGATCGAACAGACAGTTACCACTGTGTCCGCATCATTGACCCTGGAGAAGAGGCGACTGATCCCACTGGGTCTGCGTCACGGTGCCCGTGGAGAGCAGACTGAACACAATGTGTCTGTAGCACTGAACCAAGGCGACCGCATACTGACCCCACTGTGTATCACTGTCCCCGGGGGAGACCAGACTGACACCACTGTATCTATATCACTGACCCCAGGGAATCGAGCAGACTGACCCCACTGTGTCTGTATCAATGATTCCGGGGGGGGGGGGGGCGCTGACTGACCCCATTGTGTCTGTATCAGTGACTTCAGGGAGAGCAGACAGATTCCATTGCCTCTGTATCACTGACACCGGGGTGAACAGACAGATTCCATTGCCTCTGTATCACTGACACCGGGGAAAGCAGACTGAACCCACTGTCTCTGTATCACTGACCGAAGGGGCAGCAGACTGGCCCCACTGTGTATCACGGACACTGTGGAGAGCAGATTTATCCCACTGTGCCTCTTTCCCTGATCCCAGGGGTACGGCAATCTGACAACACTGTCTATCATTGACCCCGGGGAGTGCAGATTGACCCCACTGTGTCTGTATCACTGACCCCAGGGAGAGCAGACTGACCCCACTGTGTCTTTATCACTGCCCCCGCAGGAAAGCAGACTGACCCCAATGTATCTGTGTTACTGATCCCGGAGGAGAACAAACTTACCTCATTGTGCCTGTATCACAGACCTCGGACCGCAGACTGACACCTTTGTGACTGTATCACAGACCTCGGGGACAGCAGACAGACCCCACTTTGTCTGTATCACTGACCCTGGGCAGAACAAAATAACACCATACTCTCTGCATCACTGTGTCCGGGGAGAGCAGATTGACCTCACTGTGTCTGCATCACTGAACCCGGGATCAAACAGACTGCCCCACGGTGTCTGTATCACTGACGCCGGGGGAGTGGCGACAGACCCCACTATGTCTGTATGACTGATCCCGGCATCGAGCAGACAGATCTCACTGTGACTGTATCATTAACATCGCTGTACAATGTGTCTTTGGGGATACTGCAATCTTCCATGCGGCTCACATGGCCAAGCCATTCCAAGCGCCGCTGACTCAGTAGTGTGCATAAGCTGGGGATGTTGGCCGCCTCGAGGACTTCTATGTTGGAGATACGGTCCTGCCACCTGATGCCAAGTATTCTCCGGAGGCAGTGAAGATGGAATGAATTGAGACGTCGCTCTTGGCTGACATACGTTGTCCAGGCCTTGCTGCCATAGAGCAAGTTACTGAGGACACAGGCTTGATACGCTCGGACTTCTGTGTTCCGTGTCAGTGCGCCATTTTCCCACACTCTCTTGGCCAGTCTGGACATAGCAGTGGAAGCCTTTCCCATGCACTTGTTGATTTCTGCATCTAGAGACAGGTTATTGGTGATAGTCGAACCCAGGTAGGTGAACTCTTGAACCACTTCCAGAGCGTGGTCGCCAATATTGATGGATGGAGCATTTTCTGACGTCCTGCCCCATGATGTTCGTTTTCTTGAGGTTGATGGTTAGGCCAAATTCATTGCAGGCAGCCGCAAGCCTGTCGATGGGACTGTTCAGGCACTCTTCAGTGTGAAATGTTAGAGCAGCATCGTCAGCAAAAAGGAGTTCTCTGATGAGGACTTTATGTACTTTGGACTTCGCTCTTCGACGGGCAAGGTTGAACAACCTGCCCCCTGATCTTGTGTGGAGGAAAATTCCTTCTTCTGAAGACTTGAACGCATATATAAGCAGCAGGGAGAAGAAAATCCCAAACAATGTCGGTGCGAGAACACGGCTCTGTTTCAAGTCACTCAGGATCGGAAAGGGGCCTGATGAGGAGCCATCATGTTGAACTGTGCCTTTCATATTGTCATGGAATGAGCTGAAGATACTTAGTAGCTTTGGTGGACATCCAATCTTTTCTAGTAGTCTGAAGAGATCACGTCTGCTGACGAGGTCAAAAGCTTTGGTGAGATCAATGAAAGCAATGTAGAGGGGCATCTGTTGTTCGCGACCTTTCTCCTGTACCTGACCAAGGGAGAGCAGCATGTCAACGGTCGATCTCTCTGCACGAAAGCCACACTGTGCCTCAGGGTAGACGCGCTCGGCCAGCTTCTGGAGCCTGTTCAGAGCGACTCGAGCCAAGACTTTCCCCACTATGCTGAGCAGGGAGATTCTACTGTAGTTGTTGCAGTCACCGCGGTCACCTTTGTTCTTATGGAGGGTGATGATATTGGCATCGAGCATGTCTTGAGGTACAGCTCCCTCGTCCCAGCACAGGCATAACAGTTCATGTAGTGCTGAGAGTGTAGCAGGCCTGGCACTCTTGATTATTTCAGGGGTAATGCTGTCCTTCCCAGGGGCTTTACAGCCTCTAAAACTAATACATTCCCTCAAACTATGTGCCTGAAATACCCACAACACCTCAAACCAATGCAACACCTCAGACTGCTGCAGTTCGTCAAACTAATGCAGCATCTCAAGCTAATACAATCCTCAAATTAATACAGCCCCTCAAATAAATACAGCCCTTCAAACTTATGGACGTGAATTTTAAATTGAATGCGCTTGGGAACTGAGGTCCAATGTGGGTCAGTGGGAGTGAGAGTAATAATAGAATGGGTCATGGTGAGGGCTGAACATGGACAGCAGAGTTTAGGATCAGCTGGCATTAATGGAAGCTGGTCAGGAGTGAACTGGAGAAATGCAATCAGTAGCGTCTCAGTTCTAATTTTACTGGGGCCATTGAACAATGTGGAATAACTAGGCCAACATCTTAAGTAAAATAGCAGTGAAAGGAATATGAAGAGGGCACTTTCAATATCCATGCCCTGATATCACCTGCAGTGATTACCAGACAATCCTGAACGTACCCTTTAACTGTCTCAGTGTTAGAAACTCAAACTTCATATTTTAAGTGGGAAACTGCAAGAACAAAGTGTGACAGGTCTGCTTGTGTCCATGGATCAATGTACAATGCCGAGAAATCGATAAGATTTAACCTTGAACCAACTGGATTGAACATGTTCGAGATAACTACATGAAAACTGCGAATTAAGCCATTTATTATTGTGTGACGAGTTAAGCCAGCTGATATTATGTTTGTTATTCAGGGGAGTGTATCTAATAGCAATGATCAGCGGTATAACCATGTCAGTGGAGACTGATCTACTGGATAAATCAAGGCACATTGGAATGCATCAGCTCTGAGTGCCTGCCAGGGCTGGTGGTTGCACACCAGCAGATGTTGCTGTTTCTCACAGACATCGGACGTCCAGTACATTATCAGATAGAATGCATCAATATTACTGTTCTTGCAGCTGTTGGAATTCCTGGTAATCTGTTATTTGATTTGTCAATGGTGGAAAACGTGGTTGACTTTGTTTTTCTACATGGTATATTTTTCTCACTGCATATTCTATGCAGCCTCTGTTCTCTTCCAGCGGCTCACTGATGGAACGTCCTCCGTCTCTCCTGTTTCAATCTTGCTGGAGTTCATTTTTTCTGCAATGATGTTGGCTTATCCAACCAGGGTAATGTCACAGCTTTATTTGTTGCTCGCAAATTATTGGAAACTGTTTTAGCTAAGAGCAGGGATAGGACAATCAGGATTGTTTACTGTTTCATGTTGTGAAACTAACCTGTCCTAGAGTGTTGTTATGAATGTGATTTTTGTGATTGATAATTAGACAACTCTTGGTTTCAGTATTGCAAGAAGTTACTGCAGTGCACTTCCTCCACAATAACATGGCTCAGTTTAACCATTATTTCAATGTAATTTTTGGTTCTAACTTATTAAATATCACTTCATTCTGTGTGTGTCTGACGCTACTTCAGAACTCTGGCTATGGAGCTGATTCTGAGGCTGAATCTTTCACACGTCAGTTCCTGTTTCACTGTAGATGAATTCACAAAGACTGGGCTGGACTGGAAAATTAAATGTACGGATGTGATCTTGTATCATTTTACACATTTTACACGTATCTATTGGAATGATGAGCCCCTCTATTTATCTTTAGATTATAAGCTGCAGCGATGATGTTGCTTTTGCATGAATTGGACAAACCCGCCAACTATTGCTGTACTTCATAATTATGGTAGAAGTAGTGTTGGTACGTGAAGTAGCACCTCCTCCCCTTTACTCAATTTATCATTCCGACCTGAACCCGAAATATCGAAAATAGTCAAGGCTCATAATTTGGCACATCGGTATCCTGAGCGAAACTCTTCTTCGAATTATCATTTTCAAGGGATGTGAGTGACCGATCAGACATTCCGCATATCACAGAAATGTTAGCTTGCAAATGTAATTTGAAGATTCTACAGGAGTTCAACTGTTGAATAAATCTGGATAGATGATTGAGATTACGTTTCAGTCTTTTAAACTGCAGTGAATACGGGCAGACTTTCTCAATCTTCTTGTTAGACAATCCTCTTCTCAAAGGAATCAGTCGAGTGAACGTCGGTGTACTCCCTGTAAGGTAAGTATATCCTTCCTTGGGAACAGAGATCAAAACTGTACACAGTACACCTGGTGTGGTTTCATCAAAACCTTGAACGATTGCAGCATTTAAATGTCCAATTATGGAAGGTCCTTAATGTCATCAGGTGCATTCTTCCTCTGTATTAACTGTACTCTCAATGTGGATGTGTCTTTACACTTTGAATTTGTGCTTCTGCTTCACAATTCCCTGTTGATTATGTATTTGGTAATTATCAAGGCTCCCAATGTCAATTACTGGGAAATATCACTGCTCCCCTGCCAATCAGAGCAATGCACCTTCCCACCGTTTCCTCCTTCTGCAGCCAGCTTGCTGTTCATTCTGCTGCTTGTCCCCGAATTCTTCTTTCTTCTTTGGCCTCCTTATCTCGAGAGACAATGGATAAGCTTCTGGAGGTGGTCAGTGGTTTGTGCAGCAGCGCCTGGAGTGGCTGTAAAGGCCAATTCTAGAGTGACAGACTCTTCCTCAGGTGCTGCAGAAAAATTTGTTTGTCGGGGCTGTTACCCATTTGGTTCTCCCCTTGCGCTTCTGTCTTTTTTCCTGCCAACTGCGAAGTCTCTTCGACTTGCCACACTTTAGCCCCGCCTATATGGCTGCCCGCCAGCTCCGGCGATCGCTGGCAACTGACTCCCACGACTTGTGATCAATGTCACAGGACTTCATGTCACGTTTGCAGACGTCTTTAAAGCGGAGACTTGGACGGCCGGTAGGTCTGAATACAGTGGCGAGCTCGCTGTACAATGTGTCTTTGGGGATCCTGCCATCTTCCATGCAGCTCACATGGCCAAGCCATCTCAAGCGCCGTTGACTCAGTAGGGTATGTAGGCTGGGGATGTTAGCCCCCTCGAGGACTTCTGTGTTGAAGATCCGGTCCTACCACCTGATTCCAAGTATTCTCCGGAGGCAGCGAAGATGGAATGAATTGAGATGTCGGTCTTGGCTGACATACGTTGTCCAGGCCTCGCTGCCATAGAGCAAGGTACTGAGGACACAGGCTTGATACACTCGGACTTTTGTGTTTCGTGTCAGTGCGCCATTTTCCCACACTCTCTTAGTCAGTCTGGACATAGCAGTGGAAGCCTTTCCCATGCGCTTGTTGATTTCTGCATCGAGAGACAGGTTACTGGTGATAGTTGAGCCGAAGAAGGTGAACTCTTGAACCACTTCCAGAGCGTGGTCGCCGATATTTTGGATGGAGCATTTCTGACATCCTGTCCCATGATGTTCGTTTTCTTGAGGCTGATGGTTAGGCCAAATTCGTTGCAGGCAGCCGCAAACCTGTCGATGAGAGTCTGCAGGCACTCTTCAGTGTGAGATGTTAAAGCAGCATCGCCAGCAAAGTGGAGTTCCCTGATGAGTTTCCGAACTTTGGTCTTCGCTCTTTGACGGGCAAGGTTGAACAACCTGTCCCCTGATCTTGTGTGGAGGAAAATTCCTTCTTCTGAAGACTTGAACGCATGTGAGAGCAGCAGGGAGAAGAAAATCCCAAACAGTGTGAATGCGTGAACACAGCCCTGATTCACGCCACTCAGGATATGAAAGGCGTGTGATGCGGTGCCGCTGTGCTGTATTGTGCCTTTCATATTGTCATGCAATGAAGTGATGATACCTAGCAGCTTTGGTGGACATCCAATCTTTTCTAGTAGTCTGAAGAGACCACGTCTGCTGACGAGGTCAAAGACCTTGGTGAGATCAATGAAAGCAATGTAAAGGAGAATTTGTTGTTTGCGGCATTTCTCCTGTATCTGACGAAGGGAGAACAGCATGTCAATGGTCGATCTCTATTTGCACTAAAATTATTCATGAGTCTGCGTGTGGTATCTTATTGAAGACTTTCCAATAATCCAATTTTATTTTGTCCAATTCCTTAGTTTACAATCCGAGTTCAGATCTTATTCAAATGATATAATATGGCTTGCCCTTTTGGAATATGTGCTGAATGCTCGTTATTATATTATGTGTGCCTTTATTTATTTTTTTTTCTTTACATCTTTCAATAAGATTTCCATTATCACAAAATCACAGAATGGTTACAGCGCTGAAGGAGACCATTTAGTCCATCGTGCTGCACCAGAGCAACTCCCTCAGTTCCATTTTGCTGCCGTCTCCCCATAACCCTGCACATTCGTCCTTGTCATATAACTGTCTAATTCCCTTTTGAATGCTTTAATTGAATCTGTCTCCACCACTCTCTCATGCAGTGCATTCCAGACCATAACCTCTCGCTGCATGAAAAAAAATCCTCATGTGTTGCTGGAAATACTCAGCATTAGTACATTTATTCCGGCAGTACGTTTCAAATAGTAATATTGAGCTGAGCAGTCCGAGGGCCAGATAGGGTAAATGAACTCGACCAGTACAATCAAGCTCATACAATCTGGCAACAGCTCAGCATTATTTCCAGCGTTTCTTATTTTTATTTCAGATTTCCAGCATCCGCAGGATTTTCCTTTTATTTTTCTCATGTGAATTTGCTTCTCTTACGACATACTTAAAATCTGTGCCCATACATTCTCGATCCTTTTCACGAATGGGAACCGTTTCTCTCTATCTACACTGTCCAGATCCCTCACAATTTTGACTGCCTGTATGAAATCATCTCTCAGCCTTCTCTCCTCCAAGGAAAACAGTCCTAACTTCTCCAAACTAACTTTATAACTGAAATTCGTCATCCGTGAGACCATTCTTAT
Source organism: Heterodontus francisci (assembly GCF_036365525.1). Lineage (NCBI taxonomy): Eukaryota > Metazoa > Chordata > Chondrichthyes > Heterodontiformes > Heterodontidae > Heterodontus > Heterodontus francisci. The sequence goes on along the minus strand of NC_090391.1, from coordinate 83,192,240 downwards.
GACTCTTTCCCGTACTATTCCAAATGCCCTCATGTCTTTCTTCATGTGTGGCGCCCAGAATTGGACGCAATGCTCCAGTTGAGGCCCACCTAGTGCCTTATACAATTATAATATAGCCTTGCACTTGTGCTCTATGCTCCTGTTAATAAAGCCCAGGATACTGTATGCTTTATGAATCGCTCTCTCAACCTGTCCAGCCACCTTCAATGATTTATGCACTTATGTACCGAGGTCCATTTGCTCCTGTACCCATTTTAGAATTCCACCCTTCATTCTATATTGTCTCTCCATGATCTTCCTACCAAAATGAATCACTTCACATTTCTCTGCATTGAACTTCATCTGCCACCTCTCTGTCCATTCCACCTACTTGTCTATGTCCTTTTCAAGTTCTGCCCTATCCTTCTCACAGTTCACAATGCTTCTAAGTTTCGTATCATCTGCAACCTTTGAAATTGTGCCCTGCACACCTAGGTCTAGATCATTAATATATGTCATGAAAGGCAACGGTCCCAACACTGACCCCTGGGAAACTCAACTACAAACCTGTCTCCAGCCCTAAAAACATCCATTAACCACGACTCTTTGTTTCCTGTCACTGGGCTAATTTTGTATCCATGTTTCTACCGTCTCGTTTATTCCAAGAGCTGTATGTTGCTCACTTGTCTGTTGTGTCGCACCGTATCAAACGCCTTTGAAAGTTCATGTACACCACAACATTGCCTTCATCAACCCTCTCTGTCACCCCCCCCCCCAACAACTCCAGCAAGTTAGTTAAACATGATTTTCCCTTAAGAAATGCATGCTGGCTTTGCTTAATTAACTCACATTTGTCCATGTGACTATTGCTATTGTGCCTATTTTTTTCTGGAAGTTTTCTCAGCACCAATGTGAGAATGACCAGTTGATGGTTGCTGGGCTTATGTTTACACCCTTTTTGAACACGGGCGCAACGTTTGCAATTCTCCAGTCCTCTGGAACCACCTCTGAGTCGAAGGTAGGCTGACAAATTATGGCCCAGCCTCTGCGGTTTCCACCCTCATTTCCCTCAATATACGAGGATGCATCTCATCCGGCTCTGGTGCTGTATGCACTTTAGGTACAGACAGTCTGTCTAATACTTCTTTTTAAATCAGTTTTAAACCCATCCACTGTCTGACTTACCTCCTCTGTCAACATTGCCAGGGTTGCATCTTCTTCCTTGGTCAAGATGAATGCATTTACTACCTCAGCTATCCCCTCTGACTCCATGTGTAAATCCACTTTATGGTCCCTTATGGCCTCGCTCCGCCTTTTACCACCCTTTTAGCATTATACGCCTATAGAAAACTTTGGGATTTCCTGTAATACCAGCTGCCAGTCTCATTCCATATTCCCTCTTTGCTTCCCTTATTTTCTGTTTCAATTCCACCCTGAAACTTCTATATTCAGCCTGGTTCTCGATACTATTCTGTCATCAGCGCATGTGTTCTTCTTTATCTTAATCTCTACCTTTTTTGTGATCCAGGGAGTTCTGCATCTGTTTTCTTTCCCTTTTCGGGAACATACCTTGACTGTGCCCGAACTATTTCTTCTTTGAAGGGCGCCCGTTGTTCGTCTGCCCGTTTTCCTGCCAGCTTTTAACTCAAGTGTATTGGCCCCAGCTCCATTCTTAAGCTATTGAAGTTAGCCTTCCCTAAGTTAACTATTCCTACCCTGGACTGCTCGCTGTTCTTTTTCCATAGTCGGACTAAAACTTATGACACAATGATCACTATCCCCTCTCCTACTGATACTTGATCCACTTGGCCACTTTTCCCAAGAACCAGGTCTAGCAGTGCCTCCCTTCTCGTTGGACTAGCAAAACACTGTGCTCGAAAAATTTCCTGAACACACTCCAGGAACTCTTGCCCCTCGCAGCCCTTTGCACTGCTATTATCCCATTCCATGCTTGGATAATTATAATGCACCATTATAACCACCCTATAATTTTTGCACCTTTCTGTAATTTCCTTCCAAATTTATTCTCCTTGATCCTTCTCACCAACTGCTGCCCGATAGACAACACCGAGCAATGTAACTACACCTTCAATGTTCCTTTAGCTCCAGTCAAATTGATTCTGTCCTCGACCCCTCTGGGACATCCTTTTCTCGAGCACTGCAGTACTCTCCATAATCAGTGCTGCCACCGCTGCCCCTCTTTTCCCTTTCCTGCTTTTCCTAAACACCTTGTATCTATCAAATTTAACACCTAGTGCTGTCCTTCTTTCAGCCAGGTCTCTGTTATAGCCACGACATCATATTTCCACTTAACAATCTGCGCCTGTACCTCACCAGTCTTACCCTCCTAAACCAGTTCTCCAGCAACGTGTTCAATCGCTCAATTCTCCTAATCCAATGCTCACTTACACATGGGACTAGGAGTAAGCCTGATATTACTGCTTTTGATGTCCTGCTTTTAATCTCCTTCCTTGCTATCTAAAATCTGCTTTCAGGACCTCATCCCCTTCTGCTATATGTCATTGGTACCGATGGGGATCACGACCTCTGGCTGTTCGCCCTCCCCCAAAAGGATGTCCTGCAGCCACTCCATGACATCCCTGATCCTGGCACAATAGCCTGGAGTCACATTTACAGCCGCAGAAATGCCTGTCTGTTCCCCTTAATCATCAAACCACTACTTCTCTTCCATTCCGCTTCGTCCCCTCCTGGGCAGCTGTGCCACCTGTGGTTCCATAAACTTGGCACTGACTGCACTCCTCTGAGGAACCATCACCTTCGCCATTATCCAAAATGGAATAACGATTAATGAGTGAAAACATCCTTGGGGGACTCCTGCAATACCTGACTGGTTCCCTTGGACATCAGAAAAGGAGAAAACGCAGATTGAATGATTACTTTGCTAAACATCTCGGTTCAGTTCACAATCATGACCCTGAGCTTCCAATCGCTTGTCACGTTAATTTTACATCCCACTCCGACCTTGCTATTCTCGACCTCCTATAATAGTCCACTGAATCTCATCTAGGAACAGCACCTGATAATCTGATTAGACATTTTATTGCTTGTTGTCCCCAATGCTGATATTAATTACATTCGGTTATAACCATTGCTCAAACTTTCTCTGATGGCTTGAGCTGATGTGGGCGATGGCTACACCCAACTCACTAGAACTGCAGGGTTGGTGGGGCTGGTGCTTGGAAAGTACGTCCCCTTTTGTTAAAAAGCTGGCAGGCTGATCCACATTGCTGGGGTCTACTCGCCCCCTCCCGAATTACCTGCCTCTGTTCAGGTCAACTGGAGCAATCTTTTCTTTATAGAAGTTTAATTCTCTCCTCTTGTGCTGATTTTCTGTTGTTAAAATTCAGAGCACATCTGGACCCATCCTCTGTTATTGTAGTTGATCATTTGCCTTGCACAATCATCCTTTTATCACTGAATCACTCCTGTTCTCCACCCAATGAAAGACATTTCCCATCTATCTTTCTTTCCCCCATTCCCCACTTTTAATAGCTGTATAATTGCTTGCAAACAGATAATCTCCAGTCTCTTCCGGTTCTGAGGAAAACAGATCACAGGCAAGGCTAACACTTCTTCTTTCCCCACAGACACTGCCTGATGTGCTGAATATTTTCTGTATTTTTCGAATTAATCAGCTTTACTGCTGTTCAAATGTGTTGTTTTCGTGACAATGCTGAATCCTGGATATCAACAGAGGTGTGAGATAGGTAGTAACAGGAGTTTCAGATTTCTAAGTCCACAGCCCGCCTATTTTATGCTTGTGGGAATTCCCACCGTGAAGTAGGCCGATTGATGGACTTGGATTCCAGTTGGGCAGGGATGAGTCTTGAGCAGCTCTCGGGGTCGGCTGTCGGGATCTTTCCCACACGATAGGGGTTTCATTGTGTGATATTAGGGCGTGTCCACCCACCTACCGTGCAGGAAATTAGATTTCTAATCGCTGAGCGGTCAATCCCCTAGCCCAGAGAGACTTGCCTATTGTGCAGGATGTTTTGCGAATGGGGAGGATGACGGGGGGCGGGAGTTTCTGTTCCTCAACACCGGGGAGGGGCCTACAATGCTGGAGCATGGTCTCAGATCGGGTGAGGGAAGTGTTTGTTACAAGACACGATGGAAGATCCGGTCCTGGGTAGTAGGGTCTGTTTTTGTGCTAGTTTCCAATCCCGGAGAGCACTAAATCCTGTGGTTGCTGCTGGGGCGGGGGGCGAGGGGGTTGGTGGGGGGGGGGGTGAGGGGCGGTTTCTACCCTTCGCGTTAACCATTGCTGTGCGTGATCCACGACAGTGGGACCAGCCTGACCCCAGAGCCGGGGTTGGCGCGGATTGCTGACCTCGTGTGTCTTTCTATGTGAACAAAGAACAGTACAGCACAGGAACAGGCCATTCGTCCCTCCATGTCTGCGCCAATCCTGATGCCTGCCTAAACTAGAACCTTCTGCATTTCCGGGGACCGTATCCCTCGATTCCCATCGTATTCATGTATTTGTCAGGATGCCTCCTAAACATCATTATCGTACCTGCTTCCCCCACCTCCAGCGGCAGCAACTTCCAGGCACTCACCACCCTCTGTGTCAAGAACTTGCCTCGCACATCCCCTCTAAAGTTCGCCCCTCGCACCTTAAACCTATGTCCCCTGGTAACTGACTCTTCCACACTGGTAAAAAAGCTTCTGACTATCCACTCTGTCCATGCCGCTCACAACTTTGTAAACCTCTATCATGTCACCACTCCACCTCCGTCATTCCAGTGAAAACAATCCGAGTTTATCCAACCTCTCCTCATAGCTAATGCCCTCCAGACCAAGCAACAGCCTGGTAAACCTCTTCTGTACCTACTCCAAAGCCTCCACGTCCTTCTGGTAGTGTGGCAACAAAAATTGCACGCAATATTCTCGGTGTGGCCTAAGTAAAGTTCTGTACAGCTGCAGCATGACTTGCCAATTTTTATACTCTGTGCCCCGGCCGATGAAGGCAAGCATGCCATATGCCTTCTTGACTACCTTATCCACCTGCGTTTGCACTTTCAGTGACCTGTGGACCTGTACGCCCAGATCTCTCCGCCCATCAATACTCCTAAGGGTTATGCCATTTACTGTACACTTCCCACCTGTGGCTGGGGATATAAACGGGGAAAAATGGCGCCCAGAATTGCATCAGTAAAACAGATTAAATCAAGATGTCTAGGATCATTAAAATACTCAGATTGAAAAACCTACTCCTGGCAGCAGTTATCATTCCGTCCCCTGTCTCGACGCTATTAAAACAGGACGTTGGCGGGTCAGAACAACATTGGGATTCGTGTTAATATTGTAAAAATACTCTTACTCGCTTCCATCGCACCTGTTTGTGGTGCAAATATCCTGGCCTTTCTGTCTCTGTCAGATGCAGAAAATATTTGATCAGTAATTTCCAGTCTTTTTTTCCCTCCTCTCTCTCACAGCTAATTTATTGGCGACTGTGGACCTCTCCCAAGGAAATTACGGCCACTACACCTGCACCACTCGACACCTGGATGCCATAGCAATGACGGTTCTATTGTTCATTATCACTGGGATCTTACTGTGGTGAGTTGCTTTTTATGATTTCCTGGGATCCTTCCTGGTCATCACCCCTGTATGTATTGTTGTCGCTGTCCTGTTTTGTGCGGCCACAGAATTTTCTGCCTGGTTCACTGTCACTTCCATCTTTTATCGATTTCTAGCCATTTGTTGCCAGAAGCTGAAAACAAATATATATATATTGCACCGAGAAAACTGCAGCTGTGGTTCTAGCAACAACTGGCATTCTACTTTGTATCGAAAACGTCGCCTTATACTTTACATATGAACCTTTGTGGATAGTGGACAATATGCCATGGTTCTTGTGTGCTAAAGGCAAACTGTTATAATGATCCTGGATGGGTGGGACTTGACTAGTTTGACACGGTTTTTACCCCTTTGCTCGCCTTTGCTTTAATTCTGACGCTCAACGCTCTGACAGTCAGGCACATTTTAGTGGCCAGCCGAGTCTGTAAAGGACTGAGTGGTCAGAGCAAGGGCGAGAATTGCAGTGACCCAGAGATGGATAGCAGATGAAAATATGTTATGTTACTTTACACCGTATCTGGCAGCTTCATGCTCCTCTGGTTGGTGTACGTTCTACATATCTTCTATTATATCATTGAAGGATCCGATCCCGTGGATTATAACGATTCTGAACATATGTTTCAAAGAATTGGATATATGCCATGGTTTTTAAGTTGCTGCACAAATACATTTATTTATGTGGTGATTCAGTCCAAGTTCAGGGAGCAGCTCAGGAGCACGGTGAAATATCCAGTTGCATCGATTATTCAATTAATGAATAAAATAGCAACTGAGAGCAACCCAGGAGCGGGTCCCATTTATTCCCTTTCATGAATGTAATATTGATCACCCAGGGGAAAAATGCGACTGACAGATTTATTACTGGAATACAATGACGGCTGATCACACATGAGAAAGCACAGCTGGGTGATAGTCAAGTTGGAATCGACAATATATAGATTACCGGGCGTAGATTCCACACGCACACGATTTCAGAGCTTGGCGAAGGGCAACCTGGAGTCAAACCGATTCCAGCAGCGCAGCCGGGGAAACAGCAGACAGAGCCTCTCCTCCAGATCCACTGGTTACATTCTCAGTTCCTCACATATGCTTAGAAGGACAAGCTTCTTAATAATAAAAGGTGTTGGAAATATTCCAGTGTGAGTTGATCATTAATTGTTCTCTGTTTGGCAATACATTTTTGAATGCATCTTCCTTCCAGTTTCCAGTCTGTTCACTGACATCTCTCTCTCTCTCGCTTTCTTTCTCTCTTGTTCACCCCACCCCGTGAGTCAGATAGTGATGCTGGTGGGGGTTCATTGAGGATTCTCAAGATATTGCAATTAGAGAATCACAGAGATCTAGGAGATTTTCGGGATAGGGGGAGATTCCAGATATAACGAAAGTTGCTTGGGTGGAGATAGGCTGACTTATAGGTGCTGGAGGACATTGCAGAAATATGGACGATTTTAAGAGCTGGGCGAGGTTTCTTTGATAAGAAGGATTGGAAGTATTCGAGAAGGCGAAAGAGTTAGGTATATGAAGCATTTCATAGAGATATGGTGGGTTGAAGGGTTGGAGCAGGTCGCAGAGATAGGATAGTTTGTGGGGCTATGAGGATGTTACATACATGTGGGCGTTGCAGGTGTTGTGGAGGTTAGTACTGAGGGAGTGGAGGATTTTAGAGACATTTTATTCATTCATGGGATGTGGGCATCGCTGGCCAGGGCAGCATATATTGCCCATCTCTATTTGCCCTTGAGAAAGTGGTGGTGAGCTGCCTTCTTGAACTGCTGCAGTCCATGTGGGGTAGGTACACCCACATTACTAGTGGTTAGGTGCAACCGAGGAACTTGCTAGGCCATTTCTGAGGGCATGTAAGAGTAAACCACATTGCTGTGGCTCTGGAGTCACATGTAGGCCAGACCAGGTAAGGACAGCAGATTGCCTTCCCTAAAGGACATTAGTAAATCAGATGGGGTTTTACAACAATCGACAATGGATTCATGGCCATCATTAGACTAGCTTTTTTAAAATTCCAGACTTATTAATTGAATTCAAATTCCACCTTCTGCTGTGGTGGGATTTGAACCCATGTCCCCAGAGCAATACGCTAGGTCTCTGGGTTACTAGTCCAGTGACAATACCACTATCCCACCGCTCCCCCGACAATACCACTACCCCACCGCAAGGCCGTGGAGATATTCTAACACAAAGATGAGTATTCAATATGGAGATGCTTTCGGACCAGAATCTAATGTTGGGCAGCGAACAATGAAGAGATGGATGAATTGGACCTAATGTGAGTTAGGATATTGGGTAATAAAGAGTTGGATGAGCTGAAGCATATGGATGGTGGAAAATGGGAGGTTAGGGGGGAAAGTGTTCGGTTCATCAAGTTTGGAGATAAATCATCTCAGTCCCAGGGCATCACTGCAGGATTTCCTCAGGTTAGCGTCCTGTGACAACCATTTCCAGCTGATTCATAGATGATCTTCCCTCCATCATTAGGTCGGAAGTGGGGATGCTCCCTGAAGATTGCACAACGTTCAGCTCTATTTGCGATTCCTCAGATACTAAAGCAGTTTGTGTCCATCTGCAGTAAGACCTGCACATCATTCAGGCATGGGCTGGAAAGGGACAGGTTACATTTGCACCACATAAGTGCAGGGCAATGACCATCTCAAACAAGTGAGAATCCAACAAGCACCCCTTGACTTTCAATGGCATGACCATCGCTGAACCCCCCACTATCTATAACCTGGGTTACCATTGAAGAGATGGAACTGTACCAGCCACATAAGCTATAAGAGCAGGTCAGAGGCTGGGAATTCTGCGTCGAATAACTCAGCTCCTATCAGCCAAAGCTCGTCCACCATCTACCAGGCACAAGTCAGGAGTGTGATTGAATACTCTCCACGTTCCTGGATGAGTACATCACCGACAATACTCGAAAAGCTCTACAACATCGTGTATAAACAGCCAACTTGATTTGAAACCCATCCACCACCTTCAACATTCATTTCCTCCACATCAACGCACATTGGCTTCAATGTTTGCAAGCAACAAGATAACGTCGTCAGTATTTAACGAATGCAAATACCATGAGTCAAGCAATAGCCTCTTCATGTTCTGATTTTGATGTCAATAATCCGGCATTTAGTCTGTAGATGGTACAGATCTCGATAATGTACAGCACCTCTCGCGTTTTTACATAAAAGCAGAAAGTATTGGTACTGAGGCCTCAGTAGGGGAGGTTGGGTGTGCAAGGGCCCTGGCTTGTGCTGACCCTGTTTCGCAAGGACCACTCTCGCCATGGTACTTAAAAGCAGGCACTTGACAGATAGGGTTTGTCACAAGAAACTTATTAGTAACTTCCTGTGTTTCCCCTTCCATGATCCAAAAGATATCTGCTGGAAGATCTTGCTCAGGAAGCTTTCTCCTTATGGGGCATTGCGATAGAAGGTGGGCAGTCAGTGGATGGAAAATGTCATTATGGAGTAGTGCGTGAGGTGCAGCACGGATGATTTCAACCAGCTTGTGCATATTCTTCAGTCGGTGAGTGTATGGGCGAATGATGTTTGTAAGAACAGAAAGCCATGCAAGGCGTGTTGAATGGTGTGTTCATTTATCATGCGCATTGCTGCATTCAAATTTAATGATCATTTGAATTTGTGTGTGATTACCTATGCCAGACAGGTAAACAATCCTCTGCTGTTGAGTTGTCGAGTGCTTAGGCAGCAGCTCCCCATGTAGATTCAACAGGCTTGCTCAATAGTTTATTTAATTTATTTTTATTTAGAGATACAGCACTGAAACAGGCCCTTCAGCCCACCGAGTCTGAGCCATCAACCACCCATTTATACTAATCCTACATTAATCCCATATTCCTACCACATCCCCACAATTCCCTTACCACCTAACTATACTGGGGGCAATTTATAATTGCCAATTTACCTATCAACCTGCAAGTCTTTGGCTATGGGAGGAAACAAGAGCACCCAGCGAAAACCCACGCGGTCACAGAGAGAACTTACAAACTCTGCACAGGCAGTACCCAGAATTGAACCCGGGTCGCTTGAGCTGTGAGGCTGCAGTGTTAACCACTGCGTCACTGTGCCGCATGTATCCACCTTGCTGCATTTCCATGGATCCGATGGGATTTTACTTTCTTTACCCTGACTGCCATGTGGGACCTTTCCAAAAGCCTTGCTAAAATCCATGTTGACCACAATAACTGCACCATCCTCATCTATCTTCCTTGTTACTTCTTCAAAAAATCCATCAAGTTGGTCAAACAAGATCTTCCCTTAATAAATCCATGCTGACTATCCTTGATTACCCTGTGCCTTTCCAAGTGACAGTTTATCCTGTCTCTCAGAATAGATTCCAATAATTTGCTCACTACTGAGGTTAGACTGACTGGGCTGTAATTATTCGATTTATCCTTCGCCCCCTTTTTAAACAGAGGTACAACGTTAGCAGTTCTCCAATCCTTTGGCACCACACCTGTATCCAGTGAGGACCGGAAAATTATGGTCAGACATTCTGCTATTTCCTCTCTTGCTTCTTTTAACAGTCTAGGGTACATTTCATCTGGCCGTGGTGATTGATCAACTTTCAAGTTTGTTTCTGGTTTTGACCATTTGCTGCTTTTTTTTTCATATGCTGCCGAAAGAACATAGTCCTTTTCAGAGTTACTTCCAAGCGTATTGGTTTTGGATCATACTTTAGTCTCTGACCATCCGGATATATATGCAATTGGTTTACTGTACTGGCTTTGTGGATGTGGAATGCACTGAATATGGGTTTAGGGGGATTCACGTGAGGCATCATGCTCCGCAGCAGAACATCAACTTTGTCATGTCTTTGTTCAGTAATCAGTTCAGGATGCAGAAGTATTTAGCTTGATTTGCGGAATAGACATCATCAGCATAGAAGAATGTGCGAGACATAATTGTGGCAGGCCTTTTGCAGGTATGTTGAACAGCGTTGGGGCTCGTATTGAGTCTTGTGGTATTCCGTTTGCCAGTCTTCTCCTGTCACTTCTCTCTTGTCCAATGTGGAGTCTAAATCACCTGTCAGGAAGGAATGCTTCATCTACTGTCCCGACCCAGGTTGGAAGAACCACGGACATATTTACGAGCAGGCCAGTGTGCCACACTGTATCACAGGCAGCTGTGAGTTACAGTATGATTGTCTTCAGGTTCACTTCGAAGCAGCTTTTCATGTAGGTGGTAAGTGCCAGAACATGATCACATATGCTGCGCTCCTAATGGCAACCAACTTGGTAGACATTAAGAATGGCTTCTGCTTCTGGAGAAGAGTTTTGCAGGATAAAACGTGCAAACATCTTAAGGCACACAGCATGTAGTGAAATTGGTGGATAACTAGCCGCCAGTGTGAGATTTCTTCCGTATTCTGGAATGGCAATGATTTTGACAAATGCCGCACATTCGATGGTGAATTGAAGCTAATGGTTCTTGTATAGAACAGATTCAGCTGGACACGAGCATATGACCAATTTATTTCAGGAATTCTGGTGCAATGTTGTCATATCCTGCTGTTTTGTGACTTTTCATGCACTTTAATGGTTTCTCCAGTTCTGTATTCTTGAAAGAATGAGAACTGCATGTTGCTGGTGTTGCTTTTTTTTCAGCTCATTATAGCTGATGGTGTTTTTATTTCTTTACCAATAGTGAAATTGCTAAATGGAAAAGATGACTAATAACTTGGTTCGGGGTGACTGATGGGCGATTTCATACAGGTAATTTCTGGGCTTCTCCAAGGTCGCGAATCAGGCTCCAGCACTGCAAGGAGTGAAATTGCGCCCTGCTATGATTCTCCCATCTGGAGTGACGTGCAGCATTGAGAAACTGCATGAGGTGGTCTATTATATCAGCGTCGCCAGATGATTCTTATTCCTTTAGAAGTGCTGCGCTTTCTGCATTATGGCATGGAACATAGATGGTTAGGTAGCTACGAGGCATGGCTGTGCAAGCAGCTTTGTGAATGGCAGCACTGAAGTGTTTATATAGTGCTTCCATAGGTATATTACTGATAGCTATTGTTACAATGATGCCAACCAAGGACTCGCTGTATTTTTGCCAATGTGCTTTATGGAATTTCCATTACATCATTCTTGCACTGTTGATGCCTGGGATGCAAAGGTCAATATAAATGAGCGATGATCTTTGCTGATTATGTGAGAAATTGTCCAGGACTCGGCACTGTGATGGTTGAGGGTGATCATCAAAGGAACTGACCCAGTACAGGTCAGGTGAATGTTTCCCATTCCACCTGGCTGAATGACAATTTCCCCATTACTTGGGGTTGTGTCTTAGGGTTAGGTCATTTCCCTGAAAAATTCTAAAGGCACATTGTTTCATTATAACGTTTTTGCAAGATGTTAATTGTAGAAATTCATCGCTGCAGAAGGAAATCAACACTTTCGACTTCGAGATTGGACGACGGACTGTTCTCCCGGTGAAGGATCTTATTTCCCATCAGACAGCTGGGAACTTCAAACAACCTTGGACTTTTTCACATTCAGCAGGAGCATAAATTTGCAATGATTTTTTCCATTACATTTGTAGTTTATAACTTCATCGTGTTTAAGAATTTAGTTTTTTTTCCAACTAAACAGTTACTTTGTTGATTTAAAGACACTTGGTTTTGTTAGAATCATCCGGGGATTAATAGATGGTACAATTTGGCTGGGTCTTTCTTTAATTTGGAAAGTTTACAATGATATGTCGGCCGATCTGTGGAGAGGCGGGTTTGAATTAAAAGTGTGTTTCCCCCACAACAATCAGAATCTTATTTTTTGATTAGGGCTTTGACTGGTGCAGTCGTTCACAGCAACAGCTAAGTCTGGGATGCTGAACTTTGGTTGGAAGAGTAATCTTCCCAAACACGCATCGTTTGAGGAGAAAAGGGATTCAGCGGGATAGATTCATAAATGATTTAAAGCAACAACACAGGTGAACAGGCCAGGACAAAATGTAACAGATCAACGGATTTAATTTCTGGAGGAATGGAATTGAGGAAGCAAAGAGCCGATATGAAACTAAGATAGAACCTTGGTTATACAACGCATAGCATACGGTGCGCAGTTCTGGTCTACATATTGCAAAAAAAAAGGATATTGATGCTCTGGAGCAGATCCTATTATTTCAAACAGAATGAGACCAGAAATGAGAGCATTATTTAATCCATCATTAACAGTTTACTCATGTTATAATTATTTGCCCCTTGTCAGATCTCCATTATGAAAGCCCGATATGTTTGTTTCTCAGTCTCTCCTCACAGGGATACACCTCACTTAGCTCAGGGCTGTGATTGGTGCTGGTTACATGTGTTAAAGTCTATGAATCTTTGATAAGAATTGATCCATCTAACGTTAATCAGTAACCGAAGTGGAATTTACAGGAAACAGAGCTCAATATTCAGGCTGTGTAATAGAAAATTAAAATTGACTCTCATGACTCATAAATCCTCAGGACCGTGTTGGGGGAAGATGATTAATAAATACGCAAAAATAGTGCTCACGGAAACTATACGCAGAATAAGAAAAAATCATTATGCAGAGGATACTAAAAATGATCTGTCATTTAATTTTCAGTAAATAATTAACATCAGGTTATGCTGGAGGATTTCAATTGGAAACAGAACACCACCCAGTCATTTCAATTTATACTCTTCTTATCAAAATCTGCAATAATCTTCCCCTTGGCAATCAATTACATTCATAAAACACAGAGGCAGCTCCGTGGCATGGAGAATTCAGTCACCTGAAATAAATGATTTCAAAATAGGAACGGATTGGACAATTTTACTCATTATAATTCTACAGTGACAGATACACCCAATTATATATAATGACTGGGGTCAGATTTTCCACAATATTTAGTGACTCACAATCTGTACGATTCTACAGTGACAGTTTCTCTGAGTAATTCAAGGCCTCTGAGATCAGGTGTTCCACTCTGGTTAGTGCCGCACACTCAGTACGATTCTACAGTGACAGATACTCTGAGTAATTCAAGGCCTATGAGATCAGGTGTTCCACTCCGGTTAGTGAGCCACAATCAGTTTGATTTCCTATTCTCTAAGATTCCCACTAATATCAGAAAGTTGCATTCACTGAGGTCCTTTTGAAGATGACATGACATTCTATTTATTGCTATGCCATACTAATTCAGTGAGCATGTCAGGTACAAACGGAAATTTATCAATAGTTGAGGAAAGAACAATAAAGTCACACAAATAATTCATGACATTTGACCGAAGTTAATTACATCACTGATCCAGTGTCTGCAAAATTATGACAATTAGATAGATATGTACCATTGTTAAACACAGACTAAAACAAGAAACTAGCTCACACACAGATTTACACAACCTCGATGTTTATAGTCACCAGGAACACCAACAACGGCAAGGAAAAGGTAATGTACAACTTTTCAATCATTTTCTGTGTACCGTAAAATGTGCATGTGTGCTACACAGAGCCTTTGTGCATTCAACGCGATAACCATGCATTCCCAGAGTCTTTAACCTACACCTTATTGGGATTGGCCCTGGGATATTGACGTTGCAACATCGTTCACAACATTCTCTTCTTTGAATTTCATCTGAAAAATTACAATATCATTTTCAGTCCGTGTTTTGACTGAAAATATTTCTATTTACTAAGATTGAATTAGAAATCTGCAAATACTGGACAATTTTCATTAACTAATGAAAATTAGAAGTTGCATTCTGCCAACAATGGTGTAGTTCTTTCAAACACCATCGGTCCCATCTTTGGATCTCATGTAGTTTTAATGATGTCCTTCACTCGGTCGTGGTTGGTGCAGTGAAAAAACAGATTGCCGCCATCATCCATCTGGACCTTAAACCGCCGGGTCACATTGTAAAACATGGAATACTGAGACTGCAGGCTGCAAAACTCTGACGAGACCTTCACTATCGCATTGACAAGAGACTTCAAATGTTCCTGGAGATGGGAGAGAAGGGAAGAGAAAGCGGGCAAGGACAGGGTTATACAGAGAGAGGGGGTGGTGTGGGGAGGAATTCACGGCCCAACATAATGCAAGATAAGTCAGAGAAAACACAACAATATAAGGAGGCCATTCAGTCCCTCGAGTCTTTTACACAGGTACGTGAAGAGGCGACATTGCCCCCTTGAGCCTGTTACACAGGGCAGGAGGAGTCCATTCGCCCCACGAGCCCGTTATATTGCAACAGGAGGAGGCGATCCATCTTCCTCGTCCTGTTACAGAGGAACAGGAGGGGGATAATCAGCCGGCTCAAACTTGATCCTTCCAGAGGGCAGCACAGTGGCACAGTGGTTCGCACCGCAGCCTCACAGCTCCAGCGACCCGGCTTCAATTCTGGGTGCTGCCTGTGTGGAGTTTGCAAGACTCTCCCTGTGACCATGTTGGATTTCGCCGGATGCTCCGGTTTCCTCCCACATGCCAAAGACTTGCAGGTTGATAGGTAAGTTGGCCATTGTAAATTACCCCTAGTTTAGGCAGGTGGTGGGGAAATATAGGGAAGGTGGGAATGTGGTAGGAATATGGGCTTAGTGTAGTATTAGAATAAATGGGTGGTTGATGATCGGCACAGACCCGGTGGGCTGAAGGCCTTGTTTGTCGTGCTGTATCTCGAAATAAAAATAAATAAATGATGGAAGTAGTTGATGGAAAGGAAGAAATTGGGGGAAACATGAGCGTATCAACGAGACAGAGGGTCTCGCGAAGGCAGTAGGGTCTGTGGAATCTTTTAGTTTCACACGGCAAGGCAAACACAACTTCGGTATAAGATCTCATCAAAATACTGCAGATCCATCAATGTAGAACTGCCTCAGGGCTGCCCTTCCATCACGACAGTGCTCCCTTAGAATATACCCTCAACAGTGCTGTATTCCCTCCATACATGGCCCTTCCAACAGTGCAGTGCTTCCCCAGCACTGACAGTCTGACAGTGCAGGGTTCCCTCAGTGCTGCGCATCCGACAATACAGCCCTCCCTCAGACCTGTCCCTCCGAAAGTACATCGCTTCCTCAGTACTAAACTGTCGACAGTTTACCTATTGCTCAGGATTCACACTCCGACTGAGCAGTGCTCCTTCACTCCTGACTGCCAGTTAATGTTGTGCCAACTTACTACTGGCCCTCCAACAGTGCAGCCCTCCTTCAGTACTTGTCCTCTGACAGCAGCACTTCCTCAGTGCTGAGCCTTGGACAGTGAAGCTTTCCCTCAATACTGATAATGTCACAAAGTCTGAAACAGAGGACACTTGTACACAAGAATTTATTATGGCAGGTGAGGTAAATAGCGGTAATTATAAGCATAGACTGAATACTGGGATTTGTAAACAGAATCACAGCCCACAAAATGTGAAAATTACACTACACTTCGATAGGTGGGTCCCAGCTGCTGTGTTGTTTCAAATTTTGGGCACCAAACTTTAGGAAGGATGTCAGAGTCTCGGGCAAGATGTGAGAGGAGATTGGCCAGAAACGTACCAGGGATGAGGGATTTGAGGTAATGTGGAGGAACTGGAGAATCTCGGATTGCTTTCCATCTAGCGCTTAGGTTTCAGAGAGATTTAATCGAGGTGTTTACAATCAGGAGCCCTTTCACTAGGGTAAATAAGGGTAAACTGTTTCCAGTTGCAGGAGGGTCGATAACCAGAGGGAGATGTTAGTTCGCATCCTCCCATCTATGAAAGATGACAGACACGCAACAAACAATCCAGTTAAGTGGAGTGTCTTCTCTTGCTGCCCCTGTGTGAAGGCCAATCCTTTAGAGGAAGATTCTGTCGCAAGTACCGCATGTCAGTTGCCAAGTGAAACTTTGAGCTTCTTTTTTGTTTTTCTTTGACATTTGCACATTTGGCCAGGGTGCTGTACCAGCTGGTGATCGTGGTAGTGCAAACCTTTCGCCATTTACCTCTTTCGCCAGCGAGTGACACGCCAGTGTGATACTCCACATTTGGAACCTTCATGCCATGCTTGCAAGTCCCCTTGAAGCGGATGTTTGGACGCCGCACTGGTCGTCTGGCACTGGCTACCTAACCATACAGAAGGTCTTTGCATATGTGACCATCTTCCATCCTGCAGACGTGTCCGATTTACCCAAGCCGCCTCTGATTTGTGTCAATACACGTCTTCGAGGGACTCGAATTGAAGACAGGCAGTAGAAGGATCAGAGTGGGAGATGAGGATAAACGATTTCAAATAGCGAGATGCTGTGATCGGGAATGCACTATCTGAAATGACGGTGCAAGTAGTTTCAATAGAAACTTTCAAAAGTAGCATTGGATAAATGCATGAACTGCAATGATTTGCAGGGCGACGGGGGATAAAGAGCTGGAGTGCGAGATTGGATAGCTCTTTCAAAGAGCTGGCACTGTCTCACAGGACTGAATGGTCTCCTGTGCTGTATGATTCTGTATTCCTGTGTATTCTTCACAGTAAGTGAGAACTCTAGGTTCAGCATGAAATATTCAAGGTTGTTAATAGAGGACGACCAATTTTCCAAGTGACACATAGAAACATAGAAAATTGGAGCAGGAGTAGGCCATTCGGCCATTCGGGCCTGCTCCGCCATTCATTAAGGTCATGGCTTATCTTCAAACTCAGTAACCTGTTCCGGCTTTTGTCCCATACCCTTTGATCCCTTTAGACCCAAGAGCTATATCTGGCATTTAAAAAAAAACATACGATGAATTGGCCTCAACTGCTTTGTGTGGTATCGAATTCCACAGGCTCACCACTCTCTGGGTGAAGAAATTTCTCATCATCTCAGTCCTGAAAGGTTTACCGCGTATCCTTGGACTATTACCCCAGGTTCTAGACCTTCCCACCATCGGGAACATCCTTCCTGCATCTACCCTGTCAAGTCCTTTTAGAATTGTATAGTTTTCTATGAGATCCCCCTTCACTCTTCTGAACTCCAGTGAATATAATACGAACAGAATCAATTTCTCCCCATACGTCAGTCCCGCCATCCCTGGAATCAGTCTGGTACACCTTCGCTGCATTCCCTCCATAGCAAGAACATCTTTCCTCAAATAAGGAGACCAAAACTGCGCACAATATTCCAGGTGTGGCCTCACCAAGGCCCTGTATAATTGTAGCAAGACATCCGTGCTTCTTTACTGGAATCCTCTCGCTATGAAGGCAAACATACTGTTTGCCCTTTTTTACCGCCTGTTACAACTTCATGCTTACCATCAGCGACTGGTGTACGAGAACACCCAGGTCTCGCTGCATATTCCCTTCTCCCAGTTTATAGCCTTTCAGATAATAATCTGCCTTCCTGTTTTTGCTACCAAAGTGGATAACCTCACATTTATCCTGCATCTGCCATGCATTAGCTCACTCACTCAACTTGTCCAAATCACCCTGAAGCCTCCCTGCATCATCCTCACAACTCGCCCTCCCACCCAGATTTGTGTCAACTGCAAATGTGGAGATATTACATTTAGTTCCCTCATCTAAATCATTCATGGATATTGTGAATATCTGGGGTCCTAGCACCGATCCCTGTGGTACCCCACTAGTCACTGCCTGCGATTCAGAACAAAGACTCTTTGTTTCCTATCCGCCAACCAATATTCTATGCATCGCAATACACTACCCCCAAACCCATACATTTTAACTTTACATGCGAATCTCTTACGTCAGTCTTTGTCGAAAGCCTTCTGGAAGTCCAAATAAACCACATCCACTGACTCCCCCTCATCAACTCTACTAGTTACAGCCTCAAAAAATTCTAGTCGATTTGTCAAGCCTGATTTCCCTTTCGTAAAACCATGCTGACTCTGCCCAATTCTACCACTGTTCTCTAAGTCCTCTGCTATAAGATCTTTGATAATGGGCTCTAGAATTATCCTCACTATCGACGTCAGGTTGACTGGTCTGCAATTCCCTGCTTTCTCTCTACTTCCCTTTTTTTAAATAGGGGGTTACATTGGCTACCCTCCAATCTATAGGAACTGTTCCAGAGTCTATAGAATCATGAAAGATGACCACCAATGAATGCACTATTTGTCGGTACATTTCCTTAAGTACACACTTGAAGGATGCGTGAGACAGGCAGATGTAGGGGATGAAGTGGGGGTCTCCCAGTGTGAATGCTTTCTGAATCACCTAACATACATGTCCACTGGACAAAACATGAAAACCTTCACTCTTCCCATTGTCTCTCTTTTCCACAGTGTCTGTCGTTACGATAGATTCCATTCTTTTTGTGTTGTTAAAACTTGAGCATCTACATTTAAACAAAAATGGAAAGGATTTAATGCTTGTTGCATACTTGTAGAAGCTAAACTCGGGAAGTGTTTTTTAAAGGGAAGGCTAACAGAAGGCAGACCAGTAAATACATTTATTTTTTTTTCTGGAAGGCACATGATGTAACGTAATCACAACAGGAGTTTATGCTTTGACCTGAAGAGTGATTTCCTTATTGACCAGTCATGAACTAAGGCGTCTCAGATTTTCCTCTGGAAAGCTTTTCGTTTCATTTTCAACTGTTACCAATCCAATAGGTTTGGCTAAAAACAGCAAGTTGCAGTTTACTTATTGACCTGCCAGGAGACGGAAACTCTGCCTGTCCTGCAGTGGGAAACAACAGCTGCACTATCGTCTCCTGTATTTGATGAATTCCTGAATATTTGCAGAAACCTTGAATCCTTAAAGTAACAGAGCCATGCAGTTTACAGGGTCTATTTAAACAGTTTCCTACAGTCTCCTATAGCAAACAGTCCATTCAAGCAGTGTTCGACAGCAAACAGTCCATTTAAACAGAGCCATACAATTTACAGTGCCTATTTAAAACAGTGTCTCCCAAACTAATATAGTCCTTCAAACGAATAACGCCGGTCATACAAATGCAACCGCTCAAACTAATTCAGCTCCTCAAACTAATGAAGACCCACAAAAAATGCAGCCCCAAGTCAACTTAAGACCCTCAAATTAATGCAACCCGTCAAACTAATAACGCCCCTCAAACTATTGAAGCCTCTGAAATTAATACAGCCTCTCAAACTAATAAGAACAAAGAACAAATAACAGTACAGCACAGGAACAGGCCATTCGGCCCTCCAAGCCTGCACTGATACTGATGCCTGCCTAAACTAACACCTTCTGCAATTCCGGGGCCTATATCCCTCTATTCCCTTCCTATTCATATATTTGTCAAGATGTCTCTTAAACGTCGCGATCGTATCTGCTTCCACCACCTCCCCTGGCAGCACGTTCCAGGCACTCACCACCCTCTGTGTAAAGAAACTTGCCTCGCGCTTCCACTCTAAACTTCGCCCCTCGCACCTTAAACCTATGTCCCCGAGTAACTGATTCTTCCACCCTGGGAAAAAGCTTCTGACTATCCACTCTGTCTATGCCGCTCATAACTTTGTAAACCTCCAGCATGTCGCCCCTCCACCTGCGTCGTTCCAGTGAAAACAATCCGAGTTTATCCAACCTCTCCTCATAGCTCATGCCGTCCAGACCAGGCAACATCCTGGTAAACCTCCTCCGTACCTTCTCGAAAGCCTCCACGTCCTTCTGGTAGTGTGGCGACCAGAATTGCATGCAATATTCTCAGTGTGGCCGAACTAAGGTTCTGTCCAGCTGCTACATGACTTGCCAATTTTTATACTCTATGCCCCGACCGATGAAGGCAAGCATGCTGTATGCCTTCTTGACTAACTTATCCACCTGCGTTGCCACTTTCAGTGACCTGTGGATCTGTACGCCCAGATCTCTCAGCCTGTGAATACTTCTAAGGGTTCTGCCATTTACTGTATACCTCCCACCTGCATTAGACCTTCCAAAATGCATTACCTCACATATGTGCGGATTAAACTCCATCTGCCATTTCCCCACCCAAGTCTCCAACCGACCTACATTCTGCTGTATCCTCTGACAATCCTCATCATTATCCGTAACTCCACCAACCTTTGTGTCATCCGCAAACTTACTAATCACACCAGCGATATTTTCCTCCAAATCATTTATATGTACTACAAACAGCAAAGGTCCCAGCACTGATCCCTGCGGAACACCACTAATCACATCCCTCCATTCAGAAAAACACCCATCCACTGTTACCCTCTGTCTTCCGTGACTGAGCCAGTACTGTATCCATCTTGCCAGCTCACCTCTGATCCCGTGAAACGCATCTCCTCAAAGAAATTCATCCCCTCAACCTAATAAAGACCCTCAAACAACCTCCCCCTCAAACTAGTGCAGACCTTAAAACTAATACAAACCTCAAACTAATGTGGACGCTCAAACTAATTCTGTCTGTGAAACTAACGTAGCCCCACCAACTAATTCACTCCCTCAAACTAATTCACTCCCTCAAACTAATGCACCCCTCAAGCTAATGCAGCCCTTCCAGCTAATTCAGACTTTCAAACCAACGCAGCCCCTAAAGCTAATGCAGTCCCTCAAACTAATTGCGCTTCTTAAATCAACGCAGCCCTCGAGCTAATCTAGACCATCAAACTAATGCAGTCCCTCAATTTAATATAGTACCTCAAACTGACACAGACTCCCAAACTAATACATTTCCTCAAAATAATGCAGTCCCTCAAACTGATACAGCCCCTCAAATTAATACACCTCAACGAACTAATGCAGTCCCTCAAACTAAAAATGGCCCTCATACTAATAAAGTCCCTTAAAGTAATACTGCCTGTCAGTCTAATTCAGCCATCAAAATAATAAAGATCCCCAAACTAATGCAGTCCCTCAATCTAATAAAATCCCTCAAAGTAATACAGTTCCTCAAAGTAATGCAGCCCCTCAAACTAAAAATGGCCCTCCTGCTAATAATGTCCCTCAAATGTATACAGCCCGTCAGTCTAATTCAGCCCCTCAAAATAATGAAGACCCTCAAAATAATGAAGACCCTCAAACTAATGAAGACCCTCAAACTAATACAGACGCTCAAACTAATACAGACTCTCAAATTAATAAAGACCCTCAAACTAATAAAGACCCTCAAACTAATATAGGCCCTCAAACTAATGAAGAGCCTCAAACTAACACATATCATCAAACTAATAAAGACCTTCAAACTAATAAAGACCCACAAAATAATAAAGACCCTCAAGCTAATGAACCTCCTTAATAAAGCAACGACCCTCAAACCAACGCTGCAACTCAAACTAATCCAGTCCCTCAAGCTAATACAGAGCCCGAAACTAATGCAGCCTCTTACACGAATGCAGCCTCTCAACTAATACAGACCCTCAAACTAATGCAGTCATTCAACTAACGCAGCACCTCAAACTAATTTGTTCCCTCAAACTAATGCACCCCCTGAAACAAATGCAGCAATTCAAGCTAATGCAGCTTTCAAAACCAAACCAGCCCTTCAAACTAACACAGTCCCTCAAACTAATATAGTAGCTGAAACGAACTTGACTGCTGAAACTAATACAGCCCTAAAACTAATAGATTCCCTCAAATTAATGTGCCCTTCAAATACCCAAAACACTTCTAACCAATGAAACCCCTCAGACTAATGCATACCGTCAAACTAATGCAGCATCACAAGATAACACAATCCTCAAATTAATACTGAACCTGAAACTAATGCAATCCTTCAAACTAATGCAGTTACTAAAAAATAATACAGCCCTACAAATTAATACAGCTCCTCAACTGCATACAGCTCTTCAAACTTACGGATGGGAATTTTAAATTTAATGCGCTTGGGAACTGAGATCAATGTGGGTCAGTGGGAGTGAGGCTGGTAAGAGCGTGGGACTTCGTGAGGGATGGACATGGACAGGAGTTTAGGACGATCTGCTATTGATGGAAGCGGGTCAGGGGTGAACTGGAGCAGTGCAATCAGGAGCAGCGCTGTTCTAATTCTACTGGAGCCATTAAACAATGTGGAATAACCAGGACAACATTTGCAGTAAAATAGCAGTGAAAGGAAAATGCATGGGGCACTTCCAATGTCCATCCGCTGATATCACCTACGGTGATTACCAGACAATCCTGACGTACCCTTTAACTGTCTCAGTGTCAGAAACTCAGACTTCATATTGTAAGTGGGAAACTGCGAGAACAGAGAGAGACAGGTGTGCTTGTGTCAGTGTACACTGCGGAGAAATCAATATGATTTAACATTGAACCAGCTGGATTGAACATGATCATGATAACTATATGAAAACTGTAAATGAAACCTTTTATCATTGTGTGACGAGTCATGCAATGAACGAAGCTTTCAGCTTTATTTCTGCTCGAGGTCCTGGACTTTGAGATTATTTGCATCAGAATTAAACCTGCTGATATAATGTTTGTTCTTCAGGAGAGTGCATCTAATAGCAATGATCAGGGGTATAAGCGTGTCAGTGGAGACTGATCTACTGTATAAATCAGGGCTCTTTAGATTGAATCACCTCAGAGTGCCTGTCGGAGCTGTTGGTTCGACAACCAGCAGAGGTTGCTTGTTCTCACAGACATGGGACGTACAGCATACTATGAGATAGAATACATCTATATTCCTATTATTGCAGCTGTTGGAATCCCTGGTAAGCTGTTTGGATAAACATCAGTCAATGTTATAAAACGGTGCAAACTTTGTTTTTGCACTTTGTATATTTTTCTCACTGTATATTTTACAGAACCGCTTTTCTGTTCTAGTGGTTCAATGGTGGAACGTCCTCCGTCTCTGCTCTTTCAGTTTTGTTGGAGCTGCAGTATTTCTGTGATGAAATTTGTTTATCAAACCAAGGTCATGTCACAGCATTATTTTCTGCTCTGAACTTATTGGAAAAAGTTGTTTTAGCTAACAGCAGGAACTAGAGTATCAGGATTGTTTACAGTTTCATGTTGTGGCACTAACCTGTCCCAGAACGTTTTTGTGAATTTGGCTTCACTGATTGATAATGAGACAACTCCTGGTCTCAGTGTTACAAGGGGGCATTGCAATGTGGTTCCTCCACAATAACACGGCTCAGTTTAACAGGGATTTCAATAAAATTATTGGTTATAAGTTATTAAATATTATTTCATTCTGTGTGTGTCTGACGCTTTATTAGAACTCCTGCTATGGAACTGAGTTTAAGAATGAATATTTCACATCTCCTTTCCTGATTAACTGTGGATGAATTTTCAAAGACTGGGCGACATTATAAAGTTGAATGTATGGATGCGATCTTGCAGCATTTTACACTGTATTTATTTGAATGACGAGGCCGTCTCTTGGTCTGGAGATTATGAGCTGCAGAGGTGATGTTGTTGTATGAATTGGACTAACCTGCCATCTATCGTGGTACTTCATAATTCTAGTAGAAGTAGGTAGGTGAAACAGCACCTCCTCAACTTTACTCAATTAAAATTCCGACATGAACCCATCTGAATGTGACAAATGGTTAAGGCTCATAATTCAGTACATTGGTATCCTGAGTGAAACAATTTCTCAGATTATCATTTCTAAGGCATGTGCGTAACCGACCAGACATTCTGGAAACCACAAATTGTTTGCTTGTGCATGTTATTTGAAGTTTCTACAGAAGTTCAACAGTCGAGATAAGTGACTTAAATCTGGATAGATGTATAGCACTGTGCTATCTGATTGCATCAGCTATCTCTTGACTGCTTTATTCATGAAATAATATGATTGTGCCTGTGTCTCTGCTTGAATAACTTCATTTTATCTCGCAATTTGCTTCAAGAGTTCACGAAAGTCCTATTACTTCCTTGGATATGAACATTTCCACATTTCTGGCAATTTACAGTACAGTACTTCACTGCATAGTCGCTTGGTCTTCAAACAGTTCCGATGAAGGGTCACTGACCCGAAACGTTAACTCTGCTTCTCTTTCCACAGATGCTGCCAGACCTGCTGAGTGATTCCAGCATTTCTTGTTTCGAGTCAAGCAACAGCCTGACATAGTCATACTCACAGAATCATAACTTCCAGACATTGTCCCAGACACTGCAATCACTATCCCTGGGTATTTCCTGTCCCACCGACAGGACAGACCAAGCAGAGGTGGTGACACAGTGGTATGCAGTAGGGAGGGAGTTGCGCTGGGAGTCCTCAACATCGACTACGGACCCCATGAAGTCTCATGGCATCAGGTCAAACATGGGCAAGGTAACCTCCTAATGATTACCACCTACTGCCCTCCCTCAGCTGATGACTCAGTACTCCACCATGTTGAACACAGCTTGGAGGAAGCACTGAGGGTGGCACGGGCACAAAATGTACTCTAGGTGGGGGACTTCAATGTCCATCACCAAGAGTGGTTCGGTAGCACCAGTACTGACCGATCAGGCCTGCTCCTAGAGGACATAGCTGCTAGACTGGGGAAGAGGCAGGTGGTGTGGGAACCAACACGAGGGAAAAACATACTTGAACTCGTCCTCACAATCTGCCTGCTGCAGATGCTTCTGTCCATGACAATATTGAAAGGAGTGACCACCGCACAGTCCTTGTGGAGACGGAGTCCTGCCTTCATATTGAGGATACCATCCATCGTGTTGTGTGGCACTATCACTGAGCTAAATGGGATAGATTTCGAACAGGTCCAGCAATGCAAAACAGGGCATCCATGAGGCGCTGTGGGCCATCAGCAGCAGCAGAATTGTACTCAACCACAATCTGTAACGTCTTGGCCCGGCATAGCCCCCACTCTACCATTACCATCAAGCCAGGAGACCAACCCTGGTTCAATGAAGAGTGCAGGAGGGCATGGAGGAGCTGCACCAGGCATGCCACAAAATGAGGTGTCAACCTGGTGAAGCTACAACACATGACTATCTGTATGCCAAACTGATTAAGCAGCATGCGATAGATCGAGCCAAGCGATCCCATAACCAATGGATCGGATCTCAGCTCTGCAGTCCTGCCACATCCAGCTGTGAATGGTGGTGGACAATTAAAAAACTAACTGGAGGAGGTGGCTCCACAAATATCCCCATCCTCATTGATGGGTGAGCCCAGCACATCAGTGCGAAAGATAAGGCAGAGGAATTTGCAAGAATCTTCAGCCAGAAGTGCCGAGTTTATGATCCATCTCGGCCTCCTCCTGAAGTCCCCAGCATCGCAGATGCCAGACTTCAGTCAATTCAATTCACTCCGCGTGTATCAAAAAATGACTGAAGGCTCTGGACACTGCAAAAGCTACGGGCCCTGACAATATTTCGGCAATAGTACTGAAGATCTGTGCTCCATAACTGGCTGCGCCCCTAGCCAAGCTGTTCCACTACAGCTACAACACTGGCATCTACCCTGCAATGTGGAAAATTGCCCAGGTATGTCCTGTACACAAAAAGCAGGACAAATCCAACTCAGCCAATTACCGCCCAATCAGCCAACTCTCTATCATCAGTAAAGTGATGGAAGGTGTCATCAACCGTGCCATCAAGCAGCACTTGCTGAGCAATAACCTGTTCAGCGACGCCCAGTTTGGGTTCCGCCAGTGCCACTCAGCTCCTGACCTCATTGCAGCCTTGGTTCAACATGGACAAAAGGGCTGAACTCCAGAGATCAGGTGAGAGTGACTGCCCTTGACATCAAAGCAGCATTTGACCGAGTATGGCATCAAGAAGCCCTCGCAAAACTGAGGTCAATGGGAATCAGGGGGGAAACCGTCATCTGGCTGGAGTCATACCTAGCGGAAAGAAAGATGGTTGTGATTTTTGAAGGTCAATCATCTGAGCTCCAGGACATCACTGCAGGTGTACCTCAAGGTAGTGTCCTAGGCCCAACCATCTTCAGCTGCTTCATCAATGACCTTCCTTCAGTCATAAGGTCAGAAGTGGGGATGTGCACGGATGATTGCACAATGTTGAGCACCATTCGTGACTCCTCAGATACTGAAGCAGTCCGTGTAGAAATTCAGCAAGACCTGGACAATATCCAGGCTTGGGCTGATAAGTGACAAGTAACATTCACGCCACATAAGTGCCAGGCAATGACCATCTCCAAGAAGAGGGAATCTAACCATCTCGATTTGACATTCAACAGCATTACCATCGCTGAATTCCCCACTATCAAGATCCTAGGGGTTACCATTGACCAGAAACTGAACTGGAGTAGCCATATAAATACCGTGGCTACAAGAGCAGGTCAGAGGCTAGGAATCCTGAGGCGAGTAACGCACCTCCTGACTCCCCTAAGCCTTTCCACCATCTACAAGGCACAAGTCAGGAGTGTGATGTGATACTCTCCACTTGCCTGGATGGGTGCAGCTCCAACAACACTCAATGAGCTCGACACCATCATGGAAAATGCTGCCCGCTTGATTGGCACCCCATCTACAAACACTCACTCCCTCTACCACCGACGCACAGTGCCAGCAGTGTGTACCATCTACAAGATTCACTGCAGCAATGCACCAAGGCTCCTTGGACAGCACCTTCCAAACCCGCGACCTCTACCAACTAGAATGACAAGGGCCGCAAACGCATGGGAACACCACCACCTGCAGGTTCCCCTCCAAGTCACACACCATCCTGACTTGGAACTATATCGCCGTTCCTTCACTGTCGCTGGGTCAAAATCATGGAACTCCCTTCCTAACAGCACTGTGGGTATACCTACCCCAAATGGACTGCAGCGGTTCAAGAAGGCAGCTCACCATTACCTTCTCAAGGGCAATTAGGGATGGGCAATAAATGCTGGCCTGGCCAGCGTCGCCCACATCCCATGAATGAATAAAAAAAAAATTGCTGGAAATTATCACTGCTCCCCTGCCAATCAGAGTAAGGAACCTTCCCACCGCTTCCTGTTTCTGCAGCCAGTTTGCTGTCCATTCTGCTGATTGTCCTCTAATTCTACTTGAAATAAGATTATTCATGAGTCTCCGTGTGGTATCTTATTGAAGACCTTTCGCTAATCCATGTATGTTATGTCTAAATCCTTAGTCTTCACTCCGATTTCAGATATTATTCAAATAATATCATATGGTATAGCCTTTTGAATATGTGCAGACTGCTCGTTCTCATATTATGTTTCTCTTGATTTTTTTCTGCTAAATCTTTCAATAAGAATTCCATTACCACAGCATCACAGAACCAATCCAGCGCATAACGAGACCTTTCGGCCCATCGTATCTGCAACGGCTCTCTGAAGGAGCAACTCCCTCAGTTCCATTCCCCTGCCCTCTCCCCATGGCCCTGCATATTAATCCTTTTTCATATAATTGTCATTTGCCTCATGTCAATTTGCTTCTCTTACCAAATACTTTAAATCTGTGCCCTTTCCTTCTCCATCCTTTCACGAGTGCGAACCGTTTCTCTCTATCTACACTGTCCAGACCCCTCATGATTTTGAATACCACTATCAAATCACCTCTCAGCCTTCTCTTCTCCAATGAAAACATTCCTAAGTTTTCCAATCTAACTTTGTGACTGACATTCTTCATCCTTGGGACCATTCTCGAGAATCTGTCCTGTACTCTCTGCAATGCCTTCACGTCTTTCATCACGTGTGGCGCCCAAAATTGGAAGCGATAGTTCAGCTGAGGCCGAGCTAGTGTCTCAAACAATTTTCACATAACTTCCTTGCTTTTGCACTCTATACACCTATTAATAAAGCCCAGTCCTGAAAGGTTTGCCACGTATACTTAGGCTATGACCCCTGGTTTTGAACTCCCCACCATCGGGAACATCCTTCCTGTTAAGTCCTGTTAGAATTTCGTAGTTTTCTATGAGACCCCCCCTCACTCTTCTGAACACCAGCGAATATAATCCTAACCGACTCAATCTCTCCTCATACGTCAGTCCCGCCATCCCAGGAAGCAGTCTGGTAAACCTTCGCTGCATTCCCTCTACAGCAAGAACATCCTTCTTCAGATAAGGAGACCAAAACTGCACACAATATTCCAGGTGTGGCCTCACCAAGGCCCTGTATAACTGCAGCAAGACATCCGTGCTTCTGTACTCGAATCCTCTCGCTATGAAGGCCTTTTTGCCTGTTTGCCTTTTTTACCTGCTGTTGCACCTGCATGCTTACCTTCAGCGACTTGTGCACGAGAAAACGCAGGTCTCGCTGCATATTCCTCTCCCTCAGTTTATAGCCATTCAGATAATAATCTGACTTCCTGTTTTTGCTACCAAAGTGGATACACTCACATTTATCCACATTATAATTCAATCTGCCATGCGTTAGCGCTCTCACTCAACTGGTCCAAATCACCCTGAAGCCTCTCTGCATCCTCCACATAACTCTCCCTCCCATCCAGTTTTGCGTCATCGGCAAATTTGGAGATATTACATTTAGTTCCAATAACGTGAATCAACAATGTACATTTTAAGTAGCTGGGAACCTAACACTGATCCCTGCGGTACCCCACTAGTCACTGCCTGCCATTCAGAAAAAGAGAACATGTATCCCTACTCTTTGTTTCCTGTCCGCCAACCAATTTTCTATCCATCGCAATATACTACCCCCAATCCTATGCACTTTACTTTTATATGCTAATCTCTTATATGGGTCTATGTGGAAAGCCTTCTGGAATTCCAAATAAACCACATCCAATGGCACACCCCCATCAACTCTACTAGTTACATCTTCAAAGAATTCTTGCAAATTTGTCATGCATGAGTTCCCTTTCGTAAATCCATGCTGACTCTGCCCGATTCTACCACTGTTCTCAAAGTGCTCTGCCATAAAATATTTTAGAATGGACTCCAGAATTTATCCCACTCCCGACATCCGGCTGACGAGTCTTTTATTCTCTGCTTTCTCTCCACCTCCCTTTTTAAATTGTGGGTCTACATTAACTACCCTCTGGTCTGAAGGAACTGTTCCGGAGTCTATAGAATCTTGGAAGATGACGACCAATGCATCCACTATTGACCCCTAGAAGGGGCAGGCAGACAGTGCAGGAAGCCCCTTTGGCTATCCCCCCTCTCTAACAAGTATACCGTTTTGGAAACTGTTGGGGGGGATAGCCTGTCAGGGGAAAACAGCAGCGTCAAGAGCAGTGGCACCACGGCTGGCACTGTTGTTCTACAGGGAGGGACAAAGCGCAGAAGAGCAATAGTTATAGGGGACTCTATAGTCAGGGGCACAGATAGGCGCTTTTGTGGACGTGAAAGAGACTCCAGGATGGTATCTTGCCTCCCTGGTGCCAGGATCAAGGATGTCTCTGAACGGACAGGGAGCGTTCTGAAGGGGGAGAGTGAACAGCCAGTGGTTGTGGTACACATCGGTACCAATGACATAGGCAGGAAGAGTGATGAGGTCCTGTAGGGGGAGTTTAGGGAGTTAGGTAGTAAGTTAAAAAAAATGACCTCTAGGGTTGTAATCCCTCGATTACTCCCTGTGCCACGTGCCAGTGAGGATAGAAATAGGAAGATAGTGCAGCTAAACGCATGGCTGAGCAGCTGGTGGAGAAGGGAGTGTTTCAGATATCTGGACCATTGGGCTCTCTTCAGGGACAGATGGGAACTCTACAAGAAGAACGGGTTGCATTTAAACTGGAAGGGCACTAATATCCTGGCTGCAAGCTTTGCTAGCGTCACTCAGGAGGGTTCAAACTAGCGTGGCCATTAGGGATGGGCAATAAAAGCTGGCCTGGCAAGCGACGCCCACATCCCGTGAATAAATAAAAAAAAATGTGAAGTCACACGGGATCAGAGGTGAGCTGGCAAGATGGATACAGAACTGGCTCTGTCATAAAAGACAGAGGGTAACAGTGGATGGGTGTTTTTCTGAATGGGGGGATGTGACTAGTGGTGTTCCACAGGGATCAGTGATGGGACATTTGCTGTTTGTAGTATATAAATGATTTGGAGGAAAATATAGCTGGTCTGATTAGTAAGTTTTTTTTTTAGAGATACAGCACTGAAACAGGCCCTTCGGCCCACCGAGTCTGTGCCGACCATCAACGACCCATTTATACTAATCCTACACTAATCCCATATTCCTACCACATCCCCACCTGTCCCTATATTTTCCTACCACCTACCTATACTCGGGGCAATTTATAATGGCCAATTAACCTATCAACCTGCAAGTCTTTGGCATGTGGGAGGAAACCGGAGCACCCGGAGGAAACCCACGCAGACACAGGGAGAACATGCAAACTCCACACAGGCAGTTCCCAGAATTGAACCCGGGTCGCTGGAGCTGTGAGGCTGCGGTGCTAACCACTGCGCCACTGTGCTGCCCCAAGTTTGAGGACGACACAATGGTTGGTGGAGTTGCTGATAATGATGAGGATTGTCAGAAGATACTGCAGGATATAGATCGGTTGGAGACCTGGGCGGAGAAATGGCAGATGGAGTTTAAACTGGACAAATGTGAGGTAATGCATTTTGGAAGGTGTAATGCTGGTAGGAGGTATACAGTCAATGGCAGAACCCTTAGGAGTATTGACAGGCAGAGAGATCTGGGCGTCCAGGTCCACAGGTCACTGAAAGTGCCAACGCAGGTCGATAAGGTAGTCAAGAAGGAAAACGGCATGCTTGCCTTCATCGGTCGGGGCATAGGGTATAAAAATTGGGAAGTCATGTTGCAGATGGACAGAGCCTTAGTTAGGCCACACTTAGAAGATTGCGTGCAATTCTGGTTGCCACACTACCAGAAGAACGTGGAGGCTTTGGAGAGGGTACAGAGGAGGTTTACCAGGATGTTGCCTGGTCTGGAGGATATTAGCTATGAGGAGAGGTTGGAAAAACTCGGATTGTTTTCACTGGAACGACGGAGGTGGAGGGGCGACATGATAGAGGTTTACAAAGTTATGAGTGGCATGGACAGAGTGGATAGTCAGAAGCTTTTTCCCAGGGTGGAAGAGTCAGTTACTAGGGGACATAGGTTTAAGATGCGTGGGGCGAAGTTTAGAGGGGATGTGAGAGGCATGTTTTTTAAACAGAGGGTGGTGAGTGCCTGGAACTTGCTGCCAGGGGAGGTGGTGGAAGCAGATACGATAGCGACGTTTAAGACATCTTAACAAATACATGAATTGGAAGGGAAAAGAGGGGTATGGGCCCCGGAAATGCAGAAGGTGTTAGTTTAGGCAGGCATCAGTATCGGCTCAGGCTTGGAGGGCCGAATGGCCTGTTCCTGTGCTGCACTGTTCTTTGTTCTTTGTTGTTTGTTCTATTTCTAGGGCGACTACCTTGTGTACTCTGGGATGCATGCCATCGGTCCTTGGGGATTTATTGTTCTTCAATCGTATCAATTTCCCCAACACGATTTCTCTACTAATACTGATTTCTTTCAGTTCCTCTCTATAACTAACCCCTTGTTTCCCAACATGTCTGGTTTGATATTTGTGTCCTCCTTTGTGAATACAAAACCAAAGTATGCATTTAGTTCGTTCGCCATTTCTTTATCCCCCATAATAAATTCCCGTGTTTCTGTCTGTAAGGGACCTACATTTGCCTTCACCAAACTTTTTCTCTGCACATACCTATAGCAACTTTTACAGTCAGTTTTTATGTTCCCCACAAACTTGCTGTCATACTCTATTTTCCCCTTCTTAATCAATCCCTTGGTCGACCTTTGCTGAATGCTAGACTGCTCCCAACCCTCCGGTCTGTTATTTTTCCTGGCAAATTTATATGCCTCTTTCTTGGATCTAATGCTCTCTAATTTCTCTTGTCAGCCATGGTTTGGCTACCTTTCCCGCTTTACTTTTGCGCCAGACAGGGATAAACAATTGTTGCAGTTCATCCATGCACTCTTTAAAGGTTTGCCATTGGTGATCCACCGGCATCCCTTCAAGTAACGTTTCCCAATCTGTCATGACCTACTCGCACTTAATGCTTTCAGTTTCCTTCAGGACCCTTGTCACTGAATCAACTACGTCACTCTCCATCTTGATGAAGAATTCTATCATATTATGATCGCTCGTCCCCAAGGAGTCTCAGACCACTAAATTGTAAATAATTCTTCTCTCATTTAGAACTGTACCCTTTATTCTATATTGTCTCTCCATGTTCTTCCTACCGAAATCAATCACTTAACGTTTCTCTGCATTGAACTTCATCTGCCACCTCTCAGCCCATTCCACCAACTTGTTTATGTCCTTTTGTAGTACTGAACTATGCTACTCACAGTTCCCAATGCTTCCAAGTTTAGCATCATCAGCAAACTTCGAAATTGTGCCCTGTATACCAAGGTTGTGGTCATTAATATGTATCATGAAAAGCAAGGTTCCCAACACTGATCCCTGGGAAACTGAACTACAAAGATTCCTCCAACCTGAAACAAAAACATCCTTTAACCACTTTGTTTCCTTGCACTCGGCCAATTTCGTATTCATGTTGCTACTACCCCTTTTTATTCCAAGAGCTACATGCTTGTTTACAAGTCTGTTGTGTGGCACTGTATGAAACGCCTTTTGAAAGTCCATGTACACCACATCAACAGCATTGCCTTCATCAACACTCTGTTCCGTCCTCGAAAATTTCTAGAAAGTTGGTTAAGCATGATTTTCATTTGTCCATGTGACTATTGCTGTTGTCCCTAATTATTTTTTGTCGACATCTTCGCACCACCAATGTGAGAATAACTGGCCAGTAGTTGCTGGGCTTATGTTTACACATTTTTTGAACACAGGGTAACATTTGCAAATCTCCAGTCCTCTGGAACCACCCCTGGTCGAAGGAAGACTGACAAATTATGGCCAGGCCTCTGCGATTTCCACCCTCAATTGCCTCAGTTTCGTTGGATACATTTTATCCGGCCCTGGTGTTTTATGCACTTTGGGTGCAGGCAGCCTATTTAATGCTTCTTTATCAATTGTAAACGACTCTTGTGTCTGACATACATCCTCTGTAAACATTCCCCAGTTTCATCTTCTTCCTTAGTAAAGACAACTCAAAGTATTCATTTAATTACTCAGCTATGCCTACTGACTCCATGTGTAAATACATTTATGTCCCTAATCGGCGCAACTCCTCATTTTACCAACCTTGTGCTCCTGAGATACCGATAAGAAATTTTGGGATTTCCTTCTCTGCCAGCTGCCACCGACTTTACATGCTCCGTCTTTGCTTCTCTCATTTGCATTTTCACTTCCACTCTGGACCTCCTATATTCAACCTCGTTCTCAACAGTATAATTTACCTGGCATCTGTCATAAGCAAATGTGTTCGTCTTGATCTTCATCTCTATCTCTTTTATGATCCAGGGAGTTCTGGATTTGAATGCTTTAATTTTCCCCTTTTGAGGGAACATACCTTGACGGTGCCCGAACTATCTCTTCTTTGAAGGTTCAACTACCAGTTTTCCTGTCAGCTGTTGACTCCAATGTATTGGCCCCAGCTCCAGTATTACCCTATTGAGGTCAGTCTACCCCCAGTTAATTATTGCTACCCTGGATTGCACGTTGCCCGTTTCTATAGTCAGCAAAAACCTTATGACACAATGATCACTATCCCTTAAATACTCTCGTACTGATACTTGATCCACTTGGCCCACCATTTCCCAAGAACCCAGATCTAGCAGTGACCCCTTTCTCATTGGGCTAGCTAAATACTGTTGTAGAAATGTTTCCTGAACATACCCTAGGAACTCTTGCCCCTCACTGCCCTTTACACTACTATTATCTCAGTCCATGTTTGGATAATTAAAGTTCCCCATTATAACCAAACTGGAACTTTTTCACCTTTCTGTAATATCCTTGCAAATTTCTTCCACTTCATCCTTCTCACCAGCTGGTGGCCTAAGGCAAAAATACCGAGCAATGTAGCTGCATCGTTATTGTGTCTTTGGCTCCATCCAAATTGATTCTATCCTCGACACCTCTGGGACATCCTTTCTCTCGAGCACTGCAATGCACTCCATAATCAATACTGCCACCGCTGCCCCTCTTTCCCCTTTCCTATCATTCCTGAACACCTTGTATTCAGGAAAAATATACCCCGCCCTCGCCCCACCCCTCCGCCCCGCATACTTGTCTTTGAGCCTGGTCGTTGTTGTCGCCACAACATCATATTTCCACATTGCAATCTGTGCCTGTGCCTCACCAGTCTTATTAACCATACTCTGTGCATTCACACACATACACAATGAGCATGATTCGGACTCTATTACATTTACCTATACCCTGACCCCACCGAATAACATACTATTCACTATTCTTGTGCTATTGTTCTCCCCTAGTATTCTGTGCACCTTGGTGTCCCTTTTGAATATTTGCTCCTGGTTCTCACACCCCAGACAAGTTATCAGTTTTGCTTCCCTCCTACCAGAGCTCTTTCTCAGATTCCTATCCCCTGACAATTTAGTTTAAACACTCCCCAACCTCATGAGCAAATCTCTTCTGGCTGTTCACCCTCCCCCAGAAAAATGTCCTGCAGCCGTTCCATGACATGCTTGGCCGTGGCACCAGGGAGGCAACACACTATCCTGGAGCCACGTTTTCAGCTACAGAAACGCTTCTCTGTTCCCTTAGCTAACGAATCACTACTTTTCTCCCACTCCTCTTCCTCCCCACCTGTGGAGCCACGAACTGGGCTCTGACTGCACTCTTCTGAGGAACCAACACCCTCACCATTATCCAAAATGGAGAACCGATTTGCGAGTGAAAGCCTCCTTGGGGAACTCTTGCAATAGCTGCCTGGTTCTCTTAGACTGTCTGGCGGTTAGTCATTCCCTTTCTGCCTACATTATTCTACAGTGGGGTGCGACCACCTCCCTAAAAAAGCTATCCATGTAGTCGTTCGCCGCGCGGATGCACAACAATGACTCCACCCACCGTTCGAGTTCCTAAGTTCGAGTTCAAGCTCCTGCAACCCGTGATGCTTCCAGCAGCTGTGTTCATCTGGGTCAAGTGGTGCGTCCACGATGTCCTGCATAACGCAGGATGTGCATTCTACTCGGAAGAGCAGCACTGCCATACCGTAACATTACATACTTATTTATTATGAGTCGAATAGCTTACCATGTACTCACCAAACTACTCCTTCCACTACACCAAAGCAGGGACCAATTAACGGATTCTCTTCACTGCCACTGAGGTAATGTTAACTGCTTCAATTTACTTCGGATTGTTCAATCTTCTGTTTGAAATATAAGAATCACATTCGCTGTCCAGAAGTTCTATCGCTCTATTGCCTATTGTGATGATAACTAATGAACATATAATTGAGGTTCTGATCATTCTTCCTTCTTTCTCTTCAGATGTGTGGTTGTAAACCATCCAAACCAGAACGTTTATCCTCTCTTTGATTACTTTAGCACATATGATCCCAAATTCTATCTTAAATAACCTGATGTTTGGCAATGAAATTATTCACTATTATTTCACAGTTCAGTTCCTCCCCGCAGATACATTTTTTTTCTTCTTCAGTCTCTGAATAGTCATTCAATTATGCGCCAACCATCCCTCAACAACACAGAGTTCTTTCTTATCGACCACAGAGCTGCTCTGCAGAGGTCCATTTACATTTATGACCATGTCAGGCTGTCCATCTCTGGTTCAAATCCAGTAAACTTAAGCTGTCCTTAATCGCACAATGGATGTACCTTGACTGACAGACACATTGGGGCCGTTTTCTGCCAGCTTGCTCCATCATCTCCTGCTGGGACATTCCAAGGACCCCATTTGGAACAGACTTGTTTTTGTTTCAAACTCTCGCCATTCCCGCTCGATTTTCTCACTTCATCACTGGTTCTAATCTGCGAATGGAAAACTCACAGGATCCTGATCCTAGCTCCACTGTTGGAACCATGTTGCAAATTATTGGTGTGTGGACCTCTAGTGTGAACCTTCGCAAATTCCACCTTCAAATAGTGTCGCTATGGAAGCGGTTCTGGTCCTCGATGTGCTGATTTTGTGGAAGATACGGGGGCCATTCTTTCCTGCAATCCTCTGCCAGTCCTGTCATGCATATTTTTTGACTGTTTGATGACTGTGGATGATGCTATTATCTTTTTTTACTTGAACGGGAGGATTTCATCAACTCTGCTTCTGATTTCTATCCATCCCTCGACTTCAAATCGTCAGTCTCTGACACTGTCCTTCCCTTCCTCGATCTCTCGACCTCCATTTCAGGGGATTGACTGTCCACCAATATCTATTATAATCTCACCATCGTCCACAGCTACGTTGATTATACTTTTCTCCTGGAAAGACTCTGTTACATTCGTTCAGTTTCTCCACCTCTGCTCTAATGTTCCAATCATGCTGATTTACAAACCAGTGCTTCTGAAATGTCTTGGTTTTTCCTCAGCCAAGGACACCTCTCCACTGTGATTAACAGGGCCCTGGACTCTGACCATCCCATTTCGCACTTTGCTGCCTTCACGCCATCCCCCCCACCCCACCCCCCCCCCCCCACTCCCCCCTGTCCCTTCCAGAACTCATGACAGGTTCTCCTTGTCATCAACGTCCAAAACTTCAGACTCCACTTTCAACGCATCATCCTCCAACATTTCTGCCACATCCAGCTAAGTCCATCAACAACCATATATGCTGCTCCCCTCCCGTACAACGAGCTCTTTGTGACCCAGTGTCCACTCCTGAATCACCCAACTCCTGTTTCCTTTCTAAGAGCACCTTTTCATGCAAGCACAGGAGATGTAATACCTGTTCTTTTACGTCCTCCCTTTCCGATGTCCAAGGCCTCAACCAATTCTTCCAGGCGATTTGCTTGCACTTCATATAACATCGCAACTTGATTCGGTGCACACAATCGAGTTTCCTATACCTCAAAAAAGGAGCAAAGGCAGATTGACTGATTCCTTTACGAAACCTCTCCTTTCAGTTCACAATCATGACCCTGAGCTTCGAGTCGCTTGTTACATTAATTTTGCTTTCGAATCCCGCCCTGACCTTGCTATTCTCGACCTCCGACAGTGGTCCATTGAATCTCACTGAGGAACAGCACCGAATATTCTGATTAGGCATTTTATTGCCTGTCCGACCCAACACTGAGATCAATTGAATCCGATTATAACCATTACTCAAACCTTCCTCGATGGCTTGTACTGGTATGGAGGATGGCTGAACCCGAGTCACTGGAATTGG
Source organism: Heterodontus francisci (assembly GCF_036365525.1). Taxonomy (NCBI): domain Eukaryota; kingdom Metazoa; phylum Chordata; class Chondrichthyes; order Heterodontiformes; family Heterodontidae; genus Heterodontus; species Heterodontus francisci. The sequence goes on along the minus strand of NC_090391.1, from coordinate 83,154,701 downwards.
AGGGTGTGTTTTTGGGAAGAACATCCCCTTCTGTTAGAAAGCTGGCAGGCTGATTCACCCTGCTGAGATCTGCCCGCCGCCACCACCTACCACTCCCCGTCACTTTTGCCGGCCATAGGAGCCATCTTTTCTTTATAGATTTTAATTCTTTCCTCTTACTGCCTTATTCTGTTGTTACAATTCATACCACATCTGGACTCATCCTCTCCTTCTTTAGCTGTTCCATTTGCCTTGCACTATCATCGCTTTATCCCTGAATCAATCCTGTCCGTCACTCAACTAAAAACATTACCAGTTTCTCTTTCTTTCCCCCATATCTCACTTTTAAATGGCTGCATAATTGCTTGTAAACAGACTATCTCCAGTTTCTTCCAATTCTGAGGAATACCAACCACATGAAAGGTTAACACTGTTTGCTTCCTCACAGATAATGCCTGACATGCTGAACGTTTTCAGCATTTTCCTATTTAATCAGCTTTACTGTTGTGTCAGTATTTTGCTCTCACGACAATGCTTAAGCCTGGATATCAACAAGGGTGTGAGATAGATAGTAACAAGAGTTTGAGATTTCTAACTCCACAGACCGCCTCTTTTAGGCTTGTGGGGCTCCCCCGCCGTGAAATAAACCGATTGATGGGCTTGGCTTCCAATTGGGCAGACATGAGTCTGGCGCAGACCTCAGGATTACGGCTGTCCAAATCCTGACCCCTGCGTCTGGGTTTCATTGCATAATATTGAGGGATGTTCCACCACCAACTCTGCAGGAGGTGAGATTTCTCATTGCTGAGCTGTGAATCCCCTAAACCATAGAGGAGTCACCTATTGCGCAGCATGGTCCGTGAATGGGGAGGAGAATCGCGAGGGGTGGGGGGGGTGGTTCTGATCCTCAACACCGGGGAGGGATCTGCAATGCTGGAGCATAGTCCCAGACAGAATGAGGGAAATGTTTGATCTAAGACACGATGCAAGGTCCGGTCCCAAGTCGTGTCTGATTACGTGCTGGGCTTCAATCCAGGGGAGCATTCAATCCTGAGGTTGGGTGTGGCGGGGTGTCTATACTTCACGTCAACGAGTGCTGTGAGTGATCCAATGACCAGTGTGATACCAGAGTGGGGGATAGTTCGAATTAACAATCTCGGGTGTCTTTCTTTGTGGCTTGGGTTATAAATGGGGAAACTTGCCGGCCAGACTTACATCTGTAAAACAGATTGCATCAGAGACTTCCAAGTTGATTAAAATATTTAAATTCCTAACCCGCCTCCTGGGACAAGCTTTCCTCCCATCCCATGTCCCTACTGCATTAAACACGGAAGTTGTTGGGTCAGAAATATAATTTGATCAGTGTCAAGAGTTAAAAAGAAAAACCTCTGAGTCGTTTCCACTGCACCTGTTTTTTGGTGCTAATATACTGGCCTTACTGTCTTTGTCAGATGCAGAAAATGTTTGATCAGTAATTTCCAGTCCCTTTTCCTTGCTCTCATTTACAGGTAATTTACTGGCGATTGTGATCCTCTCCCAGGGAAAATGCGGCCTCTCCACCTGCACCAATCGATACTTAGTGGCCATGGCAATCTCGGATCTACTTTTCCTTATCACGTGGAGTCGTGTTTAACGGTTTCTTGGGATCTTTCCTGGTTATCACCCCTGTATGTATTGTTGCTGCTGTCCTGTTTCGTGCAGCCACAGAATGTTCTGTCTGGTTCACGGTCACTTTCACCTTTGATCGATTTATTGCCATTTGTTCCCAGAAGCTGAAAACAAAATATTGCACCAAGAAAACTGCGGCTGTGGTTCTGGCAACAACCTGCATTCTGCTTTGTGTAAAAAACGTCCCCTTCTATTTTGCATATGAACCTTTATGGATAATCGACAATATGCCATGGTTCTGTGCTTTAAAGTCGGGCTATTATACTGATCCTGCATGGGTGGGACTTGATTGGTTTGATACGGTTTTAACCCCATTACTCCCATTCGCTTTAATTCTGTTGCTCAACGTTCTGATAGTCAGACACATTTTACTGGCCAATCGAGTCCGTAAGGGACTGAGGGGTCAGAGCAAGGGAGGGAATTGCAGTGACCCAGAGATAGATAGTAGAAGAAAATCTGTTATTTTACTTTTCACCATATCAGGCAGCTTCATGCTCCTCTGGTTGGTGTACGTTATACATTTCTTCTATTATGTCATTACAGGATCAGATCCTGGGGATTATAACGAATCTGAACATTTGTTTCAAAGATATGGATATATGCTGCGGTCTTTCAGTTGCTGCACAAATACGTTTATTTATGCAGTGACTCAATCCAAGTTCAGGGAGCAGTTCGGGAACATGGTGAAATATCCAGTTACACCAATTATTCAATTAATGAATAAGTTAAGCAACTGAGAGCTGCCTCAGGGTGGGTCCAATTTATTCCCTTCTATGAATGTAATATTGATCACCGAGGGGCAAAGAATTAACAGCAGCTTTATGACCCGAAAAGAGCTGCAGGTTAACAATTAAGTAGTGATCTACAGCCAATAGACTGCCGCGGGAGGATTCCACACTCACGAATTCAGAGCATGGCAACGGGCAACCAAGAGTCAGACTGACCCCGGCAGGACAGCTGGGGAAACAGCAGACAGAGTATCTCCTCCAGCTCCACTTGTTCCATTCTCTATTCCTCACATCTGCTCAGAAGGTAAAGCTTGTTAAAAATAAAAGATGTTGGAAATATTCCTGTGTGACTTGATGATTAATTGTTTCCATGTTTTCCAACACTTTTTTGAGTGCCTCTCCCATTCAGTCCCCAGTCTGGTCACTGACAACTCTCTCTCTTCTCTCTCTGTCTCTCTCTGTCTCTCTTGTTCTCCACAGCTCGTGAGTTAAATATTGCTGCTGGTCTGGTTTCCTTGAGAATTCTCACAAGGAGGTTTGCATGGATCGGAGGATATTCCCGATATAAGGAGAGTTGCAGGGGCTGGAGAAGGTTGTGGAGAAAGGGAGAGTTATAGAGACTGGAGCAAGGTACAGAGATATGGACGATTTGAGGACCTGGGCGATGTTTCTGTGATAAGGAGTATTAGAAGGATTCGAGAAGACGGAAGGGTTAGGGACGTGTGCAAGATCTGACGTAGTCTATAGAGATATTGTGGGTTGTAGGGTTGGAGAAAGTCGCAGAGATAGGACGGGTTGTAGGGCTGGATGGTGTTACAGACATGGGCGCATTGCAGGGGATGTGGATGTCAGCATTGAGGGGGTAGAGGCTTTTAGAGACTGGCTGTGTTGTTGGGCATTCATTTCCTCCCCCGCCAATGCACATTGGCTCCAAAGCTTACAATCAACAAGATTATTTTTGTTAGCGTTTATCAAATGAAAATACCCAGAGTGAAGCAATAGCCTCTTCATGTAATGATTTTGAGGTTATTAGTCCTCCATTTAGTCTGTAGATGGTACAGCTCTCTCTAATGTGCAGCATTGCTTGCGTCTTTACACAAAAGCAGAAAGTCTTGGTACTGAGGCTTGAGCAGGGGAGGTTGGGTGTGCAAGGGCCCTGGCTTGTGCTGAACTTGTGCAGGACCACTCTCGCTGTGGTAGCTGAAAGCATGCCATTTGACAGATAGCATATGTCACAAGGAAGTTGGTCGCTACTTCCCGTGTTTCCCATTCCATGATCCAAAGGATATCTGCTGGAAGATCTTGCTCAAGAAGTTTGCTCCATATGGGGCGTCACGATGAAGGCAGTCATTGGATTGAAAATATCATGATAGAGTGGTAAGTGAGGTGCAGCATGGATAATTTCAACCAGCTTGTGCGTATTCTTCAGTTTGCGAATGTGCTGATGAGTGATGTTTGTGAGAACAGGAAGCCATGGGAGGCATGTTGAATGGAGTGTTCATTTACAATCTGCCATGCTGTATTCAAATTTAATGATCATTTGAATGTGTTCATTTTTACCTATGCCAGACAGGTACACAGCCCTCTGCTGGTGAGTTGCCGAGTGCTGAGGCAGCAGCGCCCCATGTAGATCCAGCACATTTGCTCAATAGTTTGTTTCTGGTTTTGACCGTTGCTGCTCTTTGATTTTCAGATGCTCCCAGAAGAACACAGTTCTGTTCATAGTCAATTCAAAGCATATTGGTTTTGGATCATGCTTTAGTCTCTGACCATCCATGTATATACACAATGTTTTCCCATACTGGGTTTGTGGAGGGGGAATGCACTGAAGATGCTTCTGGGGGGATTCACTGTGAGGCGCCATGTTCTGCATCAGTCCTCCAACTTTGCGGTGTTTTCATTGAGGATCTGGTCCAGGGTGCAGACGTATTTAGCTTGAGTGGCAGAAAAGATGTCATCAGCAGAAGAAATTGCGATACATGGTTTTTGGCGGGCCTCTTTTTAGTTATGTTGACCAGCGTTGGGGCTCGTACTGCGTTTGTGGTATTCCGTTTACCAGTCTTCTCCAGTCACCTCTCCCTTGCCCAATGTGGAGTCTTAATCGTCTGTCAGGAAGGAATGCTTCATCGACTGCCCCGACCCAAGTTGGAAAAACTATGGACAGCTTGACGAGCAGGCCAGTGTGCCATACAGTATCACAGGCAGCTGTGAGGTACAGTATGATTGTCTTCTGGTTCCTTTCGAAGCCACATTTCATGTAGGTGGTGAGTGCCAGAACTTGATCACATTTACTGCGCTCGTTATGGAAACCAACTTGGTTGACATTAAGGATGGTCTCTATGTATGGAGATATGTGCTGCAGAGTAAAAGGCGCAACATCTTAAATGACAGAGAACGTAGTAAAATCTGTGGATAACTGGTCGCCAGTGTGAGATTTCTTCCGTTTTTATTTTTGCATTTGCAATGATCTTGGGAAATGCCACACCTTAGGCAGTGAATTGGAGCTGATGTTTTTTGTATGGAACGGATTCAGCTGGACACGAGCATGTGGTCAAGTTGTTTCAGGAATTCTGGTGCAATATTGTCATATCCTGCTGCTTTGTGACATTTCAGGCACTTTACTGCTTCCTCTAGTTCTGTATTCTTGAAAGGCTGAGGACTGCATATTCTGCATGCTCATGGTGTTGCTTTTTTATCAGCTCATTATAGCTGATGGTGTTTTTATTTCTTAACCAATAGTGAAATTGCTACATGAAAAAGATGACCGTTACAACTAGGTTCGGGGTGACTGATGGGCGATTTCATACAGGTAATTTTTGGGCTGCTACATGGTGGCGAATTAGGCTTCAGCACTGCAAAGAGTGAAATTTAGCCCCGCTGCCATTTCCTCCCATCGAGCGTGACGTGCACCATTGAGAGACTCCATGAGGTGGTCCATTGTATCCGCGTCATCAGATGCTTCATATTCCATTAGAAGTGCTGCGCTGTCTGCATTATGGCATGGAACGTCGATGGATGGGTAGTTAGGAGGGATGGCTGTGCAAGCAGCTTTGTGAATAGCAACTCTGAAGTGCTTATATAATGTTTCCATAGGTGTATTATTGATAGATATGGTTACAATGATGCCATCCAAGAACTCGCTGTATTTCTGCCAATGTGCTTTATGGAATATACATCACATCATCCTTGCACTGTTGATGACTGGAATGCAAAGGTCAATGTAACTGATCTGTGTTGATTATGTGAGAAGTTGTCCAGGACTAGGCACTGTGATGGTTGAGGGCGATCATCAACGGAACTGACCCAGCCCAGGTCAGGAGAATGTTTCTGACTATATCTTGCTGAATGACAATTTCCCGATTGCTTAGGGCTGTGTCTTAGGGTTAGGTCGCTTCCCTGAAATTTCTAAAGCCAAATAGTTTCATTAAAAAGTGTTAGCAAGTGATTAATTGCAGAAATTCATCGCTGGAGAAGGACATCATCACTTTTGACTTCTGGAAGAGACTACTGACTGTTCTCCTGTTGAATGACCTTCATTCTCATCGGACAGCTGTGGGGACGTCATGCAACCTTGGACTGTTTCACATCCGACTGGAGCGTAAATTTACAAGGAAACTATTTTTTTTTTCATTTTAAATGTTGTTTATACCTTCATCGTGTTTAAGAATTTAAATTTTCTCATTAAGCAGTTAATTTGCTGCTTTGAAAACACCTGGCGTGGTCAGTCTCGTTCGGGGATTAATTAGATTAGATTAGAGATACAGCACTGAAACAGGCCCTTCGGCCCACCGAGTCTGTGCCAAACATCAATCACCCATTTATACTAATCCTACACTAATCCCATATTCCTACCAAACATCCCCACCTGTCCCTATATTTCCCTAACACCTACCTATACTAGTGACAATGTATAATGGCCGATTTACCTATCAACCTTAAGATTAAGAAAGGCTACAATTTGCCTCGGTCTTTATTTAATTTGTAAAGTCTGAAATAATATGTTTGACGATCTGTGGAGGGGCGTGATTGAATTAAAAGTGCGTTTCTCCCACCCAAAATCAGAATCGTATTTTTTGATTGGAGCTTTGACTGGAGCGGTCGGTCATAACAACAGCTAAGTCTGGGATTATGAATTTTGGTTGGAAGTATAATCTTCCCAAACACACATCGCTTGAGGAGAAAAGGAGTTCAGCGGGACAGATTCATAATTCATTTAAAGAAACAACATAGGTTAGCAGGCCATGACAACATGCAACAAATCAATGGATTTAATTTCTAGAGGAATTGAATTGAAAAAGTAAAGAGCTGATATGAAACTAATATAGAATCTTGGTTATACAATGTATAGTGTAGAATGTGCTGATTAGGCCTCCATACTGCGAAAAAGAAAGGATATTGATGCTCTGGAGCAGATGCTATTATTTCAATCAGAATAAGACAAGAACTGAGAGAAATGCATTATTTAATTCATCATTATCAGTTTACTCAGGATATTATTATTTGCCCCGTGTCAGATGTCCATTATGAAAGCCCAGTATGTATGTTTCTCCGTCTCCCCTCACAGGGATACACCTCACTGAGCTCAGGGCAGGGATTGGTGCAGGTTACATGCGTTAAAGTCTATGAATCTTCGATACGAATTGATCCATCAAACGTTAATCAGTAATAAAAGTGGACTTTTCAGGAAACAGAGCTCAATATTCAGGCTGTGCAATAGAAAATTAAAATTGACACACATGACTCACAAATCCTCAGGACCGTGTTTGGGGAAGAGGATTAATAAACAGTAAAATATAGTGTTTACAGAAATTATACGCAGAGTAAGAAAAAATCATTATCCAGAGGATACGAAAAATATAACAATGCTGCCCTGCCATTTAATTTTCAGTAAATAGTTTATATCGGTTTCTGTTGAAGGATTTCAACTTGGAAACTGAACACCACCGAGCCACTTCAATTCATACCCTTTTTATCAAACATCAGCAATACTTTTCCCCTTGCCAATCAATTACATTCATAAACCACAAAGACAACTCCCTGGAACGGAGAGTTCAGTCACCTGAAAGAAATGATTTCAAAATGGGAATGAATTGAGCAATTGTACTCATTACAATTCGACAGGGACAGATACACCAATTATGTATGATCACTGGGGGCAGGTTTTCCACACCATTTAGTGACTCACACTCCGTACAATTCCACAGTGACAGATACTCTCAGAAGACATGGTCACTAAGATGGGGTGTTCCACTCCGGTTAGTAATCCACCCTCAGTTTCATTTTCCACTCACTAAGACTCCCACTAATATCTTCACTGAGAAAGTTGCCTTCACCAAGGTCCAATTGAACATGACACGATATTCCATTGAATGCAATACCTTCCTAATTCAGTGAGCCTGTCAGGTACAAACCGAAGTTTATTAATAGTTGAGGGAAAGAAGAATAACATCACACAAATAATTCATGTCATTTGACCTAAGTAAATTACATCACTGATCGGGTGCGTGCTTAACAGTGACAATATAACATTGTCAGACACAAACTAAAACCAGAGAGTCGCTCACACAGAGATTTGCATAGCTTCAATGGTTATTGGCATTTACCAGGAACACCAGCAACGGCAAGGAATAGGTAATGTACAATATTTCAATCATTTTCTTTGTTCCGTAATATGTGGATTCGTGGTGCAGACCACCACTCTGCATTCAACTCTATATCCATGCATTCCCAGAGCTCTTCGGTATTGACGTTGCAACATCGTTCAAAATATTAGCCATATAGTCATACAGCATTGAAACAGGCCCCTCGGTCCACCGAGCCTGTGCTGACCATCAACCACCCATTTATACTAATCCTACATTATTCCCACATTCCCTACCACATCCCCACCTTTCCACAATTCTCCTACCAACTACGTACTCTCGGGGCAATTTACCTATCAACCTGCAAGTCTTTGGCTGTGGGAGGAAACCGGAACACCCGGCGGATCCCACGCAATCACAAGGAGAACTTGAATACTCCGCCCAGGTAGTACCCAGAACAGAACTGCTAACCACTGCGCTACTCTCCCGCCTCTGCTCTTCTTTGAATTTCACCTGAAAGATTACAATATAATTATAAGTCCGTGTTTTGATTGAATATATTTCTATTTTCTGAGATTGAATTGGAAATCTGCAAATACTGTACAATTTTGATTAACTAATGAAAATTAGAAGGTGCAGTCTTCCAGCAATGATGCTGTTCTTTCAAACACTTTCAGTCCCATCTGTGGATCTCATGTTGTTTTACTGACATCCTTCACTCTATTTTGGTTTGCGCGGTGAAGAGCCGAAGTGGCCAACTTCCATCTGGACCTTGAGCCGCCGGGTTACATTGTAAAACACGGAGAACTGGAACTGCACGCAGCAAAACTCCGGTGAGACCTTCACTATCTCATTGGCAAGAATCTTCAGCTGTTCCTGGATAGGGGAGAGTAGGGAAGAGAAAAAGGACAACGACAGGATTATACAGAGAGGGTGAGGGGGTGGGGACAGGGAGGGAGGGGGATTCATGAACCTACACCATGACTGACAAGTGAGAGAAAACAGAGCAATATGAGGAGGCCATTCAGTCCCACGAGCCTTTTACACAGGAACATGAGGAGGCGACATTGCCCCCTTGAGCCTGTTACATGGGACAAGAGGACACCATTCACACCTCGAGCCCATTATATTGCAACAGGACGGGGCCATTCATCTTTCTCGACCTGTTACAGAGGAACAGGAGGAGGACATTCAGCTGCCTCGAATTTGATCCTTCCAATGATAGAATTTGTTGATGGAAAGGAAGAAATTGTGCAATGCATGACAGTGTCAACGAGACAGAGGGTCTTTCAGCAGAGATACCGGTCTGTGGAATCGTGTACCTTCACCTGGCAAGGCAAACACGACTTCGGTATAAGATCTCACCAAATAAGGCACATCGATCAGTGTAGTGCTCGGTTTGTGCCGACTCTCCATCACGACGGTACTCCCTCAGAATTGAGCCACTAACAGTGCAGCATTCCCTCAGTACTGAGCCTCAGACAGTGAATGACTCCCTTAACTTGATCCTGCCAACAGTGCAGTGCTTCCCCAGCACTGACAGCCCGACAGTGCTACGTTCCTTCAGTACTGCACTTCTGACAATGCAGCCCTCCCTCAAGTACTGTCTCTCTGAAACTGCAGCGCTCGATCAGTACTGTTCCTCCGACAGTACAGGGCTTCCTCAGTACTGAATCGTCGTCAGTTTAGCTACTGCTCAGTTACAGCGCAGTACAGGCCCTTCGGCCCTCGATGATTCACACTCTGACGGTGCAGTGTTCCATCAGTACTTGTCCTCCGTCAGTGCTGTGATTCCTCACTTCTGGTCCTCCAACAGTGCAGCTCTCCTTCAGTACTGGCCCTCTGATAGCACTACTCCATCCGTGCTGAGCATTGAACAGTGCAGCACTCCCTCAATGCAGATATTGTCAGTAAATCTGAAGCAAGTTATGTGGTGGTCCAAACCTGTTGCCATTTACCTGTTTTTTATCCAGCCAGTGACTCGCAAGTGCGATAGTCCACATTTGGAACCTTCATGTCAGGCTTGTACGCGTTCTTGAAGTGGAGCTTTGGACGCTGCACTGGTCGTCGGACCCTGGCTACCTCACCAGACAGAAGGTCCTTGCATACTGGGCTAATGGGAAGATTCTTGGTAGTGTAGATGAGCAGAGAGATCTTGGCGTCCAGGTACATAAATCCCTGAAAGTTGCCACCCAGGTTAATAGTGCTGTTAAGAAGGCAGATGGTGTGTTAGCTTTTATTAGTTGGGGGATTGAGTTTCGGAGCCACGAGGTCATGCTGCAGCTGTACAAAACTCTGGTGCGGCCGCACTTGGAGTATTGCGTGCAGTTCTGGTCACCACATTATCGGAAGGATGTGGAAGCTTTAGAAAGGGTGCAGAGGAGATTGACTAGGATGTTACCTGGTATGGAGGGAAGGTCTTGCGAGGAAAGGCTGAGGGACTTGAGGTTGTTTTCGTTGGAGAGAAGGAGGAGGAGAGGTGACTAAATAGAGACCTATAAGATAATCAGAGGGTTAGATAGGGTGGATAGTGAGAGTCTTTTACCTCGGATGGTGATGGCAAACACGAGGAGACATAGCTTTAAGTTGAGGGGTGATAGATTTCGGACAGATGTCAGAGGTAGTTTCTTTACTCAGAGGGTAGTAGGGGCGTGGAAAGCCCTGCCTGCAACAGTAGTAGACTCGCCAACTTTAAGGGCATTTAAGTGGTCATTGGATAGACATATGGATGAAAATGGAATAGTGTAGGTCAGATGGTTTCACAGGTCGGCGCAACATCGAGGGCAGAAGGGCCTGTACTGCGCTGCAACGTTCTATGTTCTATCTTCCATCATGAGGGCGTGGCCTATTTACCCAAGCCACCTCTGTTCGATTCCTGTCAATACACATAAGAGCTCTATTTTTAAGGGGCACAAATTTGGGATAATCGGTAGAAGACCCAAAGTGGGAGATGAGGAGAAATGCTTTCAAATAGCAACATTTCATGATTGGAATGCACTGTCTGAAATGACGGTGTAAGTAGATTCAATAGCAAATTTCAAAAGTAGCATTGGCTAAAAACTTGAAATGTCATGATGTCCAGGGCCACGGCAGAAAATACAAGGGGAGTGTGAGATTGGACAGCTCTTTCAAAGAGCTGACACAGGCTCGCAGGACTGAACTGTCTCCTGTGCTGTATGATTCTGTATTCCTGTGTATTATTGGGAGTGTAAACGAGCTCTAGGTTCAGCATGTCATATGCAGGGCAGTAACTAGGGGAGGTCTCGCTGCCGAGTTACACACTTGAAGGATCCGTGAGACGGGCAAAGTTCGAGGATAAAGTGGGGTTCTGCCAGCGTGAATGCTATCTGAATCACCGAACATAAATGTCCACTGGACAAAATATAGAAGCCTCCAGCTTCGCACAGCATCGCATTCCCACAGTATCCTTCGTAATGACGGTTTCCATTTTTTGTTAAAACTTGAGAATCTAAATGGAAAGGATTTAATGGTTGGTGTAAACTTGTAGAAGCTAAACTGAGGAAGATTTTTTTTTAGAGGCGGGATTAACAGAAGGCTGTTCTGTATAAATTTGTGTATGTGTAAATGTATATTCTTTTTTTGCCCTGGAAGGCACAAGATTTAAAGCAATCACAACAGGTACTTGTGCTTTGACCTTAAGAACGAAAAGGAGAAGGTGTAGATTGGACAAGGCCACAGAGCTGACCAAGAGGTCATCGAGCAAAGGCAAACAATATGTTAATGGTGTGTTGAAAGACAAAGCATTAGTACAGATCGGGTGTGAACGAACTGAAGATTGAACAGCAGCAAGGACAAACATGAAAAAAACAGTGGGTAAGCAAACTGAACAAACTACAATGAAATGAAATAAACAAAAGAAAAACATTGTAAAAAAATGTAAAAAAGAAATAGGACAAATCACTAAAAATAAAAGTGAAATGGTTCAATAACTTCAGAGCATGACGGGCCCCCCCCCCATTCTATTTTTATTTGAAGTAGCCAGAAGCACTGCACAAAGAACAGCCAGACGCTGTGCAAATGACTACTGATAACGACTGCAGTCGTATTCAGCTGGCCTCCGATACTTGAAACATCAGAGGAATGTGTAATGACATGAAGAGAGCTTTTGGGCCAACCATCAAGATGATCGCCCCCTTCAAGTCTAAATCAGTGGATACAATCACTGACCAACGCAAGAAAATGTACCGCTGGGTGGAGCACTACCTAGAACTGTACTCCAGGGAAAATGTTGTCACTGATACCGCCCTCAATGCAGCCCAGTCTCTGCCAGTCATGGATGAGCTGGAAGTAGAGTCAAAAAAAAATCGGAACTCAGTGATGCCATTGATTCTCTAGCCAGCAGAAAAGCCCCTGGGAAGGACGGCATTACCCCTGAAATCATCAAGAGTGCTAAGCCTGCCAGACTCTCAGCACTCTACGAACTACTTTGCCAATGCTGGGACGTTGGAGCAGTACCAGAGGACATGCGCAATGCCAATATCATCACCCTCTATAAAAACAAAGGTGACCGCAGTGACTGCAACAACTACCATGGAATATCACTGCCCAGCATAGTGGGGAAAGTCTTCGTTCGAGTCGCTTTAAACAGGCTCCAGAAGCTGGCCGAACGTGTCTACTCTCAGGCACAGCGTGGCTTTCGAGCAGAGAGATACAAAATTGACATGCTGTTCTCCCTTCGTCAGCTACAGGAGAAATGCCATGAACAATAGATGCCCCTCTACGTTGCTTACATTGATCTCACCAAAGCCTTTGACCTCGTCAGCAGACGTGGTCACTTCAGACTACTAGAAAAGTTCAGATGTCCACCAAAGCTACTAAGTATCATCACCTCATTCCATGACAATATGAAAGGCACAATTCAGCATTGCGGCGCCTCATCAGACCCCTTTCCTATCATGAGTGGCGTGAAACAGGGCTGTGTTCTCGCACCTACACTGTTTGGGATTTTCTTCTCCCTGCTGTTCTCACATGCGTTCAAGTCTTCTGAAGAAGGAATTGTCCTCCACACAAGATCAGGTGGCAGGTTGTTCAACCTTGCCTGCCTCAGAGCGAAGACCAAAGTACGGAAAGTCCTCATCAGGGAACTCCTCTTTGCTGACGATGCTGCATTAACATCTCACACTGAAGAGTGTCTGCAGTCTCATCGACAGGTTTCCGGCTGCCTGTAACGAATTTAGCCTAACCATCAGCCTCAAGAAAACGAACATCACGGGATGTTCACTGCACTGGGACGTCAGAAATGCTCCATCCATCAATATCGGCGACCACGCTCTCGAAGTGGTTCAAAGTTTCAACTACCTCGGCTCAACTATCATCAGTAACCTGTCTCTCGATGCAGTAATCAACAAGCGCATGGAAAAGGCTTCCACTGCTCCGTCCAGACTGGCCAAGAGAGTGTGGGAAAATGGCGCACTGACGCACAACACAAAAGTCCGAGTGTATCAAGCCTGTGTCCTCAGTACCTTGCTCTACGGCAGCGAGGCCTGGGCAACGTATGTCAGTCAAGAGAGACGTCTCAAGTCATTCCATCTTCGCTGCCTCCGGAGAATCCTTGGCATCAGGTGGCTGGACTGCATCTCCAATACAGAAGTCCTCGGGGCGGCCAACATCCCCAGCCTGTACACACGACTGAGTCAGCGGTGCTTGAGATGGCTTGGCCATGTGGGCCGCATGGAAGATGGCAGGATCCCCAATGACACATTGTACAGCGAGCTCGCCACTGTTATCAGACCTAACGGCCGTCCATGTCTCCGCTTTAAAGACATCTGCAAATTCGACATGAAGTCCTGTAACATTGATCACAATTCGTGGGAGTCAGTTGCCAGCGATCGCCAGAGCTGGCGAGCAGCCATAAAGGCGGGGCTAAAGTGTGGCGAGTCGAAGAGACTTAGCAGTTAGCAGGAAAAAAAGACAGAACCTCAAGGGGAGAGCCAACTGTGTAACAGCCCCGACAACCAATTTTTTCTGCAGCACCTGTGGAAGAGTCTGTCACTCTAGTATTGGCATTTATAGCCATTCCAGGCGCTGCTCCAGAAACCACAGACCACATCCAGGCGCTTATCCATTGTCTCCCGAGACAAGGAGGCCAAAGAAGACGAAGATTAATAATGGTCCCAATGCCAATTACTGGGAAATATCACTGCACCCCTGCCAATCAGAGTAAGGAACTTTCCCACTGTTTCCTGTTTCTGCAGCCAGCTTGCCCTCCATTCTGCTGCCTGTCCCCTAACTCGATTTGCACTAAGATTATTCATGAGTCTGCGTGTGATTTCTTATTGAAGGTCTTTATGTAATCCAAGTATGTTCTGTCTACTTCCTTAGTCTTCACACCGATTTCTGATATTATTCAAATAATTTAATATGGCTTATCCTTTTGGAATATGTGTCGATTGCTCGTTATTATGTTATGTTTGTCCTGATATTTTTCTGCTACATCTTTCATTTGAAATTCAATTATCACAGAGTCACAGAATCGTAGAATCATTTCAACGCAGAAGGAGAGCGTTCAGCCCAAGGTGGTCACACCAGCTCTCTGAATGAACGACTCCTTCAGTTTCATTCTCCTGTCTTCTCCTCAAATTCCTGCACATTCTTCCTTTTCATGTAATTGTCTTTTGAATGCTTCAATTGAAACTGCCTCCACCACAATAAGCGCATTCCCGGCCTTAACCACTCGCTGCGTGAAGAGGTTTTTCCACATATCACTTTGCTTCTCTTACAAAACACGTTAAACTGGGCCCTCTCGTTATCGATCCTTTCATGTGTGTGAACAGTTTCTCTCTATCTACAGTGTCCAGATCCCTGATGATTTTTAATACCTCTATCAAATTACCTCTCAGCCTTCTCTTCGCCAAGGAAAACAGGCCTAACTTCTCCAATCTTACTTTATGATTAAAATTCCTCATCCTTGGGACGAATCTTGTGAATCCTTCCTTGCACTCTCCCCAATGCCCTCACGTCTTTCTTCAAGTGTGGCGACCAACATTGGAAGCAATACTCCAGCTGAGGCCGAGTTAGTGGCTTGTGCAATTTGAACATAACCTCCTTGCTCTTGTACTCCATGCTCCTATTGATAAAGCCCAGAATACTGTATGCTTTATGAACTGCTCTCGCAACCTGTCCTGACACTTTCAATGACTTCTGCACTTATATACCTAGGTCCCTTTGCACATGCACCCCCTTTAGAATTGTACCCTTTTTTCTATATTGTTCCTCCATGTTCTTCCTACCAAAATGAATCACTTCACGTTTTTATGCATTCAAACTTTCCCAACCACCAACGTGCGAATAACTGGCCTGTAGTTGCTGGGCTTATGTTTACACCCTTTTTGAACAAGGGTCAAACATTTGCAATTCTCCAGTCCTCTAGAACCACCCCTGCGTCAAAGGAAGACTAAAAAATAATGGCCAGGCCTCTGCGATTTCCACCCTCACTTCCTTCGGTGGGGGCAGCACAGTCGTGCAATGGTTAACATGGCAGCCTCACAGCTCTAATGACCCGGGTTCGATTCTGGGTACTGCTTGGGCAGAGTTTGCAAGTTCTCCCTGTGGGTTTTCGCCGGGTGCTCCTGTTTCCTCCCACAGCCAAAGACTTACAGGTTGATTGCTAAATTAGCCATTGTAAATTGCCTCCAGTATAGGTAGGTGGTAGGGGAATTGATGGAAGGTGGCGATGTGAGAGGGTAATGGGATTACTGTAGGATTATATAAATGGGTAGATTAGATTAGATTAGAGATACAGCACTGAAACAGGCCCTTCGGCCCACCAAGTCTGTGCCGAACATCAACCACCCATTTATACTAATGCTACACTAATCCCATATTCCTACGAAACATCCCCGCCTGTCCCTATATTTCCCGACCACCTACCTATACTAGTGACAATTTATAATGGCCAATTTACCTATCAACCTGCAAGTCTTTTGGCTTGTGGGAGGAAACCGGAGCACCCGGAGAAAACCCACGCAGACACAGGGAGAACTTGCAAACTCCACACAGGCAGTACCCAGAATCGAACCCGGGTAGCTGGAACTGTGAGGCTGCGGTGCTAACCATTGCGCCACTATGCCGCCCTAATCTGTAGTTGATGGTCGGCACAGACTCGGTGGGCTGAAGGGCCTGTTTCAGTGCTGTATCTCTAAACAAAAGTATTGTTGGATGCATCTCATCAGGACGTGTTCTTTTATCCACATTTGGAACACGAAGCCTATCTAATAGTTCTTCTTTATCAATTTTAATCCACTCTAGTGTCTCAGTTACCTTCTGACATACCTCCCGTGTCAACATTGCCCGGTTTCATCATCTTCCTTGGTAAAGACAACGCAAAGTATCCATTTAACACCTCAGCTATGCCTACTGACTCCATGTGTAAATTCACTTTATGGCCGCAATCACCCCACTCCACCTTTTACCAACCTTTTACTGTGTGTATACTTATATAAAACTTTGGGATTTCCTTTAATGCCAGCTACCAGTCTCTTTTCGTGCTCCCTCTTTGCCTCTCTTATTTGCTTTCTCACTTCCCCTCTGGACCTTCTATATTCAGTCTGGTTCTCAACAGTATTCTTTACTTTGTCTCTGTCATAAGTCAGGTATTCTTCTTTTTCTTAATCCCTAACTCTTTTGTGATCCAGGGAGTTCTAGATTTGCTTGCTTTACTTTTCTCCTTCGGGGTAAAATAGCTTTGCTGTGCCCGAACGATCTCTTCTTTGAAGGGAGACCATTGTTCATCTATTGGTTTTCCTGCCAGCTTTTCACTCCAATTATTTGGTGCAAGCTCCGTTATTGCACTATTGAGGTCAGCCATTCCTAGTTAATTATTCCTGCCCTGGATTGCTCTTTTTCCCTTTCCATAGTCAGCCTGAAGCTTATGATGCGTTGATCACAATCCCCTAAATGCTCTCCGACTGATACATGATCCACTTGGCCTACCTTTTCCCAAAAATCACGTCTAGCTGTGCCTCCTTTCTCATTGGACGAGCAAAATACTGTCGTTGAATGTTTTCCTGAACATACTCTAGGAACTCTTGCCCCTCACCGCCCTTTACAGTACTGTTATCCTAGTGTATGCTTGGTAATTAAAGTCCCCCATTACAACCACCCTACAGTTTTTGCACCTTTCTGTAATTTCCCAGCAAATTTATTCCTCTTGATCCTTCTCAGTAGCTGGTACCCTATGGACAACACCGAGCAATCTAACTGCACCTTCTTTGTTCCTTAGCTGCAGACAAATTATTCTGACCTCGACCCCACAGGGCCATTCGTTTTCTCGAGCACTGCATTGCACTCCATAATCAATACTGCTAACTCTGCACCTCTTTTACGTATCATATCTTTGCTGGACACCTTGCACCCAGGAATATTTAATCCCCACTCCTGTCCTTCTTTGAGCCAGGTCTCTGTTATAGCCACAACATCATATTGCCACATGGCAATCTGCGCTGTACCTCACCTGTCTTATTAGCCATACTCCGTGCATTCAGACACAGAAACAGTAACCATGATTCGGACTCTAATACTTTCTCCTTTGCTCTGACCTCATCGAATAACGTACTATTCTCTAATCTTGTGCCATCTCTTCCCCACAGTATTCTGTGCACCTTGGTGTTCCTTTCTAATACCTGCTCCTGGTTCCCACACCCCCGAAAATTTCACAATTTTGCTTCCCTCCAATCTGAGCTCCTTCTCAGGTTCCCACCCCCCTGAATATTTAGCTTCAACCCTCTCCAACAGGACTAGCAAATCTCCTTGTGAGGATATTCGTCCCATTCCTGCTAAGATGCAACCTTTCCATCTTGTACAGGTTCCTTCTGCCCCAGATCCGATCCCAACGTTTCAGCAATCTGATGCCGTCCCTCGTACACTAGTTTTCCAGCCACGTGTTCAATCGCTCAGTCCTCCCATTCCAATGCTCACTTACACGTGGGACTGAGTGTAATCCTGAGATATTGGCTTTTAAGGCCCTGCGCTTTTAATCTTCTTGCAGCTCCCTATCACCTGTTTTCAGCACCTCATTCCCCTTCTTAACTATGTCATTGGCACCGATGCGGAACACGACCGCTGACTGTTCACCCTCCCCCTGAAGAATGTCCTGCAGCTACTCCATGACATTCTTGACCTTGGCACCAGGGAGGCAACACATTACCCTGGAGTCCACGTTTTCTGCCTCAGAAACGGCTGTCTGTTCCTTAACTAACGAATCCTGAATTTTTCTACCCCTGTTCCTTCCCTCTTGTGCAGCTGAGCCACCTGTGGTGCCACAAGCGTGGCTGTGATGGCACTCCTCTGAGGAAGAGTTCTTTCTTACTGAGCTCAGAGCTGCTCTGCAGAGGTCCATTTACATTTATGACCATGTCAGGCTGTCCCTCTGTTGTTCAAATCCAGTCAAGCTAAGCTGTCCTTAAACTGACAATGGATGGACCTTGCCTGACAGACAAATTGAGGCAGTTTTCCGCCCAGCCTGCTCCACCATCTCCTGCTGGTAAATTCTAAGGACCCCATTTGGAACAGACTTGTTTTTCTTTCAATCTGTCGTCTTCTCGCTCGATTTCCTCACTTCATCACTGGTTCTGGTCTGGGAATTGAAAACACACAGGATCCTGATCCTGACCTCGCTGCTGGAACCATGTTGTAAATTATAGGTGTGTGAACCTCTCGTGCGAACCTTGGCAAATTCAACCCTCAAATGGTGTCGCTATGGGAGCGGCTCTGGTCTTAGATGTGCTATGATTTTGTGGAGGATATGTGGGCCATTCTTTCTTCTGATCCTCCACCAGTCCTCTGTCATGTGTATTTATTTGGTCGTGTGATGACTGTGGATGGTGCCATTATCTTCTTTTTACATGAATTGGAGAATTTCATCAACTCTGCTTTTGATTTCCACCCATCCCTTGACTTGAAATGGTCAGTCTCTGACACTGCCCGTCCGTTCCTCGACTTCTGGACCTCCAATTCAGAGGATTGACTGAGACACCAATATCTACTATAACATCGCCGTCATCCACAGCTACATTGAGTATACTTTCCTGCTGGAAATACTCTGTTACATTCTTTCAGTTTCTCCAGCTCTGCTCCATCTGTTCCAATGATGCTAACATTCACACCAGTGCTTCTGAAATGTCTTCGTGTTTCCTCAGTCGAGTACTCCCCTCCGCTGTGATTAAAAGGCCCCCTAACCATGTTCATCCCATTTCCCACTTTACTGCCTTCACAGCATCCCCTCCCCTCCAGAGCTAAGGTCAGGTTCTCCTTGTCATTAACGTCCAACCCATCAGCCTCCACATTCAATGCATCATCCTGCAACATTTCTGCCACATCCAGATAAGTCCATCAACAACTGTATGTGCTGCTCCCCTCCCGTCCCCCAGCTCTTTGGGACCCGGTGTCGACTCATCAATCACCCAACATCCGTTTCATTTCTAAGAGCACCTTTCCATGCAAGCACAGGAGATGTAACACCTGTCCTTTTACCCCCTCCCTTTCCGATGTCTAAGGCCTCAACCACTTCTCCCTGTCGATTTTCTTGCTCATGTTACATCATAATAACTGGATTCAGTGCTCACATTTGAGTCTCCTGTGCATCAGAAAAGCAGCAAAGACAGACTGAGTGAGTCCTTTGCTAAACTTCTTCTTTCAGTTCGCAATCATGACCCTGAACTTCCAGTCGCTTGTTACGTTAATTTTTCATCCGAATCCCGCTTTGAACTTGCTGTCCTCGACCTCCTACAATAGTCCACTGAATCCCACCGAGGAACAGCACCGAATATTCTGATTAGGCATGTTATTGCCTGTCGGACCCAACACGGTGATTAATTAAATCTGGTAAAAATCATTGCTCAAACTTTCTCAGATGGCTTGTACTTGTATGGAGGATGGCTACACTCGACTCACTGGAATTGCAGCGTGTGTTGGTCTGGTTCTTGGGAAGGACAGCCCCTTCTGTTAGAAAGTTGGCAGGCTGATCCACACCACAGGGATCTGCCCGCCGCCAAGACCCACCATTCCCTGTCACACTTCCGGGCCATTGGAGCCATCTTTTGTTTATAGGTATTTAATTCTCTACTCTTGCTGTCTTATTCTGTTGTTAAAATTCATACCACATCTGGACCCATCCTACTATTTCTTTAATTGTTCCATTTGCCTTGCACTGTCATCTCTTTGTCACTGAATCACTCCTGTCCTTCAGGCATTACAGATATTTCCCATTTCTCTTTCTGGTCCTCATATCCCACTTTTAAATAGCTGAATAATTCCTTGTAAAGAGACAGTCTCCAGTCTCATCCAGTTCTGAGGAAATCCAATCACATGAAAGGCTAACACTGTTTGAATCCCCACAAACACTGCCTGACGTGCTGAATGTTTTCAGCATTTTCCTACTTAATCAACTTTACTGTTGCTACATTATTTTGCTTCGACAGCAATGCTTAAGCCAGGCTATCAACAGGGGTGTGGCATAGGTAGTAACAGGAGTTGCAGATTTCAAAGTCCACAGACTGCCTCTTTTATGCTGTGGGGTTTCCCCACCGTGAAATCAGCCGATTGAGGGCTTGGTTTCCCGTTGGGAAGGGAGGAGTTTGGAGAAGACCTCAGGATTGGCTGTCCGTATCCTTCCCACCCGATAGGGGGTTCATTGTGTGATATTAGGGGCGTGTCCACCCACCTACTGTGCAGGAGGTGAGATTTCTTATCGCTGAGTTGTCAATCCCCTAGCCCAGAGAGGAGTCGCATATTGTGCAGGATGGTCTGCGAATGGGGAGAAGGAGGGGAAGGGGTGTTTCAGATCCTCAACACCGAGGAGGGTTCTTCAATGCTGTAGCATAGCCCCCGATAGGGTGAGTGAAGTGTTTGATCTAAGACACGATGGAAGATCTGGTCCCAAGTAGTCGTGTCTGATTCCGTGATGGGCTCCAATCTGGGGAGCGTTCAATCCTGCGGTTATGGGTGTGTTTTGGGGGGGGGGGGTGTTGGTGGCAGGAAGGGGTGGGGGGGGCGGTCTATCCTTCACGTCAACCGTACTGTGAGTGATCCAATGCAGAGAGATTAGCTTGATCCCAGAGTGGTGGATGGTTCTGATTGCCAATCGCGAGTTTCTTTCCCTGTGGTTTGGGTTACAAACGGGGAGACTTGTCGGCCAGACTTATATCTGTAAAACAGATTACATCAGAGTCTTCCAGGCTCATTAAATATTTAAATTCCCATCCCTCCTCTTGGGAGCAGTTTTCTCCCTGTTCCTGTTCTGACTGCATTAACCCTGGAGGTTGAGGCGTCAGAAGTATATTTAAATCAGTGTCAAGATGTTTAAAGAAACTCTGACTCGCTTCCATCCCACCTGTTTTTGTTGCTAATATCCTGGCCTTACTGACTTTGTCAGATGCAGAAAATGTTTGATCAGTACTTTCCAGTCTCTTTTCCCTGCTCTCACTTACAGGTAATTTATTGGCGGTTGTGATCCTCTCCCAGGGAAATTGCAGCCTCTCCACTCGGTACCTGGTGGACATGGCAATGGCGGATCTACTGTTCATTAACACTGGGGTCGTACTGTGGAGAGTCGTTTTTTATGATTTCTTGGGATCTTTCCTGCTCATCACCCCTGCATGTATTGTTATCGCTGTCCTGTTCCGTGCAGCCACAGAATGTTCTGTCTGGTTCACTGTCACTTTCACCTTTGGTTGATTTATGGCCATTTGTTGTCAGAAGCTGAAAACAAAATATTGCACCAAGAAAACAGCGACTGTGGTTCTAGCAACAATCTGCATTCTGCTTTGTGTAAAAAACCTGCCCTCTACTTTGCATATGAAACTTTATGGATAATGACAATATACCATGGTTCTGTGCGTTAAAGGCAAGCGATTATGCTGATCCTGGATGGGTGGTACTTGACTGGTTTGATATGGTTTTAGCTTCATTGCTCCCTTTTGCTTTAATTCTGTTGCTCAACGCTGTGACAGTCAGACACATTTTACTGGCCAGTCGAGTCCGTAATGGACTGAGGGGTCAGAGCAAGGGAGGGAATCGCAGTGACTGAGAGATAGATAGTAGAAGGAAAGCGATTATTTTACTTTTCACCATATCAGGCAGCTTCATGCACCTCTGGTTGGTGTACGTTATACATTACTTCTATTAGATCAGTACAGGATCAGATCCCGGAAATGATAACGATTCTGAAAAGGTGTTCAATGATTTGGATATATGCTGCGTTCTTTCAGTTGCTGGACAAATACTGCTATTTATTTGGTGACTCAGTCCAAATTCAGGGAGCAGTTCAGGAGCACGGTGAAATATCCAGTTACATAAATTTTTCAATTACTGAATAAACTAAACAACTGAGAGAAGCCCAGGGGCGGGTCTCGTTTATTCCCTTCCGTGAAAGCAATATTGATCAGCGAGGGGCAAAAGGTGACCGACAGCTTTATGACCCGACTACAATGATGGGTGATTAAACATGACAGAGTGCAGCAGGGTGACAGTCGAGTAATTACCGAAAGTAAAGCGACTGCCAGGGGCGGGTTCCACAGACACAACTTCAGACCTTGGTGACGGGCAACCAAAAGTCAGAACGACCCCGGCAGGACAGCCGGGGAAACAGCAGACAGAGTCTCTCCTCCAGCTCCACAGGTTCCATTCTCTGTCCCTCACATCTGTTCAGAAGGAAATACTTTTTAAAAATAAATGATGTTGGAAATATTCCAGTGTGAGTTGATTATTAATTGTTCAATGTTTGGCGACACTTTTTTCAGTGCATCACTCTTCCAGTTCCCAGTCTGGTCACTGACCTCGCTCACACTCTCTCTCTCTCTTGTTCTAGCCACCCCATGAGTCAGGTAGTGGGGCTCGTGCTGGTTCTTTGAGAATTCTCAAGATATTACAATTAGAGAAGCATGGCGATCGAGGAGGGCTGTAGGGATCGGAGGAGATTACCGATATAAGGATATTTGCAGGGGCTGGAGAAGTTTGTGGAGATAGGGAGAGTTATAGGGGCTGTAGGACGTTACAGACAAATGGACGAGTTCGGAGCTGGGCGAGGTTTCTGTGATATGGAGGATTGGAAGGATTCGAGAAGGCAGAAGAGTTAGAGACGATTGTCAGGGCTGGAGTAGTTGATAGAAATGTGGTGGGTTTTATGATTGGAGCAGGTCACAGAGATAGGATGGTTGTAAGGCTGGAGGATGTTACAAATATGGGGGCATTGCACGGTTTGTTGTGGCCAGCATTGAGGGGGTGGAGGATTTTAGGTATAGTGTGTGTTGTAGGGCTTCATGAGTTGAGGGTGGGGTGGCAAGGCCGTTGAGATATTCCAACACAAGGATCAGTATTCTAAATTGTGAGGTTTTTGGACCAGAATCTAATGTTGTTCGGCGAACAATGAAGAGATGGATGAATCGGACCTGCTGTGAGTTAGGACATTTGTAACTGAGAGTTTGATGAGCTGAAGAATATGGATTGTAAAAAAAAAATTGGGGATACATCATCTCATTGTCAGGGCATCACTGCAGGAGTTCCTCAGTTTAGTGTCCTAGGCCAAACCATATTCAGCTGCTTCATCAATGACCTTCCTTCCGGGTGAGGTCCCGGAGGACTGCAGAATTGCTAATGTTGTCCCCTTGTTTAAGAAGGGTAGCAGGGATAATCCAGGTAATTATGGACCGTTGAGCCTGACGTCAGTGGTAGGTAAACTGCTGGAGAAGTTACTGAGGGATAGGATCTATTCCCATTTGGAAGAAAATGGGCATATCAGTGATAGGCAACATGGTTTTGTGCAGGGAAGGTCATGTCTTACCAGCAAAATACAATTCTTTGAGGAAGTGACAAAGTTGATTGATGAGGGAAGGGCTGTAGATGTCATATACATGGACTTCAGTAAGGCGTTTGATAAGGTTCCCTATGGTAGGCTGATGGAGAAAGTGAAGGTGCATGGTGTCCAAGGTGTACTAGCTAGATGGATAAAGAACTGGCTGGGCAACAGGAGACAGAGTAGCAGTGGAAGGGAGTTTCTCAAAATGGAGACGTGTGACCAGTGGTGTTCCACAGGGATCCGTGCTGGGACCACTGTTGTTTGTGATATACATAAATGATTTGGAGGAAAGTATAGGTGGTCTGATTAGCAAGCTTGCAGACGACACTAAGATTCCTGGAGTAGCAGATAGTGAAGGGGAATGTCAGAGAATACAGCAGAATATAGATAGATTGGAGAGTTGGGCAGAGAAATGGCAGATGGAGTTCAATCAGGGCAAATGCGAGGTGATGCATTTTGGAAGATCCAATTCAAGAGTGAACTATACAGTAAGTGGAAAAGTCCTGGGGAAAATTGATGTCCAGAGAGATTTAGGTGTTCAGGTCCATTGTTCCCTGAAGGTGGCAACGCAGGTCAATAGAGTGGTCAAGAAGGCATACGGCATGCTTTCCTTTATCGGACGGGGTATTGAGTACAAGAGTTGGCAGGTCATGTTACAGTTGTATAAGACCTTGGTTCGGCCACATTTGGAATACTGCGTGCAGTTCTGGTCGCCACATTACCAAAAGGATGTGGATGCTTTGGAGAGGGTGCAGATGAGGTTCACCAGGATGTTGCCTGGTCTGGAGGGCGCTAGCTATGAAGAGAGGTTGAGTAGATTAGGATTATTTTCATTAGAAAGACTGAGGTTGAGGGGGGACCTGATTGAGGTGTACAAAATCATGAGAGGTATAGACAGGGTGGATAGCAAGAAGCTTTTTCCCAGAGTGGGGGATTCAATTACAAGGGGTCACGAGTTCAAAGTGAAAGGGGAAATGTTTACGGGGGATATGCGTGGAAAGTGCTTTACACAGAGGGTGGTGGGTGCCTGGAACACGTTGCCTGCGGAGGTGGTAGACGCGGGCATGATAGCGTCTTTTAAGATGTATCTAGACAGATACATGAATGGGCAGGAAGTAAAGAGATACAAACCCTTAGAAAATAGGCGTCTTGTTTAGATAGAGGATCTGGATCGGCGCAGGTTGGAGGGCCGAAGGGCCTGTTCCTGTGCTGTAATTTTCTTTTCTTTGTTTTTCTTCTTCCTCAGAGGTGGGGATGTGCCCTGATAATTGCACAATGTTCAGCTTCCTCATATGAGATTCCTCATATACTGAAGCAGTTGGTGCCTATCTTCAGTAAGACCTGTCCATTATTCAGGCTTAGGCTGATGAGGGGCATGTTACATTTGCACCACGTAAGTGCCAGGCAATGACCACCTCAAAAAAGACAGAATCCAATCAACACCCCTTGACATTCAATGGCGTGACGATCACTGAAGCCCCCATTATCAATTCTCTGGGGTCACCATTGAAGAAATTGAACTGTACCAGACACATTAACTATAATAACAGGTCAGAGGCTGGGAATTCTGCAGCGAGTAACTCAGCTCATTTCACCCCATAGCCTGTCCAGCATCTACCAGGCACAAGTCAGGAGTGTGATTGAATACACTCCACTTGCCAGGATAAATACATCACCCAAAACGGTCAAAAAGTTCGAAAGCTTGTCGGACAAACAGCCCACTTAATTTGCAAACCCATGCATCACCTTCACCATTCTTTCCCTCCACAACCAACGGACATTGACTTCAAAGTTTAAAATCAACAAGATTATTTTTGTTAGTATTTATCGGAAGAAAATACCCAGAGTCAAGCAATAGCCTTTTCATGTTCGGATTTTCAGGTCATTAGTCCGTCTTTCAGTCTGTAGATGGTACAGGTCTCGGTAATGTGCAGCATGTCTCGCGTTTTTACACAAAAATAGGAAGTGTTGGTACTGAGGCCTCAGCAGGGGAGATTGGGCGTGCAAGGGCCCTGGCTTGTGCTGAACCTGTTTTGCAAGGAACACTCTCGCCATAGTAGTTGAAAGCCTGCCATCGGACAGAAAGGGCATGTCACAAGGAACTTATTAGTGACTTCCTGTGTTTTGCATTCCATTCCAAAGGATATCTACTGGAAGATCTTGCTTAGGAAGCTTGCTCCATATGGGGTTTCATGATGGAAGTCAGGCAGGCAGCGGATTAAAAATGTTATTATGTAGTGGTAAGAGAGGTGCAGCATGGATCATTTCAACCAGCTTGTGCGTATTGTTCAGTCGGTGAATGTGTGGGTGTGTGATGCTTGTGAGAACAGGAAATTTTGGGAGGCGTGTTGAATGGAGAGTTCATTTATCATGCACTTTTCTGTATTCAAATTTAATGATCATTTGAATTTGTGTGTGATTACCTATGCCAGGCAGGTGCAAAGTCCTCTGCTACTGAGTTACAGAGAGCTGAGGCAGCAGCGTCCCATCTACATCCAGCACATTTGCTCAATAGTATTTTTTTTCTGGTTTGGACCTTTGCTGCTCTTTTTATTTTTCAGATGCTCCCGGAAGAACACAGTCTTTTTTCAGAGTCACTTCCAAGTACAAGGGTTTTGGATCATGCTTTAGTTCTGACCATCCATGTATATGTCCAAATCTTCTACTGTACTGTTAGGGGACTCGTTCCAAAGAAGGATCACTGGCCCGAAACGTTAACTCTGCTTCTCTTTCCACAGATGCTGCCAGACCTGCTGAGTATTTCCAGCATTTCTTGCTTTTACCTCAACCTAATACAGCGTCTCAAATTAATACAAACACTCAAACTAAGACAGTCCTTCAACCTAATTCATCCCTCGAGCTAATGCGACCCCACAAATTAAAACAGCTCCTAAAATTATTAAAACACCACAGCCCTTCAAACTCAATCAAACCCTCAAGTCGAACCTCAAATTAATGCAGCCCCTCAATCTAATACATCCCCTCAAACTAGTGCAACCCTTAAAAGTAAAAGAGACCCTCAAACTAATACAGACCCGCATAATAATACAGGCACTCAAATTAATGCATTTCCTCAAACTAAAGCAACATCTGAAACGAATACACTCCCTTATACTAATACAGCCCCTGAAACAAATGCTGCCCTCAAAATAAAGAAGTCTCTCAAACTGATACATTCCCTCAAACTGATGCAGCTCTTCAAACTAATACATCCCGTCTAACTAATTCAGCTCCTCAATCTAATAAAGGCCCACAAAGTAATGAAGACCCTCTAACTAATAGAGCAACTCAACTTATACAGCCCCTCAAACTAATGCAACCCCTCACACTAATAGAGACACTCAAACTTATGACCCTCAAACTAATGCAACCCCTCAAACTAATTCAGACCCTCAAACTAATACAAAGCCTCAAACTGATACAGACACTCAAGCTAATGCAGCCGCTAAAACTAATACTGTCCCTCAAAGTAGTGAAGCCTCTCAAACTAATAACGTCCCTCAAATGAAAGCATCCACTCAGACTAATGAAGCCCCTCAAACTAATACAGACTCTCAAACTAATTCAGTCTCTCAAACTAATACAATCCCTCAAACTAATGCAGATCCTCAAACCAATTCTACCCCTCAAACTATTACAGCCACTCGAACTAATACAGATCCACAAAGTAATACACACCCTCAAACCAATACTCACCCAGAAACTATTACAGACACTAAAACTAATACAGAACCTCAACCTAATACAGTCCCTCAAACTAATACAGTTCCTCAAAATAATACAGATACTCAACCTAATATAGTTCCTCAAACCAATACTGAACCTCGAAATATTGCAGCGCCTAAAGCTTATTAGCTTCCTGAAAATAATACAGACCCTGAAAATAATCCAGCTCCTCAAATTAATACATTCCCTCAAACTAATGCACTCTCAATCTATTGAGCACTCTCAAACTAAGACAGACCCTCAAGCTACTTCATGCTCTCAAGCTGAAGCAGCATCTGAAACGAATACAGTCCCTCACACTAATACAGCCCCGGAACAAATGGTGTCCCTCAAACTAATAAAGCCAAACAAACTTATAAAGACCCTCAAACTAATGCAACTCCTTAAACGAATACTGACCCGCCAACTAATACAGGCACTCAAACTAATGCAACCCCTGAAACTAAGACAGCTACTCAAACTAATGCGGACGCTCAAATTATCACTGCCCCTCAACCTAATGCAGATCTTCAAACCAATTCACCCCTCAAATTAATGCAGCCCTTCAAACTAATGCAGCCCCTCAAACTAAAACATGGCAGCCCCTAAACTCATACAGTGTCTCAAACCAATACAGTCCCTCAAACTAATGCAGGTACTCAAACTAATGCAGCCTCTCCAACTAATACAACCCCTCAGACGAATACATCCACTCAAAGTAATAAAGACACTCAAACTAATGCAACCACTCAACCTACTACAGCCACTCAAACTAATGTAAACCCTCAAACTAATACAGAAACTCAAACTAATGCTGTTCCTCAAATTAACTTAACCACTCTAACTAAAGTAGTCCGTCAAACTAATGCAGTCCTTCAAACTAATACAGTCCCACAAACCAATGCAGGCCCTCATACCAATTGAGAGCTCGAACTAATGCAGCCCCTCAAAGCAACGCAGCCCCTGTAACTAATAAAGACACTCAAATTAAAGTAGTCCCTCAAACTAATACAGCCACTGAAACAATTACAGACTCTGAAACTAATGCAGCCACTCAAACTAGTACAATGCATCAAACAAACACAGCCCCTCAAACCATTTCAGTCCCTCAAACTGTCACAGCCTCTCAAACGAATCCCGCCCCTCAAACTAATTCAGTCTGTCAAACTAGCACAACGCTTCAAACTAATGCAGCCCCTTGAACTAGTGCACACTCTCAAACGAATACCACCCTTCAAACTAATGCAACCAACAAACTAATAGCGCCCCTCAAACTAATGCAACCCCTCAAACTAATACAGCCCCTCAAATTAATACGGTCCACAAAAAATAATGCAGTCTCTCAAACGAATTCAGACCATCAATCTAATGTAGCAACTCAGACTAACTGAGACACGCAAATAATACTGAAACTGAAATCAATTCCGTCCCTCAAACGTATAAAGAACCTCAAACTAATGCAGACCCTCTAAACAATTCAGTTTCTCACACAAATACAGCCTTTTCAAATAATGTACCTCCTCAAACTGATGCAGTCCGTCAAAATAATACCGTTCCTCAATATAACACAGCCTATCAAACTATTTTTTTTATTAATTCATGGGGATGTGGGCGTCACTGGCCAGGCCAGCATTTATTGCCCATCCCTAATTGCCCTTGAGAAGGCGGTGGTGAGCTGCCTTCTTGAACCGCTGCAGTCCATTTGAGGTAGGTATACCCACAGTGCTCTTCGGAAGGGAGTTCCAGGATTTTGATCCAGCAACATTGAAGGAACGGCGATATAGTTCCAAGTCAGGAAGGTGAGTGACTTGGAGGGGAACTTGCAGGTGGTGGCGTTCCCATATGTTTGCTGCCCTTGCCCTTCCAGTTGGTAGAGTTCGCGGGTTTGTAAGGAGCTGTCTAAGGAGCCTTGGTGGATTGCTGCAGTGCATCTTGTAGATGGTACACAAGGCTGCCACTGTGCGTCGGTGGTGGAGGGAGTGAATATTTGTAGATGGGGTGCCAATCAAGCGGACTGCTTTGTCCTGGATGGTGTCGAGCTTGTCGTGTGTTGTTGAAGCTGCACCCATCCAGGCAAGTGGAGAGTATTCCCTCACACTCCTGACTTGTGCCTTGTCGATGGTGGACAGGCTTTGTGGAGTCAGGTGGTGAGTTACTTGCCGCAGGATTCCTAGCCTCTGACCTGCTCTTGTAGCCACGGTATTTATATGGTTGCTCCAGTACAGTTTCTGATCAAGGGTAGCCCCTAGGATGTTGATATTTGGGAATTTAGAGATGGTAATGCCGTTGAATGTCAAGGGGAGGTGGTTCGATTCTCTCTTGTTGGAGATGGTCATTGCCTGGCACTTGTTACTTGCGAATGTTACTTGCCACTTATCAGCCCAAGCCTGGATATTGTCCAGGTCTTGTTGCATTTCTACACGGACTGCTTCACTATCTGAGGAGTTACAAATGTTGCTGAACATTGCACAATCGTCAGCAAACATCCCAGCTTCTGACCTTATGATTGAAGGAAGGTCATTGATGAAGCAGCTGAAGATGGTTGTGCCTAGGACACTACCCTGAGGAACTCCTGCAGTGATGTCCTGCAGCGCAGATAATTGACCTCCAACAACCACAACCATCCTCCCTTGTGCTAGGTATGACCCTTGCCAGCGGACGGTTTTCCCCCTGATTCCGATTGACCTCAGTTTTGCTCGGGCTCCTTGATGCCATACTTAGTCAAGTGCTGCCTTGATGTCAAGGGCAGTCTCTCTCACCTCACCTCTTGAGTTCAGCTCTTTTGTCCATGTTTGAACCAAGGCTATAATGAGGTCAAGAGCTGCGTATCTCTGGTGGAACCCAAACTGAGCGTTACTAAGCAGGTTATTGCTAAGCAAGTGCCGCTTGATGGCACTGTTGATGACACCTTCCATCACTTTACTGATGATTGAGAGTTGGCTGATGGGGCGGTAATTGGCAGGGTTGGCCTTGTCCAGCTTTTTATTTGCAGGACTTACCTGGGCACATTTCTACGTTGCAGAGTAGATGCCAGTGTTGTAGCTGTACTGGAACAGCTTGCTAGGAGAGCGGCAAGTTCTGGAGCACAGGTCTTCAGTACCATTCCCGCAATATTGTCAGGCCATTAGCTTTTGCTGTATCCAGTGCCTTCCGTCGTTTCTTGATATCACGCGGAGTGAATCGAATTGGCTGAAGTCTGACATCTGTGATGCTGGGGACGTCAGGAGGAGGCCGAGATGGATCATCAACTCGGCACTTCTGGCGATAGATTGTTGCAAATGCTTCAGCTTTACTTTTCGCACTAATGTGCTGGTCTCCCCCATCACTGAGGATGGGGATATTTGTGGAGCCACCTCCTCCAGTTTGTTGTTTACTTGTCCACCACCATTCGCAGCTGGATGTGGTCGGACTACAGAGCTTAGATCTGATCCATTGGTTATGGGATCGCTTGGCTCTGTCTATCGCATGCTGCTTACGCAATTTGGCACGCAGATAGTCCTGTCTTGCAGCTTCACCAGGTTGACATGTCATTTTGAGGTGTGCTTGGTGCTGCTCATGGCATGCCCTCCTGCACTCTACATTGAACCAGAGTCGGTCTCCTGGTTTGATGGTAATGGTAGAGTGGGGGATATGCCGGGCCATGAGGTTACAGATTGTGGTTGAGTACAATTCTACTGCTGCTGATGGCCCACAGCACCTCATGGATGCCCAGTTTTGCATTGCTAGATCTGTTCGAAATCTATCCCATTTAGCACGGTGATTGTGCCACACAACACGATGGATGGTATCCTCAATGTGAAGGTGGGACTTCGTCTCCACAAGCACTGTGCGGTGGTCAATCCTATCAATACAGTCATGGACAGAGCATCTGCGGCAGGCAGATTGATGAGGACGAGGTCAAGTATGTTTTTTCCTCGTGTTGGTTCCCCCACCATATGCTGCAGAGCAAGTCTAGCAGCTATGTCCTTTAGGACTCGGCCAGCTCGGTCAGTAGTGGTGCTACCGAGCCACTCTTGGTGATGGACATTGAAGTACCCCAGCCAGAGTACATTCTGTGCCCTTGCCACCCTCAGTGCTTCCTCCAAGTGGTGTACAACATGGAGGAGTACTGAGTCATCAGCTGAGGGAGGGCGGTAGGTGGTAATCAGGAGGAGATTAACTTGCCCATGTTTGACCTGATGCCATGAAACTTCATGGGCTCCGGAGTCGATGTTGAGGACTCCCAGGGCAGCTCCCTCCCTATTGTATACCACTGTGCCACCACCTCTGGTGGGTCTGTCCTGCCCGTGGGACAGGACATACCCGGGGATGGTGATGACAGTGTCTGGGACATTATCTGTAAGGTCTGATTCCGTTAGTATGACTATGTCAGGCTGTTGCTTGACTAGTCTGTGGGAAAGCTCTCCCAACTTTGGCACAAGCCCCCAGATGTTAGTAAGGAGGACTTTGCAGGGTCGACAGGGCTGGGTTTGCCATTGTCGTTTCCGGTGCCTCGGTTGATGCCGGGTGGTCCGTCCAGTTTCATTCATTTTTATTGACTTCGTAGGGGTAAGGTACAACTGAATGGCTATCTCGGCCATTTCCCAGGGCATGTAAGAGTTAACCACATTGCTGTGGGTCCGGTGTCACATGTAGGCCAGACCAGTAAGGACAGCAGATTTCCTTCGCTAAAGGACATCAGTGAACCAGATCGGTTTTTACAACAATTGACAATGCTTTCATGGCCATTATTATACCAACTTTTACTTCCAGGTTTATTAATTAAATTCAAATTCCACCTTCTGCTGTGGTGGGACTCATGTCCCCAGAGAAATACCCTGGGTCTCTCGGTTACTGGTCCAGTGATAATACCACTACGCCACCGCCAACCCTTGATGCAGTTCTTCAAACTAATGCAGACCCTCAAATTAATGCAGACCCTCAAACTAATGCAGCCTCTGAATTTCATAAAAATTGTCAAAGTCATGCAGCCCCTCAAACTAATTCAGCCACACAAAATAATGCAGCCCCTCAAACTAATACATGCCTTCAAACTTATACAAACCTCATACTAATACAGTTCCTCAAAGTGTCGCAGCCCCTCAAACTAATGCAGCCGCTCAAACTACCACAACTCTGCAAACTAATGCAGCCCCGTGTGCCAGTGCACCCGCTCAAACTAATACCGCCCCTCAGACTAATGCTGCCCCTCAAACTAATGTACACCATCAAGCTAGTGCAGCGGCTCAAACGAACTGAGACACACAAATAATACTGCAACTGAAACCAATTCCATCCCTCAAACGTATAAATAACGTCAAACTATTGCAGTCCCTCCAACTAATGCCGATCCTCAAACTGATGCAGTCTCTCAAAATAAAACAATTTCTCCAAATAATAGAGCCCGTCAAACTAGTGCAGTCCCTCAAACTAATGCAATCCCTCAAGCTAAGATCGCCCCTCAAACTAATACAGACCTTCAA
Source organism: Heterodontus francisci (assembly GCF_036365525.1). Classification (NCBI taxonomy): domain Eukaryota; kingdom Metazoa; phylum Chordata; class Chondrichthyes; order Heterodontiformes; family Heterodontidae; genus Heterodontus; species Heterodontus francisci. The sequence goes on along the minus strand of NC_090391.1, from coordinate 83,121,766 downwards.
ACTAATGCAGCCAATCAATCTAATAAAAATCGTCAAAGTAATGCAGCCCCTCAAACTAATACAGACGCTCAAAGTAATGTAGCCCCAGAAAGTAATAAATTCCCTCAAATTAATACAACACTTAAACTATTATAAATCCTCAAACTAATATTGTCCCTCAAATTAACGCAGCCACTCAAACTAATACAGTCCCTCAACGTAATACAGACCCTCAATCGAATGCAGCTCCCTTAAAATAATAGAGCCCCTCGAGGCAATGCAGCCCTTCAAAGTAATGCAGAAGCTCAAACTAACGCAGCCACTCCAGCTAATACAGCCCCTCAAACTTATTCAGTCCCTCAAATGAACACGACTCTTCAAACTAAAACAGCCCCATGAACCAGTGCACACGCTCAAACTAATTAGAATTTTTTAGTAAATTGCAGCGCAGTACAGGCCCTTCGGCCCTCGATGTTGCGCCGATCATCTGAACATGTTTTTTTAGAACATTAGAACACCCCTAATGCCGCCCCTCAAACTAATGCAACCCCTCAAACTAATACAGTCACTCAAATTAATATAGTCTCAAAATAATACAGACCATCAAAGTAATACAGACCATCAAGCTAATGTAACGGCTCAAACTAACTGAGACACGCAAATAATACTGCAACTGAAATCAATGCCATCCTTCACAGGTATAAACAACCTCAAACTAATGCAGCCCCTCCAACTAATACAGTTCCTCAAACTAATACAGCCCTTCTAAATAATGAAGCTCCTCAAGCTAATGCAGTCCCTCAAAATAATACAGTTTCTCCAAATAATATAGCTCGTTAAATTAATGCAGACCCACAAACTAATGCAACCCCTCAATCTAATAAAAATCGTCAAATTAATGCAGCCCCTTGAGCTAATACAGCCGTGCAAACTAATGTAGCCCCTAAAATTAATACATGCCCTCAAACTTATGCAACCCTCAAACTAATACAGATCTTCAAACTAATGCTGTCCCTCAAATTAACGCAAACACACAAACTAATACAGGCCCTCAAGCGAATACAGACCCTCAGACTAATGCAGCCCCTCAAAGCAGCGAAGCCCCTGCAACTAACAAGGACACATAAAACTAAAGCAGCCTCTCAAACTAATAGTCACTCAAACGAATACAGCCATAGAAACTAAAACAGACCCTGAAACTAATGCAGACCCTAAAACTAACACAACCCTTCAAACGTCTGCTGCCTAACTAGTGCATTCCCTCAAACAAATGCAGAACATCAAAATAATTCACCCACTCAAACAAATGCAGCTCCTCAATCTAAAGCAGTTATTCAAATAATGTAGCTCCTCAAACTACTACAGTCCCTCAAACCAATGCACCAACTCAAAATAATGCATTCCCTCAAACTAATACAGCCCCACTCACAAATGCAGCCGCTCAAACTAAAGCAGCTACTCAAATAATGCAGCCCCTCCATCTAATACAGATCCTCATACTAATACAGTCCCTCCAACTAATGCAGCCCCTCAATTTAATGCAGTACCTCAAACTAAAGCACACTCCCAAACTAATTTGGTTCCTTAAGCTAACGCAGCCCTCAGACTTATTTTCCCCTCCACTAAATGTAGCCCCTAAACCTAATGTAGCCCTCAAACTGTTGCAGCCTCTCAAACTAGTAGTTTCCCGCCAACTAATGAATCCCCTCAAAGCAACACAGCCCATGAAAATAAGAAAGACACTGAGACTAAAGGAGCCCATCCAATGAATAGAGCCCCTCGAACCAATGCATTTCCTCAAACTAATACAGAACTTCAGACTAA